>NW_024543273.1:1200000-1509962 GCF_018167655.1 Microtus oregoni | reverse complement strand
CAGCTGCCTGAGCACTGAGCACTGAGCACCCAGCACCTTGAGCACTGAGCACTGACCACCCAGCACCCCGAGCACTGAGCAGCCAGCACCCCGAGCACTGAGCACCCAGCGCCCTGAGCACTGAGCACCCAGCACACTGAGCACTGAGCACCCAGCCCCCTGAGTACTGAGCACCCAGCACCATGAGTACTGAGCACCCAGTACCCTGAGTACTGAGCACTCAGCACCCTGAGTACTGAGCACCGAGCACCCCGAGCACTGAGCACCAAGCACCCTGAGCACTGAGCACCCTGAGGACTGAGCACCCAGCACCCTGAGCACTGAGCACCCAGCACCCTGAGTACTGAGAACCGATCACCCTGAGCACTGAGCACCCAGCACCCCGAGCACTGAGCACCCAGCACCCTGAGTACTGAGCACCCAGCACCCTGAGCACTGAGCACCCAGCAACCTGAGTACTGAGCACCCTGAGTACTGAGCACCGATCACCCTGAGCACTGAGCACCCAGCACCCTGAGTACTGAGCACCCAGCACCCTGAGCACTGAGCACCCAGCACCCTGAGCACTGAGCACCCAGCACCCTGAGTACTGAGCACCCAGCACCCTGAGCACGGAGCACCCAGGACCCCGAGCACTGAGTACTGAGCACCCAGCACCCTGAGTACTGAGCACCGAGCTCCCCGAGCACTGAGCACCCAGCACCCTGAGCACTGAGCACCCAGCACCCTGAGCACTGAGCAGCCAGCACCCTGAGTACTGAGCACCCAGCACGCTGAGTACTGAGCACTCAGCACCCTGAGCACTGAGCACCCAGCACCCTGAGTACTGAGCACTGAGCACCCAGCACCCCGAGCACTGAGCACCCAGCACCCCGAGCACTGAGCATGGAGCACCCCGAGGACTGAGCACCCCGCACCCTGAGCACTGAGCATGGGGCACCCCGAGGACTGAGCACCCCGCACCCTGAGCACTGAACACCCAGCACCTTGAGTACTGAGCACCGAGCACCCCGAGCACTGAGCTCCCAGCACCCTGAGTACTGAGCACCCAGCACCCTGAGCACTGAGCACCCAGCACCCTGAGCACTGAGCACCCAGCACCCGAGCACTGAGCACCCAGCATCCTGAGTACTGAGCACCCAACACCCAGAGTACTGAGCACCCAGCAGCCTGAGAACTGAGCACCCAGCACCCTGAGTACTGAGCACCCAGCACCCTGAGTACTGAGCACCCAGTACCCTGAGCACTGAGCACTGAGCACGCAGCACCCTGAGCACTGAGCACTGACCACCCAGCACCCCGAGAACTGAGCACCCAGCACCCCGAGCACTGAGCACCCAGCACCCTGAGCACTGAGCACCCAGCACCCTGAGCACTGAGCACCCAGCCCCCTGAGTACTGAGCACCCAGCACCATGAGTACTGAGCACCCAGCACCCTGAGTACTGAGCACTCAGCACCCTGAGTACTGAGCACCGAGCACCCCGAGCACTGAGCTCCCTGCACCCTGAGCACTGAGCACCCTGAGGACTGAGCACCCAGCAACCTGAGCACTGATCACCCAGCACCCTGAGTACTGAGCACCGATCACCCTGAGCACTGAGCACCCAGCACCCCCGAGCACTGAGCACCCAGCACCCTGAGTACTGAGCACCCAGCACCCTGAGCACTGAGCACCCAGCACCCTGAGTACTGAGCACCCAGCACCCTGAGCACGGAGCACCCAGGACCCCGAGCACTGAGTACTGAGCACCCAGCACCCTGAGTACTGAGCACCGAGCTCCCCGAGCACTGAGCACCCAGCACCCTGAGCACTGAGCACCCAGCACCCTGAGCACTGAGCAGCCAGCACCCTGAGTACTGAGCACCCAGCACGCTGAGTACTGAGCACTCAGCACCCTGAGCACTGAGCACCCAGCACCCTGAGTACTGAGCACTGAGCACCCAGCACCCCGAGCACTGAGCACCCAGCACCCCGAGCACTGAGCATGGAGCACCCCGAGGACTGAGCACCCCCGCACCCTGAGCACTGAGCATGGGGCACCCGAGGACTGAGCACCCCGCACCCTGAGCACTGAACACCCAGCACCTTGAGTACTGAGCACCGAGCACCCCGAGCACTGAGCTCCCAGCACCCTGAGTACTGAGCACCCAGCACCCTGAGCACTGAGCACCCAGCACCCTGAGCACTGAGCACCCAGCACCCCGAGCACTGAGCACCCAGCATCCTGAGTACTGAGCACCCAACACCCAGAGTACTGAGCACCCAGCAGCCTGAGAACTGAGCACCCAGCACCCTGAGTACTGAGCACCCAGCACCCTGAGTACTGAGCACCCAGTACCCTGAGCACTGAGCACTGAGCACGCAGCACCCTGAGCACTGAGCACTGACCACCCAGCACCCCGAGAACTGAGCACCCAGCACCCCGAGCACTGAGCACCCAGCACCCTGAGCACTGAGCACCCAGCACCCTGAGCACTGAGCACCCAGCCCCCTGAGTACTGAGCACCCAGCACCATGAGTACTGAGCACCCAGCACCCTGAGTACTGAGCACTCAGCACCCTGAGTACTGAGCACCGAGCACCCCGAGCACTGAGCTCCCTGCACCCTGAGCACTGAGCACCCTGAGGACTGAGCACCCAGCAACCTGAGCACTGATCACCCAGCACCCTGAGTACTGAGCACCGATCACCCTGAGCACTGAGCACCCAGCACCCCGAGCACTGAGCACCCAGCACCCTGAGTACTGAGCACCCAGCACCCTGAGCACTGAGCACCCCAGCACCCTGAGTACTGAGCACCCTGAGTACTGAGCAACGATCACCCTGAGCACTGAGCACCCAGCACCCTGAGTACTGAGCACCCAGCACCCTGAGCACTGAGCACCCAGCACCCTGAGCACTGAGCACCCAGCACCCTGAGTTATGAGCACCCAGAACCCTGAGTACTGAGTACAAAGCACCCTGAGCACTGAGCACCCAGCACCCTGAGTACTGAGCACCGAGCACCCTGAGTACTGAGCACCCAGCACCCTGAGTACTGAGCACGCAGCACCCTGAGCACTGAGCACCCAGCACCCTGAGTACTGAGCACCCAGCACACTGAGTACTGAGCACCCAGCACCCTGAGTACTGAGCACCCAGCACCCTGAGCACCGTGCACCCAGCACCCTGAGTACTGAGCACCGAGCACCCCGAGCACTGAGCAACCAGCACCCTGAGTACTGAGCACTGAGCACCCTGAGTACTAAGCACCGAACACCCTGAGTACTGAGCACCCAGCACCCTGAGGACTGAGCACCCAGCACCCTGAGCACTGAGCACCCAGCACCCTGAGTACTGAGCACCGAGCACCCCGAGCACTGAGCTCCCTGCACCCTGAGCACTGAGCACCCTGAGGACTGAGCACCCAGCAACCTGAGCACTGAGCACCCAGCACCCTGAGTACTGAGCACCGATCACCCTGAGCACTGAGCACCCAGCACCCCGAGCACTGAGCACCCTGAGTACTGAGCAACGATCACCCTGAGCACTGAGCACCCAGCACCCTGAGTACTGAGCACCCAGCACCCTGAGCACTGAGCACCCAGCACCCTGAGCACTGAGCACACAGCACCCTGAGTTATGAGCACCCAGAACCCTGAGTACTGAGTACAAAGCACCCTGAGCACTGAGCACCCAGCACCCTGAGTACGGAGCACCGAGCACCCTGAGTACTGAGCACCCAGTACCCTGAGCACTGAGCACCCTGAGCACTGAGCACCCTGAGCACTGAGCACTGAGCACCCAGCACCCTGAGTACTGAGCACCCAAAACTCTGAGCACTGAGCACCCAGCACGCTGAGTACTGAGCACTGAGCACACAGCACCCTGAGTACTGAGCACCCAGCACCCCGAGCACTGAGCTCCCAGCGCCCCGAGCACTGAGCACCCAGCACCCTGAGCACTGAGCACTGAGCACACTGAGCACTGAGCACCCAGCACCCCGAGTACTGAGCACTGAGCACCCTGAGTACTGAGCACCCAACACCCAGAGTACTGATCACCCAGCACCCTGAGAACTGAGCACCAAGCACCCTGAGTACTGAGCACCCAGCACCCTGAGTACTGAGCACCCAGCTGCCTGAGCACTGAGCACTGAGCACCCAGCACCTTGAGCACTGAGCACTGACCACCCAGCACCCCGAGCACTGAGCAGCCAGCACCCCGAGCACTGAGCACCCAGCGCCCTGAGCACTGAGCACCCAGCACACTGAGCACTGAGCACCCAGCCCCCTGAGTACTGAGCACCCAGCACCATGAGTACTGAGCACCAGTACCCTGAGTACTGAGCACTCAGCACCCTGAGTACTGAGCACCGAGCACCCCGAGCACTGAGCACCAAGCACCCTGAGCACTGAGCACCCTGAGGACTGAGCACCCAGCACCCTGAGCACTGAGCACCCAGCACCCTGAGTACTGAGCACCCGATCACCCTGAGCACTGAGCACCCAGCACCCCGAGCACTGAGCACCCAGCACCCCGAGCACTGAGCATGGAGCACCCCGAGGACTGAGCACCCCGCACCCTGAGCACTGAGCATGGGGCACCCCGAGGACTGAGCACCCCGCACCCTGAGCACTGAACACCCAGCACCTTGAGTACTGAGCACCGAGCACCCCGAGCACTGAGCTCCCAGCACCCTGAGTACTGAGCACCCAGCACCCTGAGCACTGAGCACCCAGCACCCTGAGCACTGAGCACCCAGCACCCCGAGCACTGAGCACCCAGCATCCTGAGTACTGAGCACCCAACACCCAGAGTACTGAGCACCCAGCAGCCTGAGAACTGAGCACCCAGCACCCTGAGTACTGAGCACCCAGCACCCTGAGTACTGAGCACCCAGTACCCTGAGCACTGAGCACTGAGCACGCAGCACCCTGAGCACTGAGCACTGACCACCCAGCACCCCGAGAACTGAGCACCCAGCACCCCGAGCACTGAGCACCCAGCACCCTGAGCACTGAGCACCCAGCACCCTGAGCACTGAGCACCCAGCCCCCTGAGTACTGAGCACCCAGCACCATGAGTACTGAGCACCCAGCACCCTGAGTACTGAGCACTCAGCACCCTGAGTACTGAGCACCGAGCACCCCGAGCACTGAGCTCCCTGCACCCTGAGCACTGAGCACCCTGAGGACTGAGCACCCAGCAACCTGAGCACTGATCACCCAGCACCCTGAGTACTGAGCACCGATCACCCTGAGCACTGAGCACCCAGCACCCCGAGCACTGAGCACCCAGCACCCTGAGTACTGAGCACCCAGCACCCTGAGCACTGAGCACCCAGCACCCTGAGTACTGAGCACCCTGAGTACTGAGCAACGATCACCCTGAGCACTGAGCACCCAGCACCCTGAGTACTGAGCACCCAGCACCCTGAGCACTGAGCACCCAGCACCCTGAGCACTGAGCACCCAGCACCCTGAGTTATGAGCACCCAGAACCCTGAGTACTGAGTACAAAGCACCCTGAGCACTGAGCACCCAGCACCCTGAGTACTGAGCACCGAGCACCCTGAGTACTGAGCACCCAGCACCCTGAGTACTGAGCACGCAGCACCCTGAGCACTGAGCACCCAGCACCCTGAGTACTGAGCACCCAGCACACTGAGTACTGAGCACCCAGCACCCTGAGTACTGAGCACCCAGCACCCTGAGCACCGTGCACCCAGCACCCTGAGTACTGAGCACCGAGCACCCCGAGCACTGAGCAACCAGCACCCTGAGTACTGAGCACTGAGCACCCTGAGTACTAAGCACCGAACACCCTGAGTACTGAGCACCCAGCACCCTGAGGACTGAGCACCCAGCACCCTGAGCACTGAGCACCCAGCACCCTGAGTACTGAGCACCGAGCACCCCGAGCACTGAGCTCCCTGCACCCTGAGCACTGAGCACCCTGAGGACTGAGCACCCAGCAACCTGAGCACTGAGCACCCAGCACCCTGAGTACTGAGCACCGATCACCCTGAGCACTGAGCACCCAGCACCCCGAGCACTGAGCACCCTGAGTACTGAGCAACGATCACCCTGAGCACTGAGCACCCAGCACCCTGAGTACTGAGCACCCAGCACCCTGAGCACTGAGCACCCAGCACCCTGAGCACTGAGCACACAGCACCCTGAGTTATGAGCACCCAGAACCCTGAGTACTGAGTACAAAGCACCCTGAGCACTGAGCACCCAGCACCCTGAGTACGGAGCACCGAGCACCCTGAGTACTGAGCACCCAGTACCCTGAGCACTGAGCACCCTGAGCACTGAGCACCCTGAGCACTGAGCACTGAGCACCCAGCACCCTGAGTACTGAGCACCCAAAACTCTGAGCACTGAGCACCCAGCACGCTGAGTACTGAGCACTGAGCACACAGCACCCTGAGTACTGAGCACCCAGCACCCCGAGCACTGAGCTCCCAGCGCCCCGAGCACTGAGCACCCAGCACCCTGAGCACTGAGCACTGAGCACACTGAGCACTGAGCACCCAGCACCCCGAGTACTGAGCACTGAGCACCCTGAGTACTGAGCACCCAACACCCAGAGTACTGATCACCCAGCACCCTGAGAACTGAGCACCAAGCACCCTGAGTACTGAGCACCCAGCACCCTGAGTACTGAGCACCCAGCTGCCTGAGCACTGAGCACTGAGCACCCAGCACCTTGAGCACTGAGCACTGACCACCCAGCACCCCGAGCACTGAGCAGCCAGCACCCCGAGCACTGAGCACCCAGCGCCCTGAGCACTGAGCACCCAGCACACTGAGCACTGAGCACCCAGCCCCCTGAGTACTGAGCACCCAGCACCATGAGTACTGAGCACCCAGTACCCTGAGTACTGAGCACTCAGCACCCTGAGTACTGAGCACCGAGCACCCCGAGCACTGAGCACCAAGCACCCTGAGCACTGAGCACCCTGAGGACTGAGCACCCAGCACCCTGAGCACTGAGCACCCAGCACCCTGAGTACTGAGCACCGATCACCCTGAGCACTGAGCACCCAGCACCCCGAGCACTGAGCACCCAGCACCCTGAGTACTGAGCACCCAGCACCCTGAGCACTGAGCACCCAGCAACCTGAGTACTGAGCACCCTGAGTACTGAGCACCGATCACCCTGAGCACTGAGCACCCAGCACCCTGAGTACTGAGCACCCAGCACCCTGAGCACTGAGCACCCAGCACCCTGAGCACTGAGCACCCAGCACCCTGAGTACTGAGCACCCAGCACCCTGAGCACGGAGCACCCAGGACCCCGAGCACTGAGTACTGAGCACCCAGCACCCTGAGTACTGAGCACCGAGCTCCCCGAGCACTGAGCACCCAGCACCCTGAGCACTGAGCACCCAGCACCCTGAGCACTGAGCACCCAGCACCCTGAGTACTGAGCACCCAGCACGCTGAGTACTGAGCACTCAGCACCCTGAGCACTGAGCACCCAGCACCCTGAGTACTGAGCACTGAGCACCCAGCACCCCGAGCACTGAGCACCCAGCACCCCGAGCACTGAGCATGGAGCACCCCGAGGACTGAGCACCCCGCACCCTGAGCACTGAGCATGGGGCACCCCGAGGACTGAGCACCCCGCACCCTGAGCACTGAACACCCAGCACCTTGAGTACTGAGCACCGAGCACCCCGAGCACTGAGCTCCCAGCACCCTGAGTACTGAGCACCCAGCACCCTGAGCACTGAGCACCCAGCACCCTGAGCACTGAGCACCCAGCACCCCGAGCACTGAGCACCCAGCATCCTGAGTACTGAGCACCCAACACCCAGAGTACTGAGCACCCAGCAGCCTGAGAACTGAGCACCCAGCACCCTGAGTACTGAGCACCCAGCACCCTGAGTACTGAGCACCCAGTACCCTGAGCACTGAGCACTGAGCACGCAGCACCCTGAGCACTGAGCACTGACCACCCAGCACCCCGAGAACTGAGCACCCAGCACCCCGAGCACTGAGCACCCAGCACCCTGAGCACTGAGCACCCAGCACCCTGAGCACTGAGCACCCAGCCCCCTGAGTACTGAGCACCCAGCACCATGAGTACTGAGCACCCAGCACCCTGAGTACTGAGCACTCAGCACCCTGAGTACTGAGCACCGAGCACCCCGAGCACTGAGCTCCCTGCACCCTGAGCACTGAGCACCCTGAGGACTGAGCACCCAGCAACCTGAGCACTGATCACCCAGCACCCTGAGTACTGAGCACCGATCACCCTGAGCACTGAGCACCCAGCACCCCGAGCACTGAGCACCCAGCACCCTGAGTACTGAGCACCCAGCACCCTGAGCACTGAGCACCCAGCACCCTGAGTACTGAGCACCCTGAGTACTGAGCAACGATCACCCTGAGCACTGAGCACCCAGCACCCTGAGTACTGAGCACCCAGCACCCTGAGCACTGAGCACCCAGCACCCTGAGCACTGAGCACCCAGCACCCTGAGTTATGAGCACCCAGAACCCTGAGTACTGAGTACAAAGCACCCTGAGCACTGAGCACCCAGCACCCTGAGTACTGAGCACCGAGCACCCTGAGTACTGAGCACCCAGCACCCTGAGTACTGAGCACGCAGCACCCTGAGCACTGAGCACCCAGCACCCTGAGTACTGAGCACCCAGCACCCTGAGTACTGAGCACCCAGCACCCTGAGTACTGAGCACCCAGCACCCTGAGCACCGTGCACCCAGCACCCTGAGTACTGAGCACCGAGCACCCCGAGCACTGAGCAACCAGCACCCTGAGTACTGAGCACTGAGCACCCTGAGTACTAAGCACCGAACACCCTGAGTACTGAGCACCCAGCACCCTGAGGACTGAGCACCCAGCACCCTGAGCACTGAGCACCCAGCACCCTGAGTAATGAGCACCCAGCACCCTGAGTACTGAGCACCCAGCACCCTGAGCACTGAGCACCCAGCACCCCGAGCACTGAGCACCCAGCACCCCGAGCACTGAGCACCCAGCACCCCGAGCACTGAGCACCCAGCACCCCGAGCACTGAGCACCCAGCACCCTGAGCACTGAGCACCCAGCACCCTGAGCACTGAGCACCCAGCACCCTGAGTACTGAGTACTCAGCACCCTGAGCACTGAGCACCCAGCACCCTGAGTACTGATCACCGAGCACCCCGAGCACTGAGCACCCAGCACCCTGAGTACTGATCACCGAGCACCCCGAGCACTGAGCACCCAGCACCCTGAGTACTGAGCACCCAGCACCCTGAGCACTGAGCACCCAGCACCCCGAGCACTGAGCACCCAGCACCCCGAGCACTGAGCACCCAGCACCCGAGCACTGAGCACCCAGCACCCCGAGCACTGAGCACCCAGCACCCTGAGCACTGAAAACCCAGCACCCTGAGCACTGAGCACCCAGCACCCTGAGTACTGAGTACTCAGCACCCTGAGCACTGAGCACCCAGCACCCTGAGAACTGATCACCGAGCACCCTGAGCACTGAGCACCCAGCACCCTGAGTACTGATCACCGAGCACCCCGAGCACTGAGCACCCAGCATCCTGAGTACTGAGCACCCAGCACCCTGAGTACTGAGAACCCAGCACCCTGAGTACTGAGCACCCAGCACCCTGAGCACTGAGCACAATGCACGCTGAGTACTGAGCACTGAGCACCCTGAGTACTGAGCACCTAGCACCCTGAGTACTGAGCACCCAGCACCCTGAGCACTGAGCAGCCAGCACCCTCAGCACTGAGCACCCACCACCCCGAGCACTGAGCACCCAGCACCCTGAGCACTGAGCACCCAGCACCCCGAGTACTGAGCACCCAGCACCCCGAGTACTTAGCACCGAGCACCCCGAGCACTGAGCACCCAGCACCCTGAGTACTGAGCACCCAGTACCCTGAGTACTGAGCTCCCCGAGTACTGAGCACCCAGCACCCCGAGCACTGAGCACCCATCACCCTGAGTACTGAGAACAGATCACCCTGAGTACTGAGCACCCAGCACCCTGAGTACTGAGCCCCCAGCACCCTGAGTACTGAGCACCCGGCACCCCGAGCACTGAGCACCCAGCACCCCGAGAATGAGCACCCAGCAACCTGAGTACCGAGAACCGAGCACCCTGAGTACTGAGCACCCAGCACCCTGAGTACTGAGCCCCCAGCACCCTGAGTACTGAGCACCCAGCACCCCGAGCACTGAGCACCCAGCACCCCGAGAATGAGCACCCAGCACCCTGAGTACTGAGCACCCAGCACCCCGAGCACGGAGCACCCAGGACCCCGAGCAGTGAGTACTGAGCACCCAGCACCCTGAGTACTGAGCACCGAGCTCCCCGAGCACTGAGCACCCAGCACCCTGAGCACTGAGCACCCAGCACCCTGAGCACTGAGCACCCAGCACCCTCAGTACTGAGCACCCAGCACGCTGAGTACTGAGCACTCAGCACCCTGAGCACTGAGCACCCAGCACCCTGAGTACTGAGCACTGAGCACCCAGCACCCCGAGCACTGAGCAACCAGCACCCTGTGTACTGAGCACTGAGCACCCTGATTACTAAGCACCCAGCACCCTGAGTACTGAGCACCCAGGACCCTGAGCACTGAGCACCGAGCACCCCGAGATCTGAGCACCCAGCACCCTGAGCACTCAGCACCCATCACCCCGATCACTGAGCACCCAGCACCCTGAGCACTGAGCACCCAGCACCCTGAGCACTGAGCACCCAGCACCCAGAGCACTGAGCACCGAGCACCCTGAGCACTGAGCACCCAGCACCCTGAGTACTGAGCACCCAGCACCCTGAGTACTGAGCACCCTGAGTACTGAGCACCCAGCACCCTGAGCACTGAGCACCCAGCACCCTGAGCATTGAGCACCCAGCATTCTGAGTACTGAGCACCCAGAACCCTGAGTACTGAGTACAAAGCACCCTGAGCACTGAGCACCCAGCACCCTGAGTACTGAGCACGGAGCACCCTGAGTACTGAGCACCCAGCACCCTGAGTACTGAGCACCCAGCACCCTGAGCACTGAGCACACAGCACCCTGAGTACTGAGCACCCATCACCCTGAGTACTGAGCACTGATCACCCTGAGCACTGAGCACCCAGCACCCCGAGCACTGAGCACCCAGCACCCTGAGTACTGAGCACCTAGCACCCTGAGCACTGAGCACCGAGCACCCTGAGTACTGAACACCCAGCACCCTGAGCACTGAGCACCCAGCACCCTGAGTACTGATCACCGAGCACCCCGAGCACTGAGCACGCAGCACCCTGAGTACTGATCACCGAGCACCCCGAGCACTGAGCACCCAGCACCCTGAGTACTGAGCACCCAGCACCCTGAGCACTGAGCACCCAGCACCCCGAGCACTGAGCACCCAGCACCCCGAGCACTGAGCACCCAGCACCCGAGCACTGAGCACCCAGCACCCCGAGCACTGAGCACCCAGCACCCTGAGCACTGAAAACCCAGCACCCTGAGCACTGAGCACCCAGCACCCTGAGTACTGAGTACTCAGCACCCTGAGCACTGAGCACCCAGCACCCTGAGAACTGATCACCGAGCACCCTGAGCACTGAGCACCCAGCACCCTGAGTACTGATCACCGAGCACCCCGAGCACTGAGCACCCAGCATCCTGAGTACTGAGCACCCAGCACCCTGAGTACTGAGAACCCAGCACCCTGAGTACTGAGCACCCAGCACCCTGAGCACTGAGCACAATGCACGCTGAGTACTGAGCACTGAGCACCCTGAGTACTGAGCACCTAGCACCCTGAGTACTGAGCACCCAGCACCCTGAGCACTGAGCAGCCAGCACCCTCAGCACTGAGCACCCACCACCCCGAGCACTGAGCACCCAGCACCCTGAGCACTGAGCACCCAGCACCCCGAGTACTGAGCACCCAGCACCCCGAGTACTTAGCACCGAGCACCCCGAGCAATGAGCACCCAGCACCCTGAGTACTGAGCACCCAGTACCCTGAGTACTGAGCTCCCCGAGTACTGAGCACCCAGCACCCCGAGCACTGAGCACCCATCACCCTGAGTACTGAGAACAGATCACCCTGAGTACTGAGCACCCAGCACCCTGAGTACTGAGCCGCCAGCACCCTGAGTACTGAGCACCCGGCACCCCGAGCACTGAGCACCCAGCACCCCGAGAATGAGCACCCAGCACCCTGAGTACTGAGAACCGAGCACCCTGAGTACTGAGCACCCAGCACCCTGAGTACTGAGCCCCCAGCACCCTGAGTACTGAGCACCCAGCACCCCGAGCACTGAGCACCCAGCACCCCGAGAATGAGCACCCAGCACCCTGAGTACTGAGCACCCAGCACCCCGAGCACGGAGCACCCAGGACCCCGAGCAGTGAGTACTGAGCACCCAGCACCCTGAGTACTGAGCACCGAGCTCCCCGAGCACTGAGCACCCAGCACCCTGAGCACTGAGCACCCAGCACCCTGAGCACTGAGCACCCAGCACCCTCAGTACTGAGCACCCAGCACGATGAGTACTGAGCACTCAGCACCCTGAGCACTGAGCACCCAGCACCCTGAGTACTGAGCACTGAGCACCCAGCACCCCGAGCACTGAGCACCCAGCACCCTGTGTACTGAGCACTGAGCACCCTGATTACTAAGCACCCAGCACCCTGAGTACTGAGCACCCAGGACCCTGAGCACTGAGCACCGAGCACCCCGAGATCTGAGCACCCAACACCCTGAGCACTCAGCACCCATCACCCCGATCACTGAGCACCCAGCACCCTGAGCACTGAGCACCCAGCACCCTGAGCACTGAGCACCCAGCACCCAGAGCACTGAGCACCGAGCACCCTGAGCACTGAGCACCCAGCACCCTGAGTACTGAGCACCCAGCACCCTGAGTACTGAGCACCCTGAGTACTGAGCACCCAGCACCCTGAGCACTGAGCACCCAGCACCCTGAGCATTGAGCACCCAGCATTCTGAGTACTGAGCACCCAGAACCCTGAGTACTGAGTACAAAGCACCCTGAGCACTGAGCACCCAGCACCCTGAGTACTGAGCACGGAGCACCCTGAGTACTGAGCACCCAGCACCCTGAGTACTGAGCACCCAGCACCCTGAGCACTGAGCACACAGCACCCTGAGTACTGAGCACCCAGCACCCTGAGTACTGAGCACTGATCACCCTGAGCACTGAGCACCCAGCACCCCGAGCACTGAGCACCCAGCACCCTGAGTACTGAGCACCTAGCACCCTGAGCACTGAGCACCGAGCACCCTGAGTACTGAACACCCAGCACCCTGAGCACTGAGCACTGAGCACCCAGCACCCCGAGCACTGAGCACCCAGCACCCTGAGCACCCAGCACCCTGAGCACTGAGCACCCTGAGCACTGAGCACCCTGAGCACTGAGCACTGAGCACCCAGCACCCTGAGTACTGAGCACCCAACACTCTGAGCACTGAGCACCCAGCACGCTGAGTACGGAGCACTGAGCACACAGCACCCTGAGCACTGAGCACCCAGCACCCTGAGCACTGAGCACTGAGCACCCAGCACCCCGAGCACTGAGCACCCAGCACCCTGAGCACCCAGCACCCTGAGCACTGAGCACCCTGAGTACTGAGCACCCAGCACCCTGAGCACTGAGCACACAGCACCCTGAGTACTGAGCACCCTGAGTACTGAGCACCGATCACCCTGAGCACTGAGCACCCAGCACCCTGAGTACTGAGCACACAGCACCCTGAGCACTGAGCACCCAGCACCCTGAGCACTGAGCACCCAGCACCCTGAGTACTGAGCACCCAGAACCCTGAGTACTGAGTACAAAGCACCCTGAGCACTGAGCACCCAGCACCCTGAGTACTGAGCACTGAGCACCCAGCACCCCGAGCACTGAGCACCCAGCACCCTGAGCACTGAGCACCCAGCACCCTGAGCACTGAGCACCCAGCACCCTCAGTACTGAGCACCCAGCACGCTGAGTACTGAGCACTCAGCACCCTGAGCACTGAGCACCCAGCACCCTGAGTACTGAGCACTGAGCACCCAGCACCCCGAGCACTGAGCACCCAGCAACCTGTGTACTGAGCACTGAGCACCCTGATTACTAAGCACCCAGCACCCTGAGTACTGAGCACCCAGGACCCTGAGCACTGAGCACCGAGCACCCCGAGATCTGAGCACCCAGCACCCTGAGCACTCAGCACCCATCACCCCGATCACTGAGCACCCAGCACCCTGAGCACTGAGCACCCAGCACCCTGAGCACTGAGCACCCAGCACCCAGAGCACTGAGCACCGAGCACCCTGAGCACTGAGCACCCAGCACCCTGAGTACTGAGCACCCAGCACCCTGAGTACTGAGCACCCTGAGTACTGAGCACCCAGCACCCTGAGCACTGAGCACCCAGCACCCTGAGCATTGAGCACCCAGCATTCTGAGTACTGAGCACCCAGAACCCTGAGTACTGAGTACAAAGCACCCTGAGCACTGAGCACCCAGCACCCTGAGTACTGAGCACGGAGCACCCTGAGTACTGAGCACCCAGCACCCTGAGTACTGAGCACCCAGCACCCTGAGCACTGAGCACACAGCACCCTGAGTACTGAGCACCCAGCACCCTGAGTACTGAGCACTGATCACCCTGAGCACTGAGCACCCAGCACCCCGAGCACTGAGCACCCAGCACCCTGAGTACTGAGCACCTAGCACCCTGAGCACTGAGCACCGAGCACCCTGAGTACTGAACACCCAGCACCCTGAGCACTGAGCACCCAGCACCCCGAGCACTGAGCACCCAGCACCCTGAGCACCCAGCACCCTGAGCACTGAGCACCCTGAGCACTGAGCACCCTGAGCACTGAGCACTGAGCACCCAGCACCCTGAGTACTGAGCACCCAACACTCTGAGCACTGAGCACCCAGCACGCTGAGTACGGAGCACTGAGCACACAGCACCCTGAGCACTGAGCACCCAGCACCCTGAGCACTGAGCACTGAGCACCCAGCACCCCGAGCACTGAGCACCCAGCACCCTGAGCACCCAGCACCCTGAGCACTGAGCACCCTGAGTACTGAGCACCCAGCACCCTGAGCACTGAGCACACAGCACCCTGAGTACTGAGCACCCTGAGTACTGAGCACCGATCACCCTGAGCACTGAGCACCCAGCACCCTGAGTACTGAGCACACAGCACCCTGAGCACTGAGCACCCAGCACCCTGAGCACTGAGCACCCAGCACCCTGAGTACTGAGCACCCAGAACCCTGAGTACTGAGTACAAAGCACCCTGAGCACTGAGCACCCAGCACCCTGAGTACTGAGCACCGAGCACCCTGAGTACTGAGCACCCAGCACCCTGAGTACTGAGCACCCAGCACCCTGAGCACTGAGCACCCAGCACCCTGAGTACTGAGCCCCCAGCCCCCTGAGTACTGAGCACCCAGCACCCTGAGTACGGAGCACCCAGCACCCTGAGTACTGAGCACCCAGCACCCTGAGTATTGAGCACCGAGCACCCTGAGCACTGAGCAACCAGCACCCTTAGTACTGAGCACTGAGCACCCTGAGTACTAAGCACCGAACACCCTGAGTACTGAGCACCCAGCACCCTGAGGACTGAGCACCCAGCACCCTGAGCACTGAGCACCCAGCACCCTGAGTAATGAGCACCCAGCACCCTGAGTACTGAGCACCCTTCACCCTGAGCACTGAGCACCCAGCACCCCGAGCACTGAGCACCCAGCACCGTGAGTACTGAGTACTCAGCACCCTGAGCACTGAGCACCCAGCACCCTGAGTACTGATCACCGAGCACCCCGAGCACTGAGCACCCAGCACCCTGAGCACTGAGCACCCAGCACCCTGAATAATGAGCACCCAGCACCCTGAGTACTGATCACCGAGCACCCCGAGCACTGAGCACCCAGCACCCTGAGTACTGAGCACCCAGCACCCTGAATACTGAGCACCCAGCACCCTGAGTACTGAGCACCCAGCACCCTGCGCACTGAGCACAAAGCACGCTGAGAACTGAGCACTGAACACCCTGAGTACTGAGCACCGAGGACCCTGAGCACTGAGCACCCAGCACGCTGAGTACTGAGCACTGAGCACCCTGAGTACTGAGTACCTAGCACCCTGAGTACTGAGCACCCAGCACCCTGAGCACTGAGCAGCCAGCACCCTCAGCACTGAGCACCCAGCACCCCGAGCACTGAGCACCAAGCACCCTGAGCACTGAGCACCCAGCACCCCGAGTACTGAGCACCGAGCACCCCGAGCTCTGAGCACCCAGCAGCCTGAGTACTGAGCACCCAGTACCCTGAGTACTGAGCACCCCGAGTACTGATCACCCAGCACCCCGAGCACTGAGCACCCAGCACCCTGAGTACTGAGAACAGATCACCCCGAGCACGGAGCACCCAGGACCCCGAGCACTGAGTACTGAGCACCCAGGACCCTGAGTACTGAGCACCGAGCTCCCCGAGCACTGAGCACCCAGCACCCTGAGCACTGAGCACCCAGCACCCTGAGCACTGAACACCCAGCACCCTGAGTACTGAGCACCCAGCACGCTGAGTACTGAGCACTCAGCACCCTGAGCACTGAGCACCCAGCACCCTGAGTACTGAGCACTGAGCACCCAGCACCCTGAGCACTGAGCACCCAGCACCCTGAGTACTGAGCACCCAGCACCCTGAGTACTGAGCACCCAGCACCCTGAGTACTGAGCACCGAGCACCCTGAGTACTGAGCACCGAGCACCCTGAGTACTGAGCACCCAGCACCCTGAGCACTGAGCACCCAGCACCCTGAGTACTGAGCACCCAGCACCCTGAGTACTGAGCACCCAGCACCCCGAGCACTGAGCACCCAGCACCCTGAGTACTGAGCACCTAGCACCCCGAGCACTGAGCACCCAGCACCCTGAGCACTGAGCACAAAGCACGCTGAGTACTGAGCACCCTGAGCACTGAGCACCCAGCACCCCGAGAATGAGCACCCAGCACCCTGAGTACTGAGAACCGAGCACCCTGAGTACTGAGCACCCAGCACGCTGAGCACTGAGCACCCAGCACCCCGAGTACTGAGCACCCAGCACCCCGAGCACTGAGCATCCAGCACCACGAGAATGAGCACCCAGCACCCTGAGAACTGAGCACCCAGCACCCTGAGTAATGAGCACCCAGCACCCCGAGCACTGAGCACCCTGAATACTGAGCACCCAGCACCCTGAGTACTGTGCACTAAGCACCCAGAGCGCTGAGCACCCAGGACCCCGAGCACTGAGTACTGAGCACCCAGCACCCTGAGTACTGAGCACCGAGCTCCCCGAGCACTGAGCACCCTGAGTACTGAGCACCCAGCACCCTGAGTACTGAGCACCCAGCACCCTGAGCACTGAGCACACAGCACCCTGAGTACTGAGCACCCAGCACCACGAGCACTGAGCACACAGCACCCTGAGAACTGAGCACCCTGAGGACTGAGCACCGATCACCATGAGCACTGAGAACCCAGCACCCTGAGTACTGAGCACCCAGCACCCTGAGCACTGAGCACCCAGCACCCTGAGTACTGAGCAGAGAGCACCCTGATCACTGAGCACCCAGCACCCTGAGTACTTAGCACGCAGCACCCTGAGTACTGAGCACCGAGCACCCCGAGTACTGAGCACCCAGCACCCTGAGCACTCAGCACCCAGCACCCTGAGCACTGAGCACCCAGCACCCTGAGTACTGAGCACTGAGCTCCCCGAGTACTGAGCACCCACCACCCCGTGCACTGAGCACCGAGGACACCGAGCACTGAGCACCCAGCACCCCGAGCACTGAGCACCCAGCACCCTGAGCACTGAGCACCCAGCACCCTGAGCACTGAGCACCCAGCACCCCGAGCACTAAGCACCCAGCAACCCGAGCACTGAGCACCCAGCACCCCGAGCACTGAGCACCCAGCACCCTGAGTACTGAGCAACCAGCACCCTGAGTACTCAGCACCCAGCACCCTGAGCACTGAGCAACCAGCACCCTGAGTACTGAGCACCCTGCACCCCAAGCACTAAGCACCCTGAGAACTGAGCACCCAGCACCCCAAGCACTGAGCACCCTGAGTACTGAGCACCCAGCACCCTGATTAATGAGCACCCAGCACCCCGAGAACTGAGCACCCAGCACCCTGAGTATTGAGCACCGAGCACCCTGAGTACTGAGCACCCAGCACCCTGAGTACTGAGCACCCAGTGTACTGAGCACCGAGCACCCAGCACCCTGAGTACTGAGCACCCAGCCCCCTGAGCACTGAGCACCCAGCACCCTGAGTACTGAGCACCGAGCACCCTGAGTACTGAGCACCCAGCACCCCGAGCACTGAGCACCCAGCACCCCGAGCACTGAGCACCCAGCACCCTGAGCACTGAGCACACTGAGTACTGAGCAACCAGCACCCTGAGTACTGAGCACCCAGCACCCTGAGCACTGAGCACCCAGCACCCTGAGCACTGAGCACCCAGCACCCTGAGTTATGAGCACCCAGAACCCTGAGTACTGAGTACAAAGCACCCTGAGCACTGAGCACCCAGCACCCTGAGTACGGAGCACCGAGCACCCTGAGTACTGAGCACCCAGTACCCTGAGCACTGAGCACCCTGAGCACTGAGCACCCTGAGCACTGAGCACTGAGCACCCAGCACCCTGAGTACTGAGCACCCAAAACTCTGAGCACTGAGCACCCAGCACGCTGAGTACTGAGCACTGAGCACACAGCACCCTGAGTACTGAGCACCCAGCACCCTGAGCACTGAGCTCCCAGCGCCCCGAGCACTGAGCACCCAGCACCCTGAGCACTGAGCACTGAGCACACTGAGCACTGAGCACCCAGCACCCCGAGTACTGAGCACTGAGCACCCTGAGTACTGAGCACCCAACACCCAGAGTACTGATCACCCAGCACCCTGAGAACTGAGCACCAAGCACCCTGAGTACTGAGCACCCAGCACCCTGAGTACTGAGCACCCAGCTGCCTGAGCACTGAGCACTGAGCACCCAGCACCTTGAGCACTGAGCACTGACCACCCAGCACCCCGAGCACTGAGCACCCAGCACCCCGAGCACTGAGCACCCAGCGCCCTGAGCACTGAGCACCCAGCACACTGAGCACTGAGCACCCAGCCCCCTGAGTACTGAGCACCCAGCACCATGAGTACTGAGCACCCAGCACCCTGAGTACTGAGCACCCAGCACCCTGAGTACTGAGCACCGAGCACCCTGAGTACTGAGCACCGAGCACCCTGAGTACTGAGCACCCAGCACCCTGAGCACTGGGCACCCAGCACCCTGAGTACTGAGCACCCAGCACCCTGAGTACTGAGCACCCAGCACCCCGAGCACTGAGCACCCAGCACCCTGAGTACTGAGCACCTAGCACCCCGAGCACTGAGCACCCAGCACCCTGAGCACTGAGCACAAAGCACGCTGAGTACTGAGCACCCTGAGTACTGAGCATAGAGGACCCTGAGCACTGAGCACCCAGCACCCTGAGCACTGAGCACCCAGCACCCCGAGAATGAGCACCCAGCACCCTGAGTACTGAGAACCGAGCACCCTGAGTACTGAGCACCCAGCACGCTGAGCACTGAGCACCCAGCACCCCGAGTACTGAGCACCCAGCACCCCGAGCACTGAGCATCCAGCAATACGAGAATGAGCACCCAGCACCCTGAGAACTGAGCACCCAGCACCCTGAGTAATGAGCACCCAGCACCCCGAGCACTGAGCACCCTGAATACTGAGCACCCAGCACCCTGAGTACTGTGCACTAAGCACCCAGAGCGCTGAGCACCCAGGACCCCGAGCACTGAGTACTGAGCACCCAGCACCCTGAGTACTGAGCACCGAGCTCCCCGAGCACTGAGCACCCTGAGTACTGAGCACCCAGCACCCTGAGTACTGAGCACCCAGCACCCTGAGCACTGAGCACACAGCACCCTGAGTACTGAGCACCCAGCACCACGAGCACTGAGCACACAGCACCCTGAGAACTGAGCACCCTGAGGACTGAGCACCGATCACCATGAGCACTGAGAACCCAGCACCCTGAGTACTGAGCACCCAGCACCCTGAGCACTGAGCACCCAGCACCCTGAGTACTGAGCAGAGAGCACCCTGATCACTGAGCACCGAGCACCCTGAGTACTGAGCACGCAGCACCCTGAGTACTGAGCACCGAGCACCCCGAGTACTGAGCACCCAGCACCCTGAGCACTCAGCACCCAGCACCCTGAGCACTGAGCACCCAGCACCCTGAGTACTGAGCACTGAGCTCCCCGAGTACTGAGCACCCACCACCCCGTGCACTGAGCACCGAGGACACCGAGCACTGAGCACCCAGCACCCCGAGCACTGAGCACCCAGCACCCTGAGCACTGAGCACCCAGCACCCTGAGCACTGAGCACCCAGCACCCCGAGCACTAAGCACCCAGCAACCCGAGCACTGAGCACCCAGCACCCCGAGCACTGAGCACCCAGCACCCTGAGTACTGAGCAACCAGCACCCTGAGTACTCAGCACCCAGCACCCTGAGCACTGAGCAACCAGCACCCTGAGTACTGAGCACCCTGCACCCCAAGCACTAAGCACCCTGAGAACTGAGCACCCAGCACCCCAAGCACTGAGCACCCTGAGTACTGAGCACCCAGCACCCTGATTAATGAGCACCCAGCACCCCGAGAACTGAGCACCCAGCACCCTGAGTATTGAGCACCGAGCACCCTGAGTACTGAGCACCCAGCACCCTGAGTACTGAGCACCCAGTGTACTGAGCACCGAGCACCCAGCACCCTGAGTACTGAGCACCCAGCCCCCTGAGCACTGAGCACCCAGCACCCTGAGTACTGAGCACCGAGCACCCTGAGTACTGAGCACCCAGCACCCCGAGCACTGAGCACCCAGCACCCCGAGCACTGAGCACCCAGCACCCTGAGCACTGAGCACACTGAGTACTGAGCAACCAGCACCCTGAGTACTGAGCACCCAGCACCCTGAGCACTGAGCACCCAGCACCCTGAGCACTGAGCACCCAGCACCCTGAGTTATGAGCACCCAGAACCCTGAGTACTGAGTACAAAGCACCCTGAGCACTGAGCACCCAGCACCCTGAGTACGGAGCACCGAGCACCCTGAGTACTGAGCACCCAGTACCCTGAGCACTGAGCACCCTGAGCACTGAGCACCCTGAGCACTGAGCACTGAGCACCCAGCACCCTGAGTACTGAGCACCCAAAACTCTGAGCACTGAGCACCCAGCACGCTGAGTACTGAGCACTGAGCACACAGCACCCTGAGTACTGAACACCCAGCACCCCGAGCACTGAGCTCCCAGCGCCCCGAGCACTGAGCACCCAGCACCCTGAGCACTGAGCACTGAGCACACTGAGCACTGAGCACCCAGCACCCCGAGTACTGAGCACTGAGCACCCTGAGTACTGAGCACCCAACACCCAGAGTACTGATCACCCAGCACCCTGAGAACTGAGCACCAAGCACCCTGAGTACTGAGCACCCAGCACCCTGAGTACTGAGCACCCAGCTGCCTGAGCACTGAGCACTGAGCACCCAGCACCTTGAGCACTGAGCACTGACCACCCAGCACCCCGAGCACTGAGCACCCAGCACCCCGAGCACTGAGCACCCAGCGCCCTGAGCACTGAGCACCCAGCACACTGAGCACTGAGCACCCAGCCCCCTGAGTACTGAGCACCCAGCACCATGAGTACTGAGCACCCAGTACCCTGAGTACTGAGCACTCAGCACCCTGAGTACTGAGCACCGAGCACCCCGAGCACTGAGCACCAAGCACCCTGAGCACTGAGCACCCTGAGGACTGAGCACCCAGCACCCTGAGCACTGAGCACCCAGCACCCTGAGTACTGAGCACCGATCACCCTGAGCACTGAGCACCCAGCACCCCGAGCACTGAGCACCCAGCACCCTGAGTACTGAGCACCCAGCACCCTGAGCACTGAGCACCCTGCAACCTGAGTACTGAGCACCCTGAGTACTGAGCACCGATCACCCTGAGCACTGAGCACCCAGCACCCTGAGTACTGAGCACCCAGCACCCTGAGCACTGAGCACCCAGCACCCTGAGCACTGAGCACCCAGCACCCTGAGTACTGAGCACCCAGCACCCTGAGCACGGATCACCCAGGACCCCGAGCACTGAGTACTGAGCACCCAGCACCCTGAGTACTGAGCACCGAGCTCCCCGAGCACTGAGCACCCAGCACCCTGAGCACTGAGCACCCAGCACCCTGAGCACTGAGCACCCAGCACCCTGAGTACTGAGCACCCAGCACGCTGAGTACTGAGCACTCAGCACCCTGAGCACTGAGCACCCAGCACCCTGAGTACTGAGCACTGAGCACCCAGCACCCCGAGCACTGAGCACCCAGCACCCCGAGCACTGAGCATGGAGCACCCCGAGGACTGAGCACCCCGCACCCTGAGCACTGAGCATGGAGCACCCCGAGGACTGAGCACCCCGCACCCTGAGCACTGAACACCCAGCACCTTGAGTACTGAGCACCAAGCACCCCGAGCACTGAGCTCCCAGCACCCTGAGTACTGAGCACCCAGCACCCTGAGCACTGAGCACCCAGCACCCTGAGCACTGAGCACCCAGCACCCCGAGCACTGAGCACCCAGCATCCTGAGTACTGAGCACCCAACACCCAGAGTACTGAGCACCCAGCAGCCTGAGAACTGAGCACCCAGCACCCTGAGTACTGAGCACCCAGCACCCTGAGTACTGAGCACCCAGCACCCTGAGCACTGAGCACTGAGCACGCAGCACCCTGAGCACTGAGCACTGACCACCCAGCACCCCGAGAACTGAGCACCCAGCACCCCGAGCACTTAGCACCCAGCACCCTGAGCACTGAGCACCCAGCACCCTGAGCACTGGGCACCCAGCCCCCTGAGTACTGAGCACCCAGCACCATGAGTACTGAGCACCCAGCACCCTGAGTACTGAGCACTCAGCACCCTGAGTACTGAACACCGAGCACCCCGAGCACTGAGCTCCCTGCACCCTGAGCACTGAGCACCCTGAGGACTGAGCACCCAGCAACCTGAGCACTGAGCACCCAGCACCCTGAGTACTGAGCACCGATCACCCTGAGCACTGAGCACCCAGCACCCCGAGCACTGAGCACCCAGCACCCTGAGTACTGAGCACCCAGCACCCTGAGCACTGAGCACCCAGCACCCTGAGTACTGAGCACCCTGAGTACTGAGCAACGATCACCCTGAGCACTGAGCACCCAGCACCCTGAGTACTGAGCACCCAGCACCCTGAGCACTGAGCACCCAGCACCCTGTGCACTGAGCACCCAGCACCCTGAGTTATGAGCACCCAGAACCCTGAGTACTGAGTACAAAGCACCCTGAGCACTGAGCACCCAGCACCCTGAGTACTGAGCACCGAGCACCCTGAGTACTGAGCACCCAGCACCCTGAGTACTGAGCACGCAGCACCCTGAGCACTGAGCACCCAGCACCCTGAGTACTGAGCACCCAGCACCCTGAGTACTGAGCACCCAGCACCCTGAGTACTGAGCACCCAGCACCCTGAGCACTGTGCACCCAGCACCCTGAGTACTGAGCACCGAGCACCCCGAGCACTGAGCAACCAGCACCCTGAGTACTGAGCACTGAGCACCCTGAGTACTAAGCACCGAACACCCTGAGTACTGAGCACCCAGCACCCTGAGGACTGAGCACCCAGCACCCTGAGCACTGAGCACCCAGCACCCTGAGTAATGAGCACCCAGCACCCTGAGTACTGAGCATCCAGCACCCTGAGCACTGAGCACCAAGCACCCCGAGCACTGAGCACCCAGCACCCCGAGCACTGAGCACCCAGCACCCCGAGCACTGAGCACCCAGCACCCCGAGCACTGAGCACCCAGCACCCTGAGCACTGAGCACCCAGCACCCTGAGCACTGAGCACCCAGCACCCTGAGTACTGAGTACTCAGCACCCTGAGCACTGAGCACCCAGCACCCTGAGCACTGAGCACCCAGCACCCCGAGCACTGAGCACCCAGCACCCCGAGCACTGAGCACCCAGCACCCCGAGCACTGAGCACTCAGCACCCCGAGCACTGAGCACCCAGCACCCTGAGCACTGAAAACCCAGCACCCTGAGCACTGAGCACCCAGCACCCTGAGTACTGAGTACGCAGCACCCTGAGCACTGAGCACCCAGCACCCTGAGAACTGATCACCGAGCACCCTGAGCACTGAGCACCCAGCACCCTGAGTACTGATAACCGAGCACCCCGAGCACTGAGCACCCAGCATCCTGAGTACTGAGCACCAAGCACCCTGAGTACTGAGCACCCAGCACCCTGAGTACTGAGCACCCAGCACCCTGAGCACTGAGCACAATGCACGCTGAGTACTGAGCACTGAGCACCCTGAGTACTGAGCACCTAGCACCCTGAGTACTGAGCACCCAGCACCCTGAGCACTGGGCACCCAGCACCCTGAGTACTGAGCACCCAGCACCCTGAGTACTGAGCACCCAGCACCCCGAGCACTGAGCACCCAGCACCCTGAGTACTGAGCACCTAGCACCCCGAGCACTGAGCACCCAGCACCCTGAGCACTGAGCACAAAGCACGCTGAGTACTGAGCACCCTGAGTACTGAGCATAGAGGACCCTGAGCACTGAGCACCCAGCACCCTGAGCACTGAGCACCCAGCACCCCGAGAATGAGCACCCAGCACCCTGAGTACTGAGAACCGAGCACCCTGAGTACTGAGCACCCAGCACGCTGAGCACTGAGCACCCAGCACCCCGAGTACTGAGCACCCAGCACCCCGAGCACTGAGCATCCAGCAATACGAGAATGAGCACCCAGCACCCTGAGAACTGAGCACCCAGCACCCTGAGTAATGAGCACCCAGCACCCCGAGCACTGAGCACCCTGAATACTGAGCACCCAGCACCCTGAGTACTGTGCACTAAGCACCCAGAGCGCTGAGCACCCAGGACCCCGAGCACTGAGTACTGAGCACCCAGCACCCTGAGTACTGAGCACCGAGCTCCCCGAGCACTGAGCACCCTGAGTACTGAGCACCCAGCACCCTGAGTACTGAGCACCCAGCACCCTGAGCACTGAGCACACAGCACCCTGAGTACTGAGCACCCAGCACCACGAGCACTGAGCACACAGCACCCTGAGAACTGAGCACCCTGAGGACTGAGCACCGATCACCATGAGCACTGAGAACCCAGCACCCTGAGTACTGAGCACCCAGCACCCTGAGCACTGAGCACCCAGCACCCTGAGTACTGAGCAGAGAGCACCCTGATCACTGAGCACCGAGCACCCTGAGTACTGAGCACGCAGCACCCTGAGTACTGAGCACCGAGCACCCCGAGTACTGAGCACCCAGCACCCTGAGCACTCAGCACCCAGCACCCTGAGCACTGAGCACCCAGCACCCTGAGTACTGAGCACTGAGCTCCCCGAGTACTGAGCACCCACCACCCCGTGCACTGAGCACCGAGGACACCGAGCACTGAGCACCCAGCACCCCGAGCACTGAGCACCCAGCACCCTGAGCACTGAGCACCCAGCACCCTGAGCACTGAGCACCCAGCACCCCGAGCACTAAGCACCCAGCAACCCGAGCACTGAGCACCCAGCACCCCGAGCACTGAGCACCCAGCACCCTGAGTACTGAGCAACCAGCACCCTGAGTACTCAGCACCCAGCACCCTGAGCACTGAGCAACCAGCACCCTGAGTACTGAGCACCCTGCACCCCAAGCACTAAGCACCCTGAGAACTGAGCACCCAGCACCCCAAGCACTGAGCACCCTGAGTACTGAGCACCCAGCACCCTGATTAATGAGCACCCAGCACCCCGAGAACTGAGCACCCAGCACCCTGAGTATTGAGCACCGAGCACCCTGAGTACTGAGCACCCAGCACCCTGAGTACTGAGCACCCAGTGTACTGAGCACCGAGCACCCAGCACCCTGAGTACTGAGCACCCAGCCCCCTGAGCACTGAGCACCCAGCACCCTGAGTACTGAGCACCGAGCACCCTGAGTACTGAGCACCCAGCACCCCGAGCACTGAGCACCCAGCACCCCGAGCACTGAGCACCCAGCACCCTGAGCACTGAGCACACTGAGTACTGAGCAACCAGCACCCTGAGTACTGAGCACCCAGCACCCTGAGCACTGAGCACCCAGCACCCTGAGCACTGAGCACCCAGCACCCTGAGTTATGAGCACCCAGAACCCTGAGTACTGAGTACAAAGCACCCTGAGCACTGAGCACCCAGCACCCTGAGTACGGAGCACCGAGCACCCTGAGTACTGAGCACCCAGTACCCTGAGCACTGAGCACCCTGAGCACTGAGCACCCTGAGCACTGAGCACTGAGCACCCAGCACCCTGAGTACTGAGCACCCAAAACTCTGAGCACTGAGCACCCAGCACGCTGAGTACTGAGCACTGAGCACACAGCACCCTGAGTACTGAACACCCAGCACCCCGAGCACTGAGCTCCCAGCGCCCCGAGCACTGAGCACCCAGCACCCTGAGCACTGAGCACTGAGCACACTGAGCACTGAGCACCCAGCACCCCGAGTACTGAGCACTGAGCACCCTGAGTACTGAGCACCCAACACCCAGAGTACTGATCACCCAGCACCCTGAGAACTGAGCACCAAGCACCCTGAGTACTGAGCACCCAGCACCCTGAGTACTGAGCACCCAGCTGCCTGAGCACTGAGCACTGAGCACCCAGCACCTTGAGCACTGAGCACTGACCACCCAGCACCCCGAGCACTGAGCACCCAGCACCCCGAGCACTGAGCACCCAGCGCCCTGAGCACTGAGCACCCAGCACACTGAGCACTGAGCACCCAGCCCCCTGAGTACTGAGCACCCAGCACCATGAGTACTGAGCACCCAGTACCCTGAGTACTGAGCACTCAGCACCCTGAGTACTGAGCACCGAGCACCCCGAGCACTGAGCACCAAGCACCCTGAGCACTGAGCACCCTGAGGACTGAGCACCCAGCACCCTGAGCACTGAGCACCCAGCACCCTGAGTACTGAGCACCGATCACCCTGAGCACTGAGCACCCAGCACCCCGAGCACTGAGCACCCAGCACCCTGAGTACTGAGCACCCAGCACCCTGAGCACTGAGCACCCTGCAACCTGAGTACTGAGCACCCTGAGTACTGAGCACCGATCACCCTGAGCACTGAGCACCCAGCACCCTGAGTACTGAGCACCCAGCACCCTGAGCACTGAGCACCCAGCACCCTGAGCACTGAGCACCCAGCACCCTGAGTACTGAGCACCCAGCACCCTGAGCACGGATCACCCAGGACCCCGAGCACTGAGTACTGAGCACCCAGCACCCTGAGTACTGAGCACCGAGCTCCCCGAGCACTGAGCACCCAGCACCCTGAGCACTGAGCACCCAGCACCCTGAGCACTGAGCACCCAGCACCCTGAGTACTGAGCACCCAGCACGCTGAGTACTGAGCACTCAGCACCCTGAGCACTGAGCACCCAGCACCCTGAGTACTGAGCACTGAGCACCCAGCACCCCGAGCACTGAGCACCCAGCACCCCGAGCACTGAGCATGGAGCACCCCGAGGACTGAGCACCCCGCACCCTGAGCACTGAGCATGGAGCACCCCGAGGACTGAGCACCCCGCACCCTGAGCACTGAACACCCAGCACCTTGAGTACTGAGCACCAAGCACCCCGAGCACTGAGCTCCCAGCACCCTGAGTACTGAGCACCCAGCACCCTGAGCACTGAGCACCCAGCACCCTGAGCACTGAGCACCCAGCACCCCGAGCACTGAGCACCCAGCATCCTGAGTACTGAGCACCCAACACCCAGAGTACTGAGCACCCAGCAGCCTGAGAACTGAGCACCCAGCACCCTGAGTACTGAGCACCCAGCACCCTGAGTACTGAGCACCCAGCACCCTGAGCACTGAGCACTGAGCACGCAGCACCCTGAGCACTGAGCACTGACCACCCAGCACCCCGAGAACTGAGCACCCAGCACCCCGAGCACTTAGCACCCAGCACCCTGAGCACTGAGCACCCAGCACCCTGAGCACTGGGCACCCAGCCCCCTGAGTACTGAGCACCCAGCACCATGAGTACTGAGCACCCAGCACCCTGAGTACTGAGCACTCAGCACCCTGAGTACTGAACACCGAGCACCCCGAGCACTGAGCTCCCTGCACCCTGAGCACTGAGCACCCTGAGGACTGAGCACCCAGCAACCTGAGCACTGAGCACCCAGCACCCTGAGTACTGAGCACCGATCACCCTGAGCACTGAGCACCCAGCACCCCGAGCACTGAGCACCCAGCACCCTGAGTACTGAGCACCCAGCACCCTGAGCACTGAGCACCCAGCACCCTGAGTACTGAGCACCCTGAGTACTGAGCAACGATCACCCTGAGCACTGAGCACCCAGCACCCTGAGTACTGAGCACCCAGCACCCTGAGCACTGAGCACCCAGCACCCTGTGCACTGAGCACCCAGCACCCTGAGTTATGAGCACCCAGAACCCTGAGTACTGAGTACAAAGCACCCTGAGCACTGAGCACCCAGCACCCTGAGTACTGAGCACCGAGCACCCTGAGTACTGAGCACCCAGCACCCTGAGTACTGAGCACGCAGCACCCTGAGCACTGAGCACCCAGCACCCTGAGTACTGAGCACCCAGCACCCTGAGTACTGAGCACCCAGCACCCTGAGTACTGAGCACCCAGCACCCTGAGCACTGTGCACCCAGCACCCTGAGTACTGAGCACCGAGCACCCCGAGCACTGAGCAACCAGCACCCTGAGTACTGAGCACTGAGCACCCTGAGTACTAAGCACCGAACACCCTGAGTACTGAGCACCCAGCACCCTGAGGACTGAGCACCCAGCACCCTGAGCACTGAGCACCCAGCACCCTGAGTAATGAGCACCCAGCACCCTGAGTACTGAGCATCCAGCACCCTGAGCACTGAGCACCAAGCACCCCGAGCACTGAGCACCCAGCACCCCGAGCACTGAGCACCCAGCACCCCGAGCACTGAGCACCCAGCACCCCGAGCACTGAGCACCCAGCACCCTGAGCACTGAGCACCCAGCACCCTGAGCACTGAGCACCCAGCACCCTGAGTACTGAGTACTCAGCACCCTGAGCACTGAGCACCCAGCACCCTGAGCACTGAGCACCCAGCACCCCGAGCACTGAGCACCCAGCACCCCGAGCACTGAGCACCCAGCACCCCGAGCACTGAGCACTCAGCACCCCGAGCACTGAGCACCCAGCACCCTGAGCACTGAAAACCCAGCACCCTGAGCACTGAGCACCCAGCACCCTGAGTACTGAGTACTCAGCACCCTGAGCACTGAGCACCCAGCACCCTGAGAACTGATCACCGAGCACCCTGAGCACTGAGCACCCAGCACCCTGAGTACTGATAACCGAGCACCCCGAGCACTGAGCACCCAGCATCCTGAGTACTGAGCACCAAGCACCCTGAGTACTGAGCACCCAGCACCCTGAGTACTGAGCACCCAGCACCCTGAGCACTGAGCACAATGCACGCTGAGTACTGAGCACTGAGCACCCTGAGTACTGAGCACCTAGCACCCTGAGTACTGAGCACCCAGCACCCTGAGCACTGAGCAGCCAGCACCCTCAGCACTGAGCACCCACCACCCCGAGCACTGAGCACCCAGCACCCTGAGCACTGAGCACCCAGCACCCCGAGTACTGAGCACACAGCACCCCGAGTACTTAGCACCGAGCACCCCGAGCACTGAGCACCCAGCACCCTGAGTACTGAGCACCCAGTACCCTGAGTACTGAGCTCCCCGAGTACTGAGCACCCAGCACCCCGAGCACTGAGCACCCAGCACCCTGAGTACTGAGAACAGATCACCCTGAGTACTGAGCACCCAGCACCCTGAGTACTGAGCCCCCAGCACCCTGAGTACTGAGCACCCAGCACCCCGAGCACTGAGCACCCAGCACCCCGAGAATGAGCACCCAGCACCCTGAGTACTGAGAACCGAGCACCCTGAGTACTGAGCACCCAGCACCCTGAGTACTGAGCCCCCAGCACCCTGAGTACTGAGCACCCAGCACCCCGAGCACTGAGCACCCAGCACCCCGAGAATGAGCACCCAGCACCCTGAGTACTGAGCACCCAGCACCCCGAGCACGGAGCACCCAGGACCCCGAGCACTGAGTACAGAGCACCCAGCACCCTGAGTACTGAGCACCGAGCTCCCCGAGCACTGAGCACCCAGCACCCTGAGCACTGAGCACCCAGCACCCTGAGCACTGAGCACCCAGCACCCTCAGTACTGAGCACCCAGCACGCTGAGTACTGAGCACTCAGCACCCTGAGCACTGAGCACCCAGCACCCTGAGTACTGAGCACTGAGCACCCAGCACCCTGTGTACTGATCACTGAGCACCCTGATTACTAAGCACCCAGCACCCTGAGTACTGAGCACCCAGGACCCTGAGCACTGAGCACCGAGCACCCCGAGCACTGAGCACCCAGCACCCTGAGCACTCAGCACCCATCACCCCGATCACTGAGCACCCAGCACCCTGAGCACTGAGCACCCAGCACCCTGAGCACTAAGCACCCAGCACCCAGAGCACTGAGCACCCAGCACCCTGAGCACTGAGCACCCAGCACCCTGAGTACTGAGCACCCAGCACCCTGAGTACTGAGCACGGAGCACCCTGAGTACTGAGCACCCAGCACCCTGAGTACTGAGCACCCAGCACCCTGAGCACTGAGCACACAGCACCCTGAGTACTGAGCACCCAGCACCCTGAGTACTGAGCACTGATCACCCTGAGCACTGAGCACCCATCACCCCGAGCACTGAGCACCCAGCACCCTGAGTACTGAGCACCCTGAGCACTGAGCACCCTGAGCACTGAGCACCCAGCACCCTGAGTACTGAGCACCCAAAACTCTGAGCACTGAGCACCCAGCACGCTGAGTACTGAGCACTGAGCACACAGCACCCTGAGTACTGAGCACCCAGCACCCCGAGCACTGAGCTCCCAGCGCCCCGAGCACTGAGCACCCAGCACCCTGAGCACTGAGCACTGAGCACACTGAGCACTGAGCACCCAGCACCCCGAGTACTGAGCACTGAGCACCCTGAGTACTGAGCACCCAACACCCAGAGTACTGATCACCCAGCACCCTGAGAACTGAGCACCAAGCACCCTGAGTACTGAGCACCCAGCACCCTGAGTACTGAGCACCCAGGTGCCTGAGCACTGAGCACTGAGCACCCAGCACCTTGAGCACTGAGCACTGACCACCCAGCACCCCGAGCACTGAGCACCCAGCACCCCGAGCACTGAGCACCCAGCGCCCTGAGCACTGAGCACCCAGCACACTGAGCACTGAGCACCCAGCCCCCTGAGTACTGAGCACCCAGCACCATGAGTACTGAGCACCCAGTACCCTGAGTACTGAGCACTCAGCACCCTGAGTACTGAGCACCGAGCACCCCGAGCACTGAGCACCAAGCACCCTGAGCACTGAGCACCCTGAGGACTGAGCACCCAGCACCCTGAGCACTGAGCACCCAGCACCCTGAATACTGAGCACCGATCACCCTGAGCACTGAGCACCCAGCACCGCGAGCACTGAGCACCCAGCACCCTGAGTACTGAGCACCCAGCACCCTGAGCACTGAGCACCCTGCAACCTGAGTACTGAGCACCCTGAGTACTGAGCACCGATCACCCTGAGCACTGAGCACCCAGCACCCTGAGTACTGAGCACCCAGCACCCTGAGCACTGAGCACCCAGCACCCTGAGCACTGAGCACCCAGCACCCTGAGTACTGAGCACCCAGCACCCTGAGCACGGAGCACCCAGGACCCCGAGCACTGAGTACTGAGCACCCAGCATACTGAGTACTGAGCACCGAGCTCCCCGAGCACTGAGCACCCAGCACCCTGAGCACTGAGCACCCAGCACCCTGAGCACTGAGCACCCAGCACCCTGAGTACTGAGCACCCAGCACGCTGAGTACTGAGCACTCAGCACCCTGAGCACTGAGCACCCAGCACCCTGAGTACTGAGCACTGAGCACCCAGCACCCCGAGCACTGAGCACCCAGCACCCCGAGCACTGAGCATGGAGCACCCCGAGGACTGAGCACCCCGCACCCTGAGCACTGAGCATGGAGCACCCCGAGGTCTGAGCACCCCGCACCCTGAGCACTGAACACCCAGCACCTTGAGTACTGAGCACGAAGCACCCCGAGCACTGAGCTCCCAGCACCCTGAGTACTGAGCACCCAGCACCCTGAGCACTGAGCACCCAGCACCCTGAGCACTGAGCACCCAGCACCCCGAGCACTGAGCACCCAGCATCCTGAGGACTGAGCACCCAACACCCAGAGTACTGAGCACCCAGCAGCCTGAGAACTGAGCACCCAGCACCCTGAGTACTGAGCACCCAGCACCCTGAGTACTGAGCACCCAGCACCCTGAGCACTGAGCACTGAGCACGCAGCACCCTGAGCACTGAGCACTGACCACCCAGCACCCCGAGAACTGAGCACCCAGCACCCCGAGCACTGAGCACCCAGCACCCTGAGCACTGAGCACCCAGCACCCTGAGCACTGAGCACCCAGCCCCCTGAGTACTGAGCACCCAGCACCATGAGTACTGAGCACCCAGCACCCTGAGTACTGAGCACTCAGCACCCTGAGTACTGAACACCGAGCACCCCGAGCACTGAGCTCCCTGCACCCTGAGCACTGAGCACCCTGAGGACTGAGCACCCAGCAACCTGAGCACTGAGCACCCAGCACCCTGAGTACTGAGCACCGATCACCCTGAGCACTGAGCACCCAGCACCCCGAGCACTGAGCACCCAGCACCCTGAGTACTGAGCACCCAGCACCCTGAGCACTGAGCACCCAGCACCCTGAGTACTGAGCACCCTGAGTACTGAGCAACGATCACCCTGAGCACTGAGCACCCAGCACCCTGAGTACTGAGCACCCAGCACCCTGAGCACTGAGCACCCAGCACCCTGTGCACTGAGCACCCAGCACCCTGAGTACTGAGCACCGAGCACCCTGAGTACTGAGCACCCAGCACCCTGAGTACTGAGCACGCAGCACCCTGAGCACTGAGCACCCAGCACCCTGAGTACTGAGCACCCAGCACCCTGAGTACTGAGCACCCAGCACCCTGAGTACTGAGCACCCAGCACCCTGAGCACTGTGCACCCAGCACCCTGAGTACTGAGCACCGAGCACCCCGAGCACTGAGCAACCAGCACCCTGAGTACTGAGCACTGAGCACCCTGAGTACTAAGCACCGAACACCCTGAGTACTGAGCACCCAGCACCCTGAGGACTGAGCACCCAGCACCCTGAGCACTGAGCACCCAGCACCCTGAGTAATGAGCACCCAGCACCCTGAGTACTGAGCATCCAGCACCCTGAGCACTGAGCACCCAGCACCCCGAGCACTGAGCACCCAGCACCCCGAGCACTGAGCACCCAGCACCCCGAGCACTGAGCACCCAGCACCCCGAGCACTGAGCACCCAGCACCCTGAGCACTGAGCACCCAGCACCCTGAGCACTGAGCACCCAGCACCCTGAGTACTGAGTACTCAGCACCCTGAGCACTGAGCACCCAGCACCCTGAGTACTGATCACCGAGCACCCCGAGCACTGAGCACCCAGCACCCTGAGTACTGATCACCGAGCACCCCGAGCACTGAGCACCCAGCACCCTGAGTACTGAGCACCCAGCACCCTGAGCACTGAGCACCCAGCACCCCGAGCACTGAGCACCCAGCACCCCGAGCACTGAGCACGCAGCACCCCGAGCACTGAGCACTCAGCACCCCGAGCACTGAGCACCCAGCACCCTGAGCACTGAAAACCCAGCACCCTGAGCACTGAGCACCCAGCACCCTGAGTACTGAGTACTCAGCACCCTGAGCACTGAGCACCCAGCACCCTGAGAACTGATCACCGAGCACCCCGAGCACTGAGCACCCAGCACCCTGAGTATTGAGCACCCAGCACCCTGAGCACTGAGCACCGAGCACCCTGAGCACTGAGCACCCAGCACCCTGAGGACTGAGCACCCAGCACCCTGAGCACTGAGCACCCTGAGTACTGAGCACTGAGCACCCTGAGTACTGATCACTGAGCACCCTGAGTACTGAGCCCCCAGCACCCTGAGTACTGAGCACCCAGCACCCCGAGCACTGAGCATCCAGCACCACGAGAATGAGCACCCAGCACCCTGAGTACTGAGAACCGAGCACCCTGAGTACTGAGCACCCAGCACCCTGAGTACTGAGCCCCCAGCACCCTGAGTACTGAGCACCCAGCACCCCGAGCACTGAGCACCCAGCACCCCGAGAATGAGCACCCAGCACCCTGAGTACTGAGCACCCTGCACCCCGAGCACGGAGCACCCAGGACCCCGAGCACTGAGTACTGAGCACCCAGCACCCTGAGTACTGAGCACCGAGCTCCCCGAGCACTGAGCACCCAGCACCCTGAGCACTGAGCACCCAGCACCCTGAGCACTGAGCACCCAGCACCCTCAGTACTGAGCACCCAGCACGCTGAGTACTGAGCACTCAGCACCCTGAGCACTGAGCACCCAGCACCCTGAGTACTGAGCACTGAGCACCCAGCACCCTGTGTACTGAGCACTAAGCACCCTGATTACTAAGCACCCAGCACCCTGAGTACTGAGCACCCAGGACCCTGAGCACTGAGCACCGAGCACCCCGAGCACTGAGCACCCAGCACCCTGAGCACTCAGCACCCATCACCCCGATCACTGAGCACCCAGCACCCTGAGCACTGAGCACCCAGCACCCTGAGCACTAAGCACCCAGCACCCAGAGCACTGAGCACCCAGCACCCTGAGCACTGAGCACCCAACACCCTGAGTACTGAGCACCCAGCACCCTGAGTACTGAGCACGGAGCACCCTGAGTACTGAGCACCCAGCACCCTGAGTACTGAGCACCCAGCACCCTGAGCACTGAGCACACAGCACCCTGAGTACTGAGCACCCAGCACCCTGAGTACTGAGCACTGATCACCCTGAGCACTGAGCACCCAGCACCCCGAGCACTGAGCACCCAGCACCCTGAGTACTGAGCACCTAGCACCCTGAGCACTGAGCACCGAGCACCCTGAGTACTGAACACCCAGCACCCTGAGCACTGAGCACTGAGCACCCAGCACCCTGAGCACTGAGCACTGAGCACCCAGCACCCCGAGCACTGAGCACCCAGCACCCTGAGCACCCAGCACCCTGAGCACTGAGCACCCTGAGCACTGAGCACCCTGAGCACTGAGCACTGAGCACCCAGCACGCTGAGTACTGAGCACTGAGCACACAGCACCCTGAGCACTGAGCACCCAGCACCCTGAGCACTGAGCACTGAGCACCCAGCACCCCGAGCACTGAGCACCCAGCACCCTGAGCACCCAGGACCCTGAGCACTGAGCACCCTGAGTACTGAGCACCCAGCACCCTGAGCACTGAGCACACAGCACCCTGAGTACTGAGCACCCTGAGTACTGAGCACCGATCACCCTGAGCACTGAGCACCCAGCACCCTGAGTACTGAGCACACAGCACCCTGAGCTCTGAGCACCCAGCACCCTGAGCACTGAGCACCCAGCACCCTGAGTACTGAGCACCCAGAACCCTGAGTACTGAGTACAAAGCACCCTGAGCACTGAGCACCCAGCACCCTGAGTACTGAGCACCGAGCACCCTGAGCACTGAGCACCCAGCACCCTGAGTACTGAGCACACAGCACCCTGAGCACTGAGCACCCAGCACCCTGAGCACTGAGCACCCAGCACCCTGAGTACTGAGCACCCAGAACCCTGAGTACTGAGTACAAAGCACCCTGAGCACTGAGCACCCAGCACCCTGAGTACTGAGCACCGAGCACCCTGAGCACTGAGCACCCAGCACCCTGAGTACTGAGCCCCCAGCCCCCTGAGTACTGAGCACCCAGCACCCTGAGTACGGAGCACCCAGCACCCTGAGTACTGAGCACCCAGCACCCTGAGTATTGAGCACCGAGCACCCCGAGCACTGAGCAACCAGCACCCTGAGTACTGAGCACTGAGCACCCTGAGTACTAAGCACCGAACACCCTGAGTACTGAGCACCCAGCACCCTGAGGACTGAGCACCCAGCACCCTGAGCACTGAGCACCCAGCACCCTGAGTAATGAGCACCCAGCACCCTGAGTACTGAGCACCCAGCACCCTGAGCACTGAGCACCCAGCACCCCGAGCACTGAGCACCCAGCACCCTGAGTACTGAGTACTCAGCACCCTGAGCACTGAGCACCCAGCACCCTGAGTACTGATCACCGAGCACCCCGAGCACTGAGCACCCAGCACCCTGAGCACTGAGCACCCAGCACCCTGAATAATGAGCACCCAGCACCCTGAGTACTGATCACCGAGCACCCCGAGCACTGAGCACCCAGCACCCTGAGTACTGAGCACCCAGCACCCTGAATACTGAGCACCCAGCACCCTGAGTACTGAGCACCCAGCACCCTGCGCACTGAGCACAAAGCACGCTGAGTACTGAGCACTGAACACCCTGAGTACTGAGCACCGAGGACCCTGAGCACTGAGCACCCAGCACGCTGAGTACTGAGCACTGAGCACCCTGAGTACTGAGCACCTAGCACCCTGAGTACTGAGCACCCAGCACCCTGAGCACTGAGCAGCCAGCACCCTCAGCACTGAGCACCCAGCACCCCGAGCACTGAGCACCAAGCACCCTGAGCACTGAGCACCCAGCACCCCGAGTACTGAGCACCGAGCACCCCGAGCTCTGAGCACCCAGCAGCCTGAGTACTGAGCACCCAGTACCCTGAGTACTGAGCACCCCGAGTACTGATCACCCAGCACCCCGAGCACTGAGCACCCAGCACCCTGAGTACTGAGAACAGATCACCCCGAGCACGGAGCACCCAGGACCCCGAGCACTGAGTACTGAGCACCCAGCACCCTGAGTACTGAGCACCGAGCTCCCCGAGCACTGAGCACCCAGCACCCTGAGCACTGAGCACCCAGCACCCTGAGCACTGAACACCCAGCACCCTGAGTACTGAGCACCCAGCACGCTGAGTACTGAGCACTCAGCACCCTGAGCACTGAGCACCCAGCACCCTGAGTACTGAGCACTGAGCACCCAGCACCCTGAGCACTGAGCACCCAGCACCCTGAGTACTGAGCACCCAGCACCCTGAGTACTGAGCACCCAGCACCCTGAGTACTGAGCACCGAGCACCCTGAGTACTGAGCACCGAGCACCCTGAGTACTGAGCATCCAGCACCCTGAGCACTGAGCACCCAGCACCCTGAGTACTGAGCACCCAGCACCCTGAGTACTGAGCACCCAGCACCCCGAGCACTGAGCACCCAGCACCCTGAGTACTGAGCACCTAGCACCCCGAGCACTGAGCACCCAGCACCCTGAGCACTGAGCACAAATCACGCTGAGTACTGAGCACACTGAGTACTGAGCATAGAGGACCCTGAGCACTGAGCACCCAGCACCCTGAGCACTGAGCACCCAGCACCCCGAGAATGAGCACCCAGCACCCTGAGTACTGAGAACCGAGCACCCTGAGTACTGAGCACCCAGCACGCTGAGCACTGAGCACCCAGCACCCCGAGTACTGAGCACCCAGCACCCCGAGCACTGAGCACCCAGCACCACGAGAATGAGCACCCAGCACCCTGAGAACTGAGCACCCAGCACCCTGAGTAATGAGCACCCAGCACCCCGAGCACTGAGCACCCTGAATACTGAGCACCCAGCACCCTGAGTACTGTGCACTAAGCACCCAGAGCGCTGAGCACCCAGGACCCCGAGCACTGAGTACTGAGCACCCAGCACCCTGAGTACTGAGCACCGAGCTCCCCGAGCACTGAGCACCCTGAGTACTGAGCACCCAGCACCCTGAGTACTGAGCACCCAGCACCCTGAGCACTGAGCACACAGCACCCTGAGTACTGAGCACCCAGCACCACGAGCACTGAGCACACAGCACCCTGAGTACTGAGCACCCTGAGGACTGAGCACCGATCACCATGAGCACTGAGAACCCAGCACCCTGAGTACTGAGCACCCAGCACCCTGAGCACTGAGCACCCAGCACCCTGAGTACTGAGCAGAGAGCACCCTGATCACTGAGCACCCAGCACCCTGAGTACTGAGCACGCAGCACCCTGAGTACTGAGCACCGAGCACCCCGAGTACTGAGCACCCAGCACCCTGAGCACTCAGCACCCAGCACACCGAGCACTGAGCACCCAGCACCCTGAGTACTGAGCTCCCAGCACCCCGAGCCCTGAGCACCCAGCACCCTGAGTACTGAGCACCCTGAGTACTGAGCACCGATCACCCTGAGCACTGAGCACCCAACACCCTGAGTACTGAGCACCCACCGTACTGAGCACTGAGCACACTGAGCACTGAGCACCCAGCACCCTGAGTACTGAGCACCGAGCACCCTGAGCACTGAGCACCCAGCACCCTGAGTACTGAGCACCGAGCACCCCGAGCACTGAGCACCCAGCGCCCCGAGCACTGAGCACTGAGCACCCCGAGTACTGAGCACCCAGCACCCCGAGCACTGAGCACCCAGCACCCTGAGCACTGAGCACCCAGCACCCTGAGTACTGAGCACTGAGCTCCCCGAGTACTGAGCACCCACCACCCCGTGCACTGAGCACCGAGGACACCGAGCACTGAGCACCCAGCACCCCGAGCACTGAGCACCCAGCACCCTGAGCACTGAGCACCCAGCACCCTGAGCACTGAGCACCCAGCACCCCGAGCACTAAGCACCCAGCAACCCGAGCACTGAGCACCCAGCACCCCGAGCACTGAGCACCCAGCACCCTGAGTACTGAGCACCCAGCACCCTGAGTACTCAGCACCCAGCACCCTGAGCACTGAGCAACCAGCACCCTGAGTACTGAGCACCCTGCACCCCAAGCACTAAGCACCCTGAGAACTGAGCACCCAGCACCCCAAGCACTGAGCACCCTGAGTACTGAGCACCCAGCACCCTGATTAATGAGCACCCAGCACCCCGAGAACTGAGCACCCAGCACCCTGAGTATTGAGCACCGAGCACCCTGAGTACTGAGCACCCAGCACCCTGAGTACTGAGCACCCAGTGTACTGAGCACCGAGCACCCAGCACCCTGAGTACTGAGCACCCAGCCCCCTGAGCACTGAGCACCCAGCACCCTGAGTACTGAGCACCGAGCACCCTGAGTACTGAGCACCCAGCACCCCGAGCACTGAGCACCCAGCACCCCGAGCACTGAGCACCCAGCACCCTGAGCACTGAGCACCCTGAGTACTGAGCACTGAGCACCCTGAGTACTGAGCACCCAGCACCCTGAGTATTGAGCACCCAGCAACCTGAGCACTGAGCACCGAGCACCCTGAGCACTGAGCACCAAGCACCCTGAGTACTGAGCACCCTGAGTACTGAGCACACAACACCGTGAGCACTGAGCACCCAGCACCCCGAGCACTGAGCTCCCAGCACCCTGAGCACTGAGCACCCTGAGTACTGAGCACTGAGCACCCTGAGTACTGAGCACTGAGCACCCTGAGTACTGAGCACCCAGCACCCTGAGTACTGAGCACCCAGCACCCTGAGCAATGAGCACCCGGAGTACTGAGCACCCAGCACCCTGAGTACTAAGCACCGAGCACCCTGAGTACTGAGCACCCAGTACCCTGAGCACTGAACACACAGCACCCTGAGTACTGAGCACCCCGAGCATTGAGCACCCAGCACCCTGAGCACTGAGGACCCAGCACCCTGAGTACTGAGCACCCAGCACCCTGAGCACTGAGCACCCAGCACCCTGAGTACTGAGCACCCAGCACCCTGAGCACTGAGCACCCAGCACCCTGAGTAATGAGCACTGAGCACCCAGCACCCCGAGCACTGAGCACTCAGCACCCTGTGTACTGAGCACTGAGTACCCAGCACCCCGAGCACTGAGCACCCAGCACCCTGAGCACTGAGCACCCTGAGTACTGAGCACCCAGCACCCTGAGCACTGAGCACCCAGCACCCTGAGCACTGAGCACCCAGCACCCAGAGCACTGAGCACCCTGAGTACTGAGCACTGAGCACCCTGAGCACTGAGAACCGAGCACCCTGAGTGCTGAGCACTGAGCACCCTGACCACTGAGCACCCAGAACCCTGAGTACTGAGCACCCAGCACCCTGAGCACTGAGGACGGAGCACCCTGAGTACTAAGCACAAAGCACCCTGAGTACTGAGCACACAGCACCCTGAGCACTGAGCACCCAGCACACTGAGTACTGAGCACTGAGCACCCTGAGTACTGAGCACCGAGCACCCTGAGCACTGAGCACCCAGCACGCTGAGTACTGAGCACTGAGCACCCTGATTAATGAGCACCCAGCACCCCGAGAACTGAGCACCCAGCACCCTGAGTATTGAGCACCGAGCACCCTGAGTACTGAGCACCCAGCACCCTGAGTACTGAGCACCCAGTGTACTGAGCAACGAGGACCTAGCACCCTGAGTACTGAGCACCCAGCACCCTGAGCACCGAGCACCCAGCACCCTGAGTACTGAGCACCGAGCACCCTGAGTACTGAGCACCCAGCACCCCGAGCACTGAGCACCCAGCACCCCGAGCACTGAGCACCCAGCACACCGAGCACTCAGCACCCAGCACCCCGAGCACTGAGCACCCAGCACACCGAGCACTGAGCACCCAGCACCCCGAGCACCGAGCACCATGAGTACTAAGCACCGAGCACCCTGAGCACTGAGCACCCAGCACCCTGAGCACTGAGCACCCAGCACCCTGAGTACTGAGCCCCCAGCACCCCGAGCACTGAGCACCCAGCACCGTGAGTACTGAGCACCCAGCACCCTGAGCACTGAGCACCGAGCACCCTGAGCACTGAGCACCCAGCACCCTGAGGACTGAGTACCCAGCACCCCGAGCACTGAGCACCCAGCACCCTGAGCACTGAGCACCCTTATTACTGAGCACTGAGCACCCTGAGTACTGAGCACCCAGCACCCTGAGTATTGAGCACCCAGCAACCTGAGCACTGAGCACCAAGCACCCTGAGCACTGAGCACCCAGCACCCTGAGCACTGAGCACCCAGCACCCTGAGCACTTAGCACCCTGAGGACTGAGCACCCAGCACCCTGAGTACTGAGCACCCAGCACCCTGAGTACTGAGCACCCAGCATCCTGAGTACTGAGCACCCTGAGTACTGAGCACCCAGCACCCCGAGCACTGAGCACCCAGCATCCTGAGTACTGTGCAACCTGAGTACTGAGCACCCAGCAACCTGAGTACTTAGCACCCAGCACCTGAGCACTTAGCACCCAGCACCCTGAGTACTGAGCACCGAGCACTCCGAGTACTGAGCACCCAGCACCCCGAGCACTGAGCACCAAGCACCCTGAGCACTGAGCACCCAGCACCCCAAGCACTGAGCACCCAGCACCCTGAGTACTGAGTACTGAGCACCCTGTGTACTGAGCACCCAGCATCCTGAGCACTGAGCACCCGGCACCCTGAGTACTGAGCACCTACCACCCCGAGCACTGAGCACGCAGCACCCTGAGTACTGAGCACCCAGCACTAAAAGTACTGAGCACCGAGCACCCTGAGCACTGAGCACCGAGCACCCCGAGCACTGAGCACCCAGCACCCTGAGTACTGAGCACCCAGCAAAAAGTGTACTGAGCAGCGAGCACCCTGAGCACTGAGCACCCAGCACCCTGAGTAATGAGCACCCAGCACCCCGAGTACTGAGCACCCAGCACCCCGAGCACTGAGCACCCAGCACCCTGAGTACTGAGCACCCAGCACCCTGAGCACTGAGCACAAAGCACACTGAGTACTGAGCACCCTGAGTACTGAGCATAGAGGACCCTGAGCACTGAGCACCCAGCACCCTGAGCACTGAGCACCCAGCACACCGAGAATGAGCACCCATCACTCTGAGTACTGAGAACCGAGCACCCTGAGTACTGAGGACGCAGCACGCTGAGCACTGAGCACCCAGCACCCCGAGTACTGAGCACCCAGCACCCCGAGCACTGAGCACCCAGCACCACGAGAGTGAGCACCCAGCACCCTGAGTACTGAGCACCCAGCACCCTGAGTACTGAGCACCCTGAGTACTGAGCACCGATCACCCTGAGCACTGAGCACCCAACACCCTGAGTACTGAGCACCCAACGTACTGAGCACCGAGCACACTGAGCACTGAGCACCCAGCACCCTGAGTACTGAGCACCGAGCACCCTGAGCACTGAGCACCCAGCACCCTGAGTACTGAGCACCGAGCACCCCGAGCACTGAGCACCCAGCGCCCCGAGCACTGAGCACCCAGCACCCCGAGCACTGAGCACCCAGCACCCGTAGCACTGAGGACCCAGCACCCCGAGCAATGAGCACCCAGCACCCTGAGTACTGAGCACCCAGCACCCCGAGTACTGAGCACCCAGCAACCTGAGCACCGAGCACCCAGCACCCCGAGCACTGAGCACCCAGCACCCTGAGCACTGAGCACCCAGCACTCTGAGTACTGAGCACTGAGCTCCCCGAGTACTGAGCACCCACCGCCCCGAGCACTGAGCACCGAGGACACCGAGCACTGAGCAACCAGCACCCCGAGCACTGAGCACCCAGCACCCTGAGCACTGAGCACCCAGCACCCTGAGCACTGAGCACCCAGCACCCCGAGCACTAAGCACCCAGCAACCCGAGCACTGAGCACCCAGCACCCCGAGCACTGAGCACACAGCACCCTGAGTACTGAGCACCCAGCACCCTGAGTACTCAGCACCCAGCACCCTGAGCACTGAGCAACCAGCACCCTGAGTACTGAGCACCCTTCACCCCAAGCACTGAGCACCCTGAGAACTGAGCACCCAGCACCCCAAGCACTGAGAACCCTGAGTACTGAGCACCCAGCACCCTGATTAATGAGCACCCAGCACCCCGAGAACTGAGCACCCAGCACCCTGAGTATTGAGCACCGAGCACCCTGAGTACTGAGCACCCAGCACCCTGAGTACTGAGCACCCAGTGTACTGAGCACCGAGCACCCAGCACCCTGAGTACTGAGCACCCAGCACCCTGAGCACTGAGCACCCAGCACCCTGAGTACTGAGCACCGAGCACCCTGAGTACTGAGCAACCAGCACCCCGAGCACTGAGCACCCAGCACCCCGAGCACTGAGCACCCAGCACCCTGAGCACTGAGCACCCTGAGTACTGAGCACAGAGCACCCTGAGTACTGAGCACCCAGCACCCTGAGTATTGAGCACCCAGCAACCTGAGCACTGAGCACCAAGCACCCTGAGCACTGAGCACCAAGCACCCTGAGTACTGAGCACCCTGAGTACTGAGCACACAGCACCGTGAGCACTGAGCACCCAGCACCCCGAGCACTGAGCACCCAGCACCCTGAGCACTGAGCACCCTGAGTACTGAGCACTGAACACCCTGAGTACTGAGCACTGAGCACCCTGAGTACTGAGCACCCAGCACCCTGAGTACTGAGCACCCAGCACCCTGAGCACTGAGCACACTGAGCACTGAGCACCCAGCACCCTGAGTACTGAGCACCGAGCACCCTGAGCACTGAGCACCCAGCACCCTGAGTACTGAGCACCGAGCACCCCGAGCACTGAGCACCCAGCGCCCCGAGCACTGAGCACTGAGCACCCCGAGTACGGAGCACCCAGCACCCCGAGCACTGAGCACCCAGCACCCTGAGCACTGAGCACCCAGCACCCTGAGTACTGAGCACTGAGCTCCCCGAGTACTGAGCACCCACCACCCCGTGCACTGAGCACCGAGGACACCGAGCACTGAGCACCCAGCAACCCGAGCACTGAGCACCCAGCACCCTGAGCACTGAGCACCCAGCACCCTGAGCACTGAGCACCCAGCACCCCGAGCACTAAGCACCCAGCAACCCGAGCACTGAGCACCCAGCACCCCGAGCACTGAGCACCCAGCACCCTGAGTACTGAGCACCCAGCACCCTGAGTACTCAGCACCCAGCACCCTGAGCACTGAGCAACCAGCACCCTGAGTACTGAGCACCCTGCACCCCAAGCACTAAGCACCCTGAGAACTGAGCACCCAGCACCCCAAGCACTGAGCACCCTGAGTACTGAGCACCCAGCACCCTGATTAATGAGCACCCAGCACCCCGAGAACTGAGCACCCAGCACCCTGAGTATTGAGCACCGAGCACCCTGAGTACTGAGCACCCAGCACCCTGAGTACTGAGCACCCAGTGTACTGAGCACCGAGCACCCAGCACCCTGAGTACTGAGCACCCAGCCCCCTGAGCACTGAGCACCCAGCACCCTGAGTACTGAGCACCGAGCACCCTGAGTACTGAGCACCCAGCACCCCGAGCACTGAGCACCCAGCACCCCGAGCACTGAGCACCCAGCACCCTGAGCATTGAGCACCCTGAGTACTGAGCACTGAGCACCCTGAGTACTGAGCACCCAGCACCCTGAGTATTGAGCACCCAGCAACCTGAGCACTGAGCACCGAGCACCCTGAGCACTGAGCACCAAGCACCCTGAGTACTGAGCACCCTGAGTACTGAGCACACAGCACCGTGAGCACTGAGCACCCAGCACCCCGAGCACTGAGCTCCCAGCACCCTGAGCACTGAGCACCCTGAGTACTGAGCACTGAGCACCCTGAGTACTGAGCACTGAGCACCCTGAGTACTGAGCACCCAGCACCCTGAGTACTGAGCACCCAGCACCCTGAGCAATGAGCACCCGGAGTACTGAGCACCCAGCACACTGAGTACTAAGCACCGAGCACCCTGATTACTGAGCACCCAGTACCCTGAGCACTGAACACACAGCACCCTGAGTACTGAGCACCCCGAGCATTGAGCACCCAGCACCCTGAGCACTGAGGACCCAGCACCCTGAGTACTGAGCACCCAGCACCCTGAGCACTGAGCACCCAGCACCCTGAGTACTGAGCACCCAGCACCCTGAGCACTGAGCACCCAGCACCCTGAGTAATGAGCACTGAGCACCCAGCACCCCGAGCACTGAGCACTCAGCACCCTGTGTACTGAGCACTGAGTACCCAGCACCCCGAGCACTGAGCACCCAGCACCCTGAGCACTGAGCACCCTGAGTACTGAGCACCCAGCACCCTGAGCACTGTGCACCCAGCACCCTGAGCACTGAGCACCCAGCACCCAGAGCACTGAGCACCCTGAGTACTGAGCACTGAGCACCCTGAGCACTGAGAACCGAGCACCCTGAGTGCTGAGCACTGAGCACCCTGACCACTGAGCACCCAGAACCCTGAGTACTGAGCACCCAGCACCCTGATCACTGAGGACGGAGCACCCTGAGTACTAAGCACAAAGCACCCTGAGTACTGAGCACCCAGCACCCTGAGCACTGAGCACCCAGCACACTGAGTACTGAGCACTGAGCACCCTGAGTACTGAGCACCGAGCACCCTGAGCACTGAGCACCCAGCACGCTGAGTACTGAGCACTGAGCACCCTGATTAATGAGCACCCAGCACCCCGAGAACTGAGCACCCAGCACCCTGAGTATTGAGCACCGAGCACCCTGAGTACTGAGCACCCAGCACCCTGAGTACTGAGCACCCAGTGTACTGAGCACCGAGGACCCAGCACCCTGAGTACTGAGCACCCAGCACCCTGAGCACCGAGCACCCAGCACCCTGAGTACTGAGCACCGAGCACCCTGAGTACTGAGCACCCAGCACCCCGAGCACTGAGCACCCAGCACACCGAGCACTCAGCACCCAGCACCCCGAGCACTGAGCACCCAGCACACCGAGCACTGAGCACCCAGCACCCCGAGCACCGAGCACCATGAGTACTAAGCACCGAGCACCCTGAGCACTGAGCACCCAGCACCCTGAGCACTGAGCACCCAGCACCCTGAGTACTGAGCCCCCAGCACCCCGAGCACTGAGCACCCAGCACCGTGAGTACTGAGCACCCAGCACCCTGAGCACTGAGCACCGAGCACCCTGAGCACTGAGCACCCAGCACCCTGAGGACTGAATACCCAGCACCCCGAGCACTGAGCACCCAGCACCCTGAGCACTGAGCACCCTGATTACTGAGCACTGAGCACCCTGAGTACTGAGCACCCAGCACCCTGAGTATTGAGCACCCAGCAACCTGAGCACTGAGCACCAAGCACCCTGAGCACTGAGCACCCAGCACCCTGAGCACTGAGCACCCAGCACCCTGAGCACTTAGCACCCTGAGGACTGAGCACCCAGCACCCTGAGTACTGAGCACCCAGCACCCTGAGTACTGAGCACCCAGCATCCTGAGTACTGAGCACCCTGAGTACTGAGCACCCAGCACCCCGAGCACTGAGCACCCAGCATCCTGAGTACTGTGCAACCTGAGTACTGAGCACCCAGCAACCTGAGTACTTAGCACCCAGCACCTGAGCACTTAGCACCCAGCACCCTGAGTACTGAGCACCGAGCACTCCGAGTACTGAGCACCCAGCACCCCGAGCACTGAGCACCCAGCACCCTGAGCACTGAGCACCCAGCACCCCAAGCACTGAGCACCCAGCACCCTGAGTACTGAGTACTGAGCACCCTGAGTACTGAGCACCCAGCATCCTGAGCACTGAGCACCCGGCACCCTGAGTACTGAGCACCGACCACCCCGAGCACTGAGCACGCAGCACCCTGAGTACTGAGCACCCAGCACTAAAAGTACTGAGCACCGAGCATCCTGAGCACTGAGCACCGAGCACCCCGAGCACTGAGCACCCAGCACCCTGAGTACTGAGCACCCAGCAAAAAGTGTACTGAGCAGCGAGCACCCTGAGCACTGAGCACCCAGCACCCTGAGTAATGAGCACCCAGCACCCCGAGTACTGAGCACCCAGCACCCCGAGCACTGAGCACCCAGCACCCTGAGTACTGAGCACCCAGCACCCTGAGCACTGAGCACAAAGCACACTGAGTACTGAGCACCCTGAGTACTGAGCATAGAGGACCCTGAGCACTGAGCACCCAGCACCCTGAGCACTGAGCACCCAGCACACCGAGAATGAGCACCCATCACTCTGAGTACTGAGAACCGAGCACCCTGAGTACTGAGGACGCAGCACGCTGAGCACTGAGCACCCAGCACCCCGAGTACTGAGCACCCAGCACCCCGAGCACTGAGCACCCAGCACCACGAGAATGAGCACCCAGCACCCTGAGTACTGAGCACCCAGCACCCTGAGTACTGAGCACCCTGAGTACTGAGCACCGATCACCCTGAGCACTGAGCACCCAACACCCTGAGTACTGAGCACCCAACGTACTGAGCACCGAGCACACTGAGCACTGAGCACCCAGCACCCTGAGTACTGAGCACCGAGCACCCTGAGCACTGAGCACCCAGCACCCTGAGTACTGAGCACCGAGCACCCCGAGCACTGAGCACCCAGCGCCCCGAGCACTGAGCACCCAGCACCCCGAGCACTGAGCACCCAGCACCCGTAGCACTGAGGACCCAGCACCCCGAGCAATGAGCACCCAGCACCCTGAGTACTGAGCACCCAGCACCCCGAGTACTGAGCACCCAGCAACCTGAGCACCGAGCACCCAGCACCCCGAGCACTGAGCACCCAGCACCCTGAGCACTGAGCACCCAGCACTCTGAGTACTGAGCACTGAGCTCCCCGAGTACTGAGCACCCACCACCCCGAGCACTGAGCACCGAGGACACCGAGCACTGAGCAACCAGCACCCCGAGCACTGAGCACCCAGCACCCTGAGCACTGAGCACCCAGCACCCTGAGCACTGAGCACCCAGCACCCCGAGCACTAAGCACCCAGCAACCCGAGCACTGAGCACCCAGCACCCCGAGCACTGAGCACACAGCACCCTGAGTACTGAGCACCCAGCACCCTGAGTACTCAGCACCCAGCACCCTGAGCACTGAGCAACCAGCACCCTGAGTACTGAGCACCCTTCACCCCAAGCACTGAGCACCCTGAGAACTGAGCACCCAGCACCCCAAGCACTGAGAACCCTGAGTACTGAGCACCCAGCACCCTGATTAATGAGCACCCAGCACCCCGAGAACTGAGCACCCAGCACCCTGAGTATTGAGCACCGAGCACCCTGAGTACTGAGCACCCAGCACCCTGAGTACTGAGCACCCAGTGTACTGAGCACCGAGCACCCAGCACCCTGAGTACTGAGCACCCAGCACCCTGAGCACTGAGCACCCAGCACCCTGAGTACTGAGCACCGAGCACCCTGAGTACTGAGCAACCAGCACCCCGAGCACTGAGCACCCAGCACCCCGAGCACTGAGCACCCAGCACCCTGAGCACTGAGCACCCTGAGTACTGAGCACAGAGCACCCTGAGTACTGAGCACCCAGCACCCTGAGTATTGAGCACCCAGCAACCTGAGCACTGAGCACCAAGCACACTGAGCACTGAGCACCAAGCACCCTGAGTACTGAGCACCCTGAGTACTGAGCACACAGCACCGTGAGCACTGAGCACCCAGCACCCCGAGCACTGAGCACCCAGCACCCTGAGCACTGAGCACCCTGAGTACTGAGCACTGAACACCCTGAGTACTGAGCACTGAGCACCCTGAGTACTGAGCACCCAGCACCCTGAGTACTGAGCACCCAGTACCCTGAGCAATAAGCACCCGGAGTACTGAGCACCCAGCACCCTGAGTACTAAGCACCGAGCACCCTGAGTACTGAGCACCCAGTACCCTGAGCACTGAACACACAGCACCCTGAGTACTGAGCACCCTGAGCATTGAGCACCCAGCACCCTGAGCACTGAGGACCCAGCACCCTGAGTACTGAGCACCCAGCACCCTGAGCACTGAGCACCCAGCACCCTGAGTACTGAGCACCCAGCACCCTGAGCACTGAGCACTCTGAGTAATGAGCACTGAGCACCCAGCACCCCGAGCACTGAGCACTCAGCACCCTGTGTACTGAGCACTGAGTACCCAGCACCCCGAGCACTGAGCACCCAGCACCCTGAGCACTGAGCACCCTGAGTACTGAGCACCCTGAGCACTGAGCACCCAGCACCCTGAGCACTGAGCACCCAGCACCCAGAGCACTGAGCACCCTGAGTACTGAGCACTGAGCACCCTGAGCACTGAGCACCGAGCACCCTGAGTGCTGAGCACTGAGCACCCTGACCACTGAGCACCCAGCACCCTGAGTACTGAGCACCCAGCACCCTGAGCACTGAGGACCGAGCACCCTGAGTACTAAGCACAAAGCACCCTGAGTACTGAGCACCCAGCACCCTGAGCACTGAGCACCCAGCACACTGAGTACTGAGCACTGAGCACCCTGAGTACTGAGCACCGAGCACCCTGAGCACTGAGCACCCAGCACGCTGAGTACTGAGCACTGAGCACCCTGATTAATGAGCACCCGGCACCCCGAGAACTGAGCACCCAGCACCCTGAGTATTGAGCACCGAGCACACTGAGTACTGAGCACCCAGCACCCTGAGTACTGAGCACCCAGTGTACTGAGCACCGAGCACCCAGCTTCCTGAGTACTGAGCACCCAGCACCCTGAGCACTGAGCACCCAGCACCCTGAGTACTGAGCACCGAGCACCCTGAGTACTGAGCACCCAGCACCCCGAGCACTGAGCACCCAGCACCCCGAGCACTGAGCACCCAGCACACCGAGCACTCAGCACACAGCACCCCGAGCACTGAGCACCCAGCACACCGAGCACTGAGCACCCAGCACCCCGAGCACCGAGCACCATGAGTACTAAGCACCGAGCACCCTGAGCACTGAGCACCCAGCACCCTGAGCACTGAGCACCCAGCACCCTGAGTACTGAGCCCCCAGCACCCCGAGCACTGAGCACCCAGCACCGTGAGTACTGAGCACCCAGCACCCTGAGCACTGAGCACCGAGCACCCTGAGCACTGAGCACCCAGCACCCTGAGGACTGAGTACCCAGCACCCCGAGCACTGAGCACCCAGCACCCTGAACACTGAGCTCCCTGATTACTGAGCACTGAGCACCCTGAGTACTGAGCACCCAGCACCCTGAGTATTGAGCACCCAGCAACCTGAGCACTGAGCACCGAGCACCCTGAGCACAGAGCACCCAGCACCCTGAGCACTGAGCACCCAGCACCCTGAGCACTTAGCACCCTGAGGACTGAGCACGCAGCACCCTGAGTACTGAGCACCCAGCACCCTGAGTACTGAGCACCCAGCACCCCGAGCACTGAGCACCCAGCACCCTGAGCACTGAGAACTGAGCACCCAGCACCCTGAGCACTGAGCACCCAGCACCCTGAGCACCCAGCACCCTGAGCACTGAGCACCCTGAGCACTGTGCACCCTCAGCACTGAGCACTGAGCACCCAGCACCCTGAGTACTGAGCACCCAACACTCTGAGCACTGAGCACCCAGCACGCTGAGTACTGAGCACTGAGCACACAGCACCCTGAGTACTGAGCACCCAGCACCCCGAGCACTGAGCACCCAGCGCCCCGAGCACTGAGCACCCAGCACCCTGAGCACTGAGCACTGAGCACACTGAGCACTGAGCACCCAGCACCCCGAGTACTGAGCACTGAGAACCCTGAGTACTGAGCACCCAACACCCAGAGTACTGATCACCCAGCACCCTGAGAACTGAGCACCCAGCACCCTGAGTACTGAGCACCCAGCACCCTGAGTACTGAGCACCCAGCACCCTGAGCACTGAGCACTGAGCACCCAGCACACTGAGCACTGAGCACTGAGCAACCAGCCCCCTGAGTACTGAGCACCCAGCACCATGAGTACTGAGCACCCAGCACCCTGAGCACTGAGCACCCTGAGGACTGAGCACCCAGCACCCTGAGCACTGAGCACCCAGCACACTGAGTACTGAGCACCGATCACCCTGAGCACTGAGCACCCAGCACCCCGAGCACTGAGCACCCAGCACCCCGAGCACTGAGCACCCAGCACCCCGAGCACTGAGCACCCAGCACCCCGAGCACTGAGCACCCAGCACCCTGAGCACTGAAAACCCAGCACCCTGAGCACTGAGCACCCAGCACCCTGAGTACTGAGTACTCAGCACCCGGAGCACTGAGCACCCAGCACCCTGAGTACTGAGCACCAAGCACCCTGAGCACTGAGCACCCAGCACCCTGAGTACTGAGCTCCCTGAGTACTGAGCACCGACCACCCCGAGCACTGAGCACGCAGCACCCTGAGTACTGAGCACCCAGCACTAAAAGTACTGAGCACCGAGCATCCTGAGCACTGAGCACCGAGCACCCCGAGCACTGAGCACCCAGCACCCTGAGTACTGAGCACCCAGCAAAAAGTGTACTGAGCAGCGAGCACCCTGAGCACTGAGCACCCAGCACCCTGAGTAATGAGCACCCAGCACCCCGAGTACTGAGCACCCAGCACCCCGAGCACTGAGCACCCAGCACCCTGAGTACTGAGCACCCAGCACCCTGAGCACTGAGCACAAAGCACACTGAGTACTGAGCACCCTGAGTACTGAGCATAGAGGACCCTGAGCACTGAGCACCCAGCACCCTGAGCACTGAGCACCCAGCACACCGAGAATGAGCACCCATCACTCTGAGTACTGAGAACCGAGCACCCTGAGTACTGAGGACGCAGCACGCTGAGCACTGAGCACCCAGCACCCCGAGTACTGAGCACCCAGCACCCCGAGCACTGAGCACCCAGCACCACGAGAATGAGCACCCAGCACCCTGAGTACTGAGCACCCAGCACCCTGAGTACTGAGCACCCTGAGTACTGAGCACCGATCACCCTGAGCACTGAGCACCCAACACCCTGAGTACTGAGCACCCAACGTACTGAGCACCGAGCACACTGAGCACTGAGCACCCAGCACCCTGAGTACTGAGCACCGAGCACCCTGAGCACTGAGCACCCAGCACCCTGAGTACTGAGCACCGAGCACCCCGAGCACTGAGCACCCAGCGCCCCGAGCACTGAGCACCCAGCACCCCGAGCACTTTGCACCCAGCACCCGTAGCACTGAGGACCCAGCACCCCGAGCAATGAGCACCCACCACCCTGAGTACTGAGCACCCAGCACCCCGAGTACTGAGCACCCAGCAACCTGAGCACCGAGCACCCAGCACCCCGAGCACTGAGCACCCAGCACCCTGAGCACTGAGCACCCAGCACTCTGAGTACTGAGCACTGAGCTCCCCGAGTACTGAGCACCCACCACCCCGAGCACTGAGCACCGAGGACACCGAGCACTGAGCAACCAGCACCCCGAGCACTGAGCACCCAGCACCCTGAGCACTGAGCACCCAGCACCCTGAGCACTGAGCACCCAGCACCCCGAGCACTAAGCACCCAGCAACCCGAGCACTGAGCACCCAGCACCCCGAGCACTGAGCACACAGCACCCTGAGTACTGAGCACCCAGCACCCTGAGTACTCAGCACCCAACACCCTGAGCACTGAGCAACCAGCACCCTGAGTACTGAGCACCCTTCACCCCAAGCACTGAGCACCCTGAGAACTGAGCACCCAGCACCCCAAGCACTGAGAACCCTGAGTACTGAGCACCCAGCACCCTGATTAATGAGCACCCAGCACCCCGAGAACTGAGCACCCAGCACCCTGAGTATTGAGCACCGAGCACCCTGAGTACTGAGCACCCAGCACCCTGAGTACTGAGCACCCAGTGTACTGAGCACCGAGCACCCAGCACCCTGAGTACTGAGCACCCAGCACCCTGAGCACTGAGCACCCAGCACCCTGAGTACTGAGCACCGAGCACCCTGAGTACTGAGCAACCAGCACCCCGAGCACTGAGCACCCAGCACCCCGAGCACTGAGCACCCAGCACCCTGAGCACTGAGCACCCTGAGTACTGAGCACAGAGCACCCTGAGTACTGAGCACCCAGCACCCTGAGTATTGAGCACCCAGCAACCTGAGCACTGAGCACCAAGCACACTGAGCACTGAGCACCAAGCACCCTGAGTACTGAGCACCCTGAGTACTGAGCACACAGCACCGTGAGCACTGAGCACCCAGCACCCCGAGCACTGAGCACCCAGCACCCTGAGCACTGAGCACCCTGAGTACTGAGCACTGAACACCCTGAGTACTGAGCACTGAGCACCCTGAGTACTGAGCACCCAGCACCCTGAGTACTGAGCACCCAGCACCCTGAGCAATAAGCACCCGGAGTACTGAGCACCCAGCACCCTGAGTACTAAGCACCGAGCACCCTGAGTACTGAGCACACAGTACCCTGAGCACTGAACACACAGCACCCTGAGTACTGAGCACCCTGAGCATTGAGCACCCAGCACCCTGAGCACTGAGGACCCAGCACCCTGAGTACTGAGCACCCAGCACCCTGAGCACTGAGCACCCAGCACCCTGAGTACTGAGCACCCAGCACCCTGAGCACTGAGCACTCTGAGTAATGAGCACTGAGCACCCAGCACCCCGAGCACTGAGCACTCAGCACCCTGTGTACTGAGCACTGAGTACCCAGCACCCCGAGCACTGAGCACCCAGCACCCTGAGCACTGAGCACCCTGAGTACTGAGCACCCTGAGCACTGAGCACCCAGCACCCTGAGCACTGAGCACCCAGCACCCAGAGCACTGAGCACCCTGAGTACTGAGCACTGAGCACCCTGAGCACTGAGCACCGAGCACCCTGAGTGCTGAGCACTGAGCACCCTGACCACTGAGCACCCAGCACCCTGAGTACTGAGCACCCAGCACCCTGAGCACTGAGGACCGAGCACCCTGAGTACTAAGCACAAAGCACCCTGAGTACTGAGCACCCAGCACCCTGAGCACTGAGCACCCAGCACACTGAGTACTGAGCACTGAGCACCCTGAGTACTGAGCACCGAGCACCCTGAGCACTGAGCACCCAGCACGCTGAGTACTGAGCACTGAGCACCCTGATTAATGAGCACCCGGCACCCCGAGAACTGAGCACCCAGCACCCTGAGTATTGAGCACCGAGCACACTGAGTACTGAGCACCCAGCACCCTGAGTACTGAGCACCCAGTGTACTGAGCACCGAGCACCCAGCTTCCTGAGTACTGAGCACCCAGCACCCTGAGCACTGAGCACCCAGCACCCTGAGTACTGAGCACTGAGCACCCTGAGTACTGAGCACCCAGCACCCCGAGCACTGAGCACCCAGCACCCCGAGCACTGAGCACCCAGCACACCGAGCACTCAGCACACAGCACCCCGAGCACTGAGCACCCAGCACACCGAGCACTGAGCACCCAGCACCCCGAGCACCGAGCACCATGAGTACTAAGCACCGAGCACCCTGAGCACTGAGCACCCAGCACCCTGAGCACTGAGCACCCAGCACCCTGAGTACTGAGCCCCCAGCACCCCGAGCACTGAGCACCCAGCACCGTGAGTACTGAGCACCCAGCACCCTGAGCACTGAGCACCGAGCACCCTGAGCACTGAGCACCCAGCACCCTGAGGACTGAGTACCCAGCACCCCGAGCACTGAGCACCCAGCACCCTGAACACTGAGCTCCCTGATTACTGAGCACTGAGCACCCTGAGTACTGAGCACCCAGCACCCTGAGTATTGAGCACCCAGCAACCTGAGCACTGAGCACCGAGCACCCTGAGCACAGAGCACCCAGCACCCTGAGCACTGAGCACCCAGCACCCTGAGCACTTAGCACACTGAGGACTGAGCACGCAGCACCCTGAGTACTGAGCACCCAGCACCCTGAGTACTGAGCACCCAGCACCCCGAGCACTGAGCACCCAGCACCCTGAGCACTGAGAACTGAGCACCCAGCACCCCGAGCACTGAGCACCCAGCACCCTGAGCACCCAGCACCCTGAGCACTGAGCACCCTGAGCACTGTGCACCCTCAGCACTGAGCACTGAGCACCCAGCACCCTGAGTACTGAGCACCCAACACTCTGAGCACTGAGCACCCAGCACGCTGAGTACTGAGCACTGAGCACACAGCACCCTGAGTACTGAGCACCCAGCACCCCGAGCACTGAGCACCCAGCGCCCCGAGCACTGAGCACCCAGCACCCTGAGCACTGAGCACTGAGCACACTGAGCACTGAGCACCCAGCACCCCGAGTACTGAGCACTGAGAACCCTGAGTACTGAGCACCCAACACCCAGAGTACTGATCACCCAGCACCCTGAGAACTGAGCACCCAGCACCCTGAGTACTGAGCACCCAGCACCCTGAGTACTGAGCACCCAGCACCCTGAGCACTGAGCACTGAGCACCCAGCACACTGAGCACTGAGCACTGAGCAACCAGCCCCCTGAGTACTGAGCACCCAGCACCATGAGTACTGAGCACCCAGCACCCTGAGCACTGAGCACCCTGAGGACTGAGCACCCAGCACCCTGAGCACTGAGCACCCAGCACACTGAGTACTGAGCACCGATCACCCTGAGCACTGAGCACCCAGCACCCCGAGCACTGAGCACCCAGCACCCCGAGCACTGAGCACCCAGCACCCCGAGCACTGAGCACCCAGCACCCCGAGCACTGAGCACCCAGCACCCTGAGCACTGAAAACCCAGCACCCTGAGCACTGAGCACCCAGCACCCTGAGTACTGAGTACTCAGCACCCGGAGCACTGAGCACCCAGCACCCTGAGTACTGAGCACCAAGCACCCTGAGCACTGAGCACCCAGCACCCTGAGTACTGAGCTCCCTGAGTACTGAGCACCGATCACCCTGAGCACTGAGCACCCAGCACCCTGAGTACTGAGCACCCAGCACCCTGAGCACTGAGCACCCAGCACCCTGAGCACTGAGCACCCAGCACCCTGAGTACTGAGCACCCAGCACCCTGAGTACTGAGTACCCAGCACCCTGAGCACTGAGGACCCAGCACCCTGAGTACTGAGCACCGAGCACCCTGAGCACTGAGCACCCAGCACCCTGAGCACTGAGCACCCAGCACCCTGAGTACTGAGCACCCAGCACCCTGAGTACTGAGTACCCAGCACCCTGAGCACTGAGGACCCAGCACCCTGAGTACTGAGCACCGAGCACCCTGAGTACTGAGCACCCAGCACCCTGAGTACTGAGCACCCAGCACCCAGAGCACTGAGCACCCAGCACCCCGAGCACGGAGCACCCAGGACCCCGAGCACTGAGTACTGAGCACTCAGCACCCTGAGTACTGAGCACCGAGCTAACCGAGCACTGAGCACCCTGAGTACTGAGCACCCAGCACCCCGATCACTGAGCACCCAGCACCCTGAGCACTGAGCACCCAGCACCCTGAGCACTGAGCACCCAGCACCCTGAGTACTGAGCACCCAGCACGCTGAGTACTGAGCACCCAGCACCCTGAGCACTGAGCACCCAGCACCCTGAGTACTGAGCACTGAGCACCCAGCACCCCGAGCACTGAGCACCCAGCACCCTGTGTACTGAGCACTGAGCACCCTGAGTACTAAGCACCCAGCACCCTGAGTACTGAGCACCCAGCACCCTGAGCACTGAGCACCGAGCACCCCGAGCACTGAGCACCTAGCACCCTGAGCACTCAGCACCCAGCACCCCGAGCACTGAGCACCCAGCACCCTGAGCACTGAGCACCCAGCACCATGAGCACGGAGAACCCCGAGTACTGAGCACCCAGCACCCTGAGCACTGAGCACCCAGCACCTTGAGTACTGAGCACCGAGCACCTCGAGCACTAAGCACCCAGCACCCTGAGTACTGAGCACCCAGCACCCTGAGCACTGAGCACCCAGAACCCTGAGCACTGAGCACCCAGCACCCTGAGCACGGAGCACCCAGCACCCTGAGTACTGAGCACCCAACACCCAGACTACTGAGCTCCCAGCACCCTGAGCACTGAGCACCCAGCACCCTGAGTACTGAGCACCCAGCACCCTGAGTACTGAACACCCAGCACCCTGAGCACTGAGCACTGAGCACCCTGAGCACTGAGTACTGAGCACTGAGCACCCTGAGCACTGAGCACCCAGCACCCCGAGTACTGAGCACCCAGCACCCCGAGCACTGAGCACCCAGCGCCCCGAGCACTGAGCACTCAGCACCCTGAGCACTGAGCACCCAGCACCCCGAGTACTGAGCACTGAGCACCCTGAGTACTGAGCACCAAGCACCCCGAGTACTGAGCACTGAGCACCCTGAGTACTGAGCACCCAGCACCCTGAGCACTGAGCACCCAGCACACTGAGTACTGAGCACTGAAAACCCTGAGTACTGAGCACCGAGCACCCTGAGTACTGAGCACCCAGCACCCTGATCACTGAGCACGGAGCACCCCGAGGACTGAGCACCCAGCACCCTGAGCACTGAGCACCCAGCACCTTGAGTACTGAGCACCGAGCACAACGAGCACTGAGCACCCAGCACCCTGAGTACTGAGCACCCAGCACCCTGAGCACTGAGCACCCAGCTCCCTGAGCACTGAGCACGCAGCACCCCAAGCACGGAGCACCCAGCACCCTGAGTACTGAGCACAGAGCACCCTGAGCACTGAGCACCCAGCACCCTGAGTACTGAGCACCCAGCACCCTGAGTACTGAGCAACCAGCATCCTGAGCACTGAGCACTGAGCACCCAGCACCCTGACCACTGAGCACTGAGCACCCAGCACCACAGCCCTGAGCACCCAGCACCCCGAGCACTGAGCACCCAGCACCCTGAGCACTGAGCACCCAGCACACTGAGTACTGAGCAACCAGCAACCTGAGTACTGAGCACCCAGCACCCTGAGTACTGAGCACTCAGCACCCTGAGTACTGAGCACCGAGCACAATGAGCAATGAGCACCCAGCACCCTGAGCACTGAGCACCCGGAGGACTGAGCACCCAGCACCCTGAGCACTGAGGACCGATCACTCTGGGCAGTGAGCACCCAGCACCCCGAGCACTGAGCACCCAGCACCCTGAGTACTGAGCACCCAGCACCCCGAGTACTGAGCACCCAGCACCCTGAGTACTGAGCACCCAGCACCCCGAGCACTGAGCACACAGCACCCTGAGTACTGAGCACCCTGAGTACTGAGAACTGAGCACAGATCATCCTGAGTACTGAGCACCCTGAGGACTGAGCACCCAGCACCCAGAGCAATGAGAACCCAGCACCCTGAGTACTGAGCACTGATCACCCTGAGCACTGAGCACCCAGCACCCCGAGCACTGAGCACCCAGCACCCCGAGCACTGAGCACCCAGCACCCTGAGCACTGAGCACCGAGCACCCTGAGTACTGAACACCCAGCACCCTGAGCACTCAGCACTGAGCACCCAGCACCCGGAGCACTGAGCACTGAGCACCCAGCACACCGAGCACTGAGCACCCAGCACCCTGAGCACCCAGCACCCTGAGCACTGAGCACCCTGAGCACTGAGCACCCTGAGCACTGAGCACTGAGCACCCAGCACCCTGAGTACTGAGCACCCAACACTCTGAGCACTGAGCACCCAGCACGCTGAGTACTGAGCACTGAGCACACAGCACCCTGAGTACTGAGCACCCAGCACCCCGAGCACTGAGCACCCAGCGCCCCGAGCACTGAGCACCCAGCACCTTGAGTACTGAGCACCGAGCACCCCGAGCACTGAGCACCCAGCACCCCGAGCACTGAGCACCCAGCGCCCCGAGCACTGAGCACCCAGCACCCCGAGCACTGAGCACTGAGCACACTGAGCACTGAGCACCCAGCACCCCGAGTACTGAGCACTGAGCGCCCTGAGTACTGAGCACCCAGCACCCCGAGTACTGAGCACTGAGCACCCTGAGTACTGAGCACCCAGCACCCTGAGCACTGAGAACCCTGAGTACTGAGCACCGAGCACCCTGAGTACTGAGCACCCAGCCCCCTGAGCACTGAGCACGGAGCACCCCGAGGACTGAGCACCCCGCACCCTGAGCACTGAGCACCCAGCACCTTGAGTACTGAGCACCGAGCACCCCGAGCACTGAGCACCCAGCACCCTGAGTACTGAGCACCCAACACCCAGAGTACTGAGCACCCAGCACACTGATCACTGAGCACCCCGCACCCTGAGTACTGAGCACCCAGCACACTGAGTACTGAGCACCCAGCACCCTGAGTACTGAGCACCTAGCACCCTGAGCACTGAGCACTGACCACCCAGCACCCCGAGCACTGAGCACCCAGCACCCCGAGCACTGAGCACCTAGCGCCCTGAGCACTGAGCACCCGGCACCCTGAGCACTGAGCACCCAGCCCCCTGAGTACTGAGCACCCAGCACCATGAGTACTGAGCACCCAGCACCCTGAGTACTGAGCACCGAGCACCCCGAGCACTGAGCACCCAGCACCCTGAGCACTGAGCACCCTGAGGACTGAGCACCCAGCACCCTGAGCACCGAGCACCCCGAGCACTGAGCACCCAGCACCCTGAGCACTGAGCACCCTGAGCACTGAGCACCCAGCACCCCGAGCACTGAGCACCCAGCACCCTGAGTACTGAGCACCCAGCACCCTGAGCACTGAGCACCCAGCACCCTGAGTACTGAGCACCCTGAGTACTGAGCACCGATCACCCTGAGCACTGAGCACCCAGCACCCTGAGTACTGAGCACCCAGCACCCTGAGCACTGAGCACCCAGCACCCTGAGTACTGAGCACCCAGAACCCTGAGTACTGAGTACAAAGCACCCTGAGCACTGAGCACCCAGCACCCTGAGTACTGAGCACCGAGCACACTAAGTACTGAGCACCAAGCATCCTGAGTACTGAGCACCCAGCACCCTGAGCACTGAGCACCCAGCACCCTGAGTACTGAACACCCAGCACCCTGAGCACTGAGCACTGAGCACCCTGAGCACTGAGTACTGAGCACTGAGCACCCTGAGCACTGAGCACCCAGCGCCCCGAGCACTGAGCACTCAGCACCCCGAGCACTGAGCACCCAGCGCCCCGAGCACTGAGCACTCAGCACCCTGAGTACTGAGCACCCAGCACCCCGAGTACTGAGCACTGAGCACCCTGAGTACTGAGCACCAAGCACCCCGAGTACTGAGCACTGAGCACCCTGAGTACTGAGCACCCAGCACCCTGAGCACTGAGCACCCAGCACCCTGAGTACTGAGCACTGAAAACCCTGAGTACTGAGCACCGAGCACCCTGAGTACTGAGCACCCAGCACCCTGATCACTGAGCACGGAGCACCCCGAGGACTGAGCACCCAGCACCCTGAGCACTGAGCACCCAGCACCTTGAGTACTGAGCACCGAGCACAACGAGCACTGAGCACCCAGCACCCTGAGTACTGAGCACCCAGCACCCTGAGCACTGAGCACCCAGCTCCCTGAGCACTGAGCACGCAGCACCCCAAGCACGGAGCACCCAGCACCCTGAGTACTGAGCACAGAGCACCCTGAGCACTGAGCACCCAGCACCCTGAGTACTGAGCACCCAGCACCCTGAGTACTGAGCAACCAGCACCCTGAGCACTGAGCACCCAGCACCCTGACCACTGAGCACTGAGCACCCAGCACCACAGCCCTGAGCACCCAGCACCCCGAGCACTGAGCACCCAGCACCCTGAGCACTGAGCACCCAGCACACTGAGTACTGAGCAACCAGCAACCTGAGTACTGAGAACCCAGCACCCTGAGTACTGAGCACTCAGCACCCTGAGTACTGAGCACCGAGCACAATGAGCAATGAGCACCAAGCACCCTGAGCACTGAGCACCCGGAGGACTGAGCACCCAGCACCCTGAGCACTGAGCACCGATCACTCTGAGCAGTGAGCACCCAGCACCCCGAGCACTGAGCACCCAGCACCCTGAGTACTGAGCACCCAGCACCCCGAGTACTGAGCACCCAGCACCCTGAGTACTGAGCACCCAGCACCCCGAGCACTGAGCACACAGCACCCTGAGTACTGAGCACCCTGAGTACTGAGAACTGAGCACAGATCATCCTGAGTACTGAGCACCCTGAGGACTGAGCACCCAGCACCCAGAGCAATGAGAACCCAGCACCCTGAGTACTGAGCACTGATCACCCTGAGCACTGAGCACCCAGCACCCCGAGCACTGAGCACCCAGCACCCCGAGCACTGAGCACCCAGCACCCTGAGCACTGAGCACCGAGCACCCTGAGTACTGAACACCCAGCACCCTGAGCACTCAGCACTGAGCACCCAGCACCCTGAGCACTGAGCACTGAGCACCCAGCACACCGAGCACTGAGCACCCAGCACCCTGAGCACCCAGCACCCTGAGCACTGAGCACCCTGAGCACTGAGCACCCTGAGCACTGAGCACTGAGCACCCAGCACCCTGAGTACTGAGCACCCAACACTCTGAGCACTGAGCACCCAGCACGCTGAGTACTGAGCACTGAGCACACAGCACCCTGAGTACTGAGCACCCAGCACCCCGAGCACTGAGCACCCAGCGCCCCGAGCACTGAGCACCCAGCACCCCGAGCACTGAGCACTGAGCACACTGAGCACTGAGCACCCAGCACCCCGATTACTGAGCACTGAGCGCCCTGAGTACTGAGCACCCAGCACCCCGAGTACTGAGCACTGAGCACCCTGAGTACTGAGCACCCAGCACCCTGAGCACTGAGAACCCTGAGTACTGAGCACCGAGCACCCTGAGTACTGAGCACCCAGCCCCCTGAGCACTGAGCACGGAGCACCCCGAGGACTGAGCACCCCGCACCCTGAGCACTGAGCACCCAGCACCTTGAGTACTGAGCACCGAGCACCCCGAGCACTGAGCACCCAGCACCCTGAGTACTGAGCACCCAACACCCAGAGTACTGAGCACCCAGCACCCTGATCACTGAGCACCCCGCACCCTGAGTACTGAGCACCCAGCACACTGAGTACTGAGCACCCAGCACCCTGAGTACTGAGCACCTAGCACCCTGAGCACTGAGCACTGACCACCCAGCACCCCGAGCACTGAGCACCCAGCACCCCGAGCACTGAGCACCTAGCGCCATGAGCACTGAGCACCCGGCACCCTGAGCACTGAGCACCCAGCCCCCTGAGTACTGAGCACCCAGCACCATGAGTACTGAGCACCCAGCACCCTGAGTACTGAGCACCGAGCACCCCGAGCACTGAGCACCCAGCACCCTGAGCACTGAGCACCCTGAGGACTGAGCACCCAGCACCCTGAGCACCGAGCACCCCGAGCACTGAGCACCCAGCACCCTGAGCACTGAGCACCCTGAGCACTGAGCACCCAGCACCCCGAGCACTGAGCACCCAGCACCCTGAGTACTGAGCACCCAGCACCCTGAGCACTGAGCACCCAGCACCCTGAGTACTGAGCACCCTGAGTACTGAGCACCGATCACCCTGAGCACTGAGCACCCAGCACCCTGAGTACTGAGCACCCAGCACCCTGAGCACTGAGCACCCAGCACCCTGAGTACTGAGCACCCAGAACCCTGAGTACTGAGTACAAAGCACCCTGAGCACTGAGCACCCAGCACCCTGAGTACTGAGCACCGAGCACACTAAGTACTGAGCACCAAGCATCCTGAGTACTGAGCACCCAGCACCCTGAGCACTGAGCACCCAGCACCCTGAGTACTGAGCACCCAGCACCCTGAGTACTGAGCACCCAGCACCCTGAGGACTGAGCACCCAGCACCCTGAGTACTGAGCACCCAGCACCCCGAGCACTGAGCACCCAGCACCCTGAGTACTGAGCACCCAGCACCCTGAGCACTGAGCACCCAGCACCCTGAGTACTGAGCACCCTGAGTACTGAGCACCGATCACCCTGAGCACTGAGCACCCAGCACCCTGAGTACTGAGCACCCAGCAACCTGAGCACTGAGCACACAGCACCCTGAGTACTGAGCACCCAGAACCCTGAGTACTGAGTACAATGCACCCTGAGCACTGAGCACCCAGCACCCTGAGTACTGAGCACCGAGCACACTAAGTACTGAGCACCAAGCATCCTGAGTACTGAGCACCCAGCACCCTGAGCACTGAGCACCCAGCACCCTGAGTACTGAGCACCCAGCACCCTGAGTACTGAGCACCCAGCACCCAGAGTACTGAGCACCCAGCACCCTGAGTACTGAGCACCCAGCACCCTGAGTACTGAGCACCGAGCACCCCAAGCACTGAGCAACCAGCACCCTGAGTACTGAGCACTGATCACCCTGAGTACTGAGCACCGAACACCCTGAGTACTGAGCACCCAGCACCCTGAGGACTGAGCACCCAGCACCCTGAACACTGAGCACCCAGCACCCTGAGTACTGTGCCCCCAGCACCCTGAGTACTGAGCACCCAGCACCCTGAGCACTGAGCACCCAGCACCCCGAGCACTGAGCACCCAGCACCCTGAGCACTGAGCACCCAGCACCCCGAGCACTGAGCACCCAGCACCCTGAGCACTGAGCACCCAGCACCCTGAGCACTGAGCACCAAGTACCCTGAGTACTGAGTACTCAGCACCCTGAGCACTGAGCACCCAGCACCCTGAGTACTGATCACCGAGCACCCCGAGCACTGAGCACCCAGCACCCTGAGTACTGAGCACCCAGCACCCTGACTACTGAGCACCCAGCACCCTGAGTACTGAGCACCCAGCACCCTGAGCACTGAGCACAAAGCACGCTGAGTACTGAGCACTGAGCACCCTTAGTACTGAGCACCGAGTACCCTGAGCACTGAGCACCCAGCACCCTGAGCACTGAGCAGCCAGCACCCTCAGCACTGAGCACCCAGCACCCCGAGCACTGAGCACCCAGCACCCTGAGCACTGAGCACCCAGCACCCCGAGTACTGAGCACCCAGCACCCCGAGTACTGAGCACCGAGCACCCCGAGCACTGAGCACCCAGCACCCTGAGTACTGAGCACCCAGTACCCTGAGTACTGAGCACCCCGAGTACTGAGCACCCAGCACCCTGAGCACTGAGCACCCAGCACCCTGAGAACTGAGAACCGAGCACCCTGAGTACTGAGCACCCAGCACCCTGAGTACTGAGCCCCCAGCACCCTGAGTACTGAGCACCCAGCACCCCGAGCACTGAGCACCCAGCACCCCGAGAATGAGCACCCAGCACCCTGAGTACTGAGCACCCAGCACCCCGAGCACGGAGCACCCAGGACCCCGAGCACTGAGTACTGAACACCCAGCACCTGGAGTACTGAGCACCGAGCTCCCTGAGCACTGAGCACCCAGCACCCTGAGCACTGAGCACCCAGCACCCTGAGCACTGAGCACCCAGCACCCTGAGTACTGAGCACCCAGCACGCTGAGTACTGAGCACTCAGCACCCTGAGCACTGAGCACCCAGCACCCTGAGTACTGAGCACTGAGCACCCAGCACCCCGAGCACTGAGCACCCAGCACCCTGTGTACTGAGCACTGAGCACCCTGATTACTAAGCACCTAGCACCCTGAGTACTGAGCACCCAGGACCCTGAGCACTGAGCACCGAGCACCCCGAGCACTGAGCACCCAGCACCCTGAGCACTCAGCACCCATCACCCCGATCACTGAGCACCCAGCACCCTGAGCACTGAGCACCCAGCACCCTGAGCACTGAGCACCCAGCACCCAGAGCACTGAGCACCCAGCACCCTGAGCGCTGAGCACCCAGCACCCTGAGTACTGAGCACCCAGCACCCTGAGTACTGAGCACCGATCACCCTGAGCACTGAGCACCCAGCACCCTGAGTACTGAGCACCCAGCACCCTGAGCACTGAGCACCCAGCACCCTGAGCATTGAGCACCCAGCACCCTGAGTACTGAGCACCCAGAACCCTGAGTACTGAGTATAAAGCACCCTGAGCACTGAGCACCCAGCACCCTGAGTACTGAGCACGGAGCACCCTGAGTACTGAGCACCCAGCACCCTGAGTACTGAGCACCCAGCACCCTGAGCACTGAGCACCCAGCACCCTGAGTACTGAGCACCCAGCACCCTGAGTACTGAGCACTGATCACCCTGAGCACTGAGCACCCAGCACCCCGAGCACTGAGCACCCAGCACCCTGAGTACTGAGCACCTAGCACCCTGAGCACTGAGCACCGAGCACCCTGAGTACTGAACACCCAGCAACCTGAGCACTGAGCACTGAGCACCCAGCACCCTGAGCACTGATCACTGAGCACCCAGCACCCCGAGCACTGAGCACCCAGCACCCTGAGCACCCAGCAACCAGAGCACTGAGCACCCTGAGCACTGAGCACCCTGAGCACTGAGCACTGAGCACCCAGCACCCTGAGTACTGAGCACCCAACACTCTGAGCACTGAGCACCCAGCACGCTGAGTACTGAGCACTGAGCACACAGCACCCTGAGCACTGAGCACCCAGCACCCTGAGCACTGAGCACTGAGCACCCAGCATCCCGAGCACTGAGCACCAGGCACCCTGAGCACCCAGCACCCTGAGCACTGAGCACCCTGAGTACTGAGCACCCAGCACCCTGAGCACTGAGCACACAGCACCCTGAGTACTGAGCACCCTGAGTACTGAGCACCGATCACCCTGAGCACTGAGCACCCAGCACCCTGAGTACTGAGAACACAGCACCCTGAGCACTGAGCACCCAGCACCCTGAGCACTGAACACCCAGCACCCTGAGTACTGAGCACCCAGCACCCTGAGTACTGATCACCGAGCTCCCCGAGCACTGAGCACCCAGCACCCTGAGCACTGAGCACCCAGCACCCTGAGTACTGAACACCCAGCACCCTGAGTACTGAGCACCCAGCACCCTGAGTACTGATCACCGAGCACCCCGAGCACTGAGCACCCAGCACCCTGAGTACTGAGCACCCAGCACCCTGAATACTGAGCACCCAGCACCCTGAGTACTGAGCACTCAGCACCCTGAGCACTGAGCACCCAGCACCCTGAGTACTGAGCACTGAGCACCCAGCACCCCGAGCACTGAGCACCCAGCACCCTGTGTACTGAGCACTGAGCACCCTGATTACTAAGCACCCAGCACCCTGAGTACTGAGCACCCAGGACCCTAAGCACTGAGCACCGAGCACCCCGAGCACTGAGCACTCAGCACCCTGAGCGCTCAGCACCCATCACCCCGATCACTGAGCACCCAGCACCCTGAGCACTGAGCACCCAGCACTCTGAGCACTGAGCACCCAGCACCCAGAGCACTGAGCACCCAGCACCCTGAGCACTGAGCACCCAGCACCCTGAGTACTGAGCACCCAGCACCCTGAGTACTGAGCACCCAGCACCCTGAGTACTGAGCACCGAGCACCCTGAGTACTGAGCACCGAGCACCCTGAGTACTGAGCACCCAGCACCCTGAGCACTGAGCACCCAGCACCCTGAGTACTGAGCACCGAGCACCCTGAGTACTGAACACCCAGCACCCTGAGCACTGAGCACTGAGCACACAGCAGCCTGAGCACTGAGAACTGAGCACCCAGCACCCCGAGCACTGAGCACCCAGCACCCTGAGCACCCAGCACGATGAGCACTGAGCACCCTGAGCACTGAGCACCCTCAGCACTGAGCACTGAGCACCCAGCACCCTGAGTACTGAGCACCCAACACTCTGAGCACTGAGCACCCAGCACCCTGAGTACTGAGCACTGAGCACACAGCACCCTGAGTACAGAGCACCCAGCACCCCGAGCACTGAGCACCCAGCGCCCCGAGCGTTGAGAACCCAGCACCCTGAGCACTGAGCACTGAGCACACTGAGCACTGAGCACCCAGCACCCCGAGTACTGAGCACTGAGCACCCTGAGTACTGAGCACCCAGCACCCTGAGCACTGAGCACTGAGCACCCTGAGTACTGAGCACCCAGCACCCTGAGAACTGAGCATCCAGCACCCTGAGTACTGAGCACCCAGCACCCTGAGTACTGAGCACCCAGCACCCTGAGCACTGAGCACTGAGCACCCAGCACCTTGAGCACTGAGCACTGACCACCCAGCACCCCGAGCACTGAGCACCCAGCACCCCGAGCACTGAGCACCCAGCGCCCTGAGCACTGAGCACCCAGCACACTGAGCACTGAGCACCCAGCCCCCTGAGTACTGAGCACCCAGCACCATGAGTACTGAGCACCCAGCACCCTGAGCACTGAGCACCCTGAGGACTGAGCACCCAGCACCCTGAGCACTGAGCACCCAGCACCCTGAGTACTGAGCACCGATCACCCTGAGCACTGAGCACCCAGCACCCCGAGCACGGAGCACCCAGCACCCTGAGTACTGAGCACCCAGCACCCTGAGCACTGAGCACCCAGCACCCTGAGTACTGAGCACCCTGAGTACTGAGCACCGATCACCCTGAGCACTGAGCACCCAGCACCCTGTGTACTGAGCACCCAGCACCCTGAGCACTGAGCACCCAGCACCCTGAGCACTGAGCACCCAGCACCCTGAGTACTGAGCACCCAGCACCCTGAGTACTGAGTACCCAGCACCCTGAGCACTGAGGACCCAGCACCCTGAGTACTGAGCAACGAGCACCCTGAGTACTGAGCACCCAGCACCCTGAGTACTGAGCACACAGCACCCTGAGCACTGAGCACCCAGCACCCTGAGTACTGAGCACCCAGCACCCTGAGTACTGAGCACCCAGCACCCAGAGCACTGAGCACCCAGCACCCCGAGCATGGAGCACCCAGGACCCCGAGCACTGAGTACTGAGCACCCAGCACCCTGAGTACTGAGCACCGAGCTAACCGAGCACTGAGCACCCTGAGTACTGAGCACCCAGCACCCCGATCACTGAGCACCCAGCACCCTGAGCACTGAGCACCCAGCACCCTGAGCACTGAGCACCCAGCACCCTGAGTACTGAGCACCCAGCAGGCTGAGTACTGAGCACCCAGCACCCTGAGCACTGAGCACCCAGCACCCTGAGTACTGAGCACTGAGCACCCAGCACCCCGAGCACTGAGCACCCAGCACCCTGTGTACTGAGCACTGAGCACCCTGAGTACTAAGCACCCAGCACCCTGAGTACTGAGCACCCAGCACCCTGAGCACTGAGCACCGAGCACCCCGAGCACTGAGCACCCAGCACCCTGAGCACTCAGCACCCAGCACCCCGAGCACTGAGCACCAAGCACCCTGAGCACTGAGCACCCAGCACCATGAGCACGGAGAACCCCTAGTACTGAGCACCCAGCACCCTGAGCACTGAGCACCCAGCACCTTGAGTACTGAGCACCGAGCACCTCGAGCACTAAGCACCCAGCACCCTGAGTACTGAACACCCAGCAACCTGAGCACTGAGCACTGAGCACCCAGCACCCTGAGCACTGAGCACTGAGCACCCAGCACACCGAGCACTGAGCACCCAGCACCCTGAGCATCCAGCACCCAGAGCACTGAGCACCCTGTGCACTGAGCACCCTGAGCACTGAGAACCCAGCACCCTGAGTACTGAGCACCCAACACTCTGAGCACTGAGCACCCAGCACGCTGAGTACTGAGCACTGAGCACACAGCACCCTGAGCACTGAGCACCCAGCACCCTGAGCACTGAGCACTGAGCACCCAGCATCCCGAGCACTGAGCACCAGGCACCCTGAGCACCCAGCACCCTGAGCACTGAGCACCCTGAGTACTGAGCACCCAGCACCCTGAGCACTGAGCACACAGCACCCTGAGTACTGAGCACCCTGAGTACTGAGCACCGATCACCCTGAGCACTGAGCACCCAGCACCCTGAGTACCGAGCACACAGCACCCTGAGCACTGAGCACCCAGCACCCTGAGCACTGAGCACCCAGCACCCTGAGTACTGAGCACCCAGAACCCTGAGTACTGAGTACAAAGCACCCTGAGCACTGAGCACCCAGCACCCTGAGTACTGAGCACCGAGCACCCTGTGTACTGAGCACCCAGCACCCTGAGTACTGAGCACCCAGCACCCTGAGCACTGAGCACCCAGCACCCTGAGTACTGAGCACCCAGCACCCTGAGTACTGAGCACCCAGCACCCTGAGTAAGGAGCACCCAGCACCCTGAGTACTGAGCACCCAGCACCGTGAGTACTGAGCACCGAGCACCCCGAGCACTGAGCAACCAGCACCCTGAGTACTGAGCACTGAGCACCCTGAGTACTAAGCACCGAACACCCTGAGTACTGAGCACCCAGCACCCTGAGGACTGAGCACCCAGCACCCTGAGCACTGAGCACCCAGCACCCTGAGTAATGAGCACCCAGCACCCTGAGTACTGAGCACCCAGCACCCTGAGCACTGAGCACCCAGCACCCCGAGCACTGAGCACCCAGCACCCTGAGTACTGAGTACTCAGCACCCTGAGCACTGAGCACCCAGCACCCTGAGTACTGATCACCGAGCACCCCGAGCACTGAGCACCCAGCACCCTGAGCACTGAGCACCCAGCACCCTGAGTAATGAGCACCCAGCACCCTGAGTACTGATCACCGAGCACCCCGAGCACTGAGCACCCAGCACCCTGAGTACTGAGCACCCAGCACCCTGAATACTGAGCACCCAGCACCCTGAGTACTGAGCACCCAGCACCCTGAGCACTGAGCACAAAGCACGCTGAGTACTGAGCACTGAACACCGTGAGTACTGAGCACCGAGGACCCTGAGCACTGAGCACCCAGCACGCTGAGTACTGAGCACTGAGCACCCTGAGTACTGAGCACCTAGCACCCTGAGTACTGAGCACCCAGCACCCTGAGCACTGAGCAGCCAGCACCCTCAGCACTGAGCACCCAGCACTCCGAGCACTGAGCACCCAGCACCCTGAGCACTGAGCACCCAGCACCCCGAGTACTGAGCACCGAGCACCCCGAGCTCTGAGCACCCAGCACACTGAGTACTGAGCACCCAGTACCCTGGGTACTGAGCACCCCGAGTACTGAGCACCCAGCACCCCGAGCACTGAGCACCCAGCACCCTGAGTACTGAGAACAGATCACCCCGAGCTCGGAGCACCCAGGACCCCGAGCACTGAGTACTGAGCAGCCAGCACCCTGAGCACTGAGCACCCAGCACCCTGAGCACTGAACACCCAGCACCCTGAGTACTGAGCACCCAGCACCCTGAGTACTGATCACCGAGCACCCCGAGCACTGAGCACCCAGCACCCTGAGTACTGAGCACCCAGCACCCTGAATACTGAGCACCCAGCACCCTGAGTACTGAGCACTCAGCACCCTGAGCACTGAGGACCCAGCACCCTGAGTACTGAGCACTGAGCACCCAGCACCCCGAGCACTGAGCACCCAGCACCCTGTGTACTGAGCACTGAGCACCCTGATTACTAAGCACCCAGCACCCTGAGTACTGAGCACCCAGGACCCTAAGCACTGAGCACCGAGCACCCCGAGCACTGAGCACTCAGCACCCTGAGCACTCAGCACCCATCACCCCGATCACTGAGCACCCAGCACCCTGAGCACTGAGCACCCAGCACTCTGAGCACTGAGCACCCAGCACACAGAGCACTGAGCACCCAGCACCCTGAGCACTGAGCACCCAGCACCCTGAGTACTGAGCACCCAGCACCCTGAGTACTGAGCACCCAGCACCCTGAGTACTGAGCACCGAGCACCCTGAGTACTGAGCACCGAGGACCCTGAGTACTGAGCACCCAGCACCCTGAGCACTGAGCACCCAGCACCCTGAGTACTGAGCACCCAGCACCCTGAGTACTGAGCACCTAGCACCCCGAGCACTGAGCACCCAGAACCCTGAGTACTGAGCACCTAGCACCCTGAGCACTGAGCACCGAGCACCCTGAGTACTGAACACCCAGCACCCTGAGCACTGAGCACTGAGCACACAGCACCCTGAGCACTGAGAACTGAGCACCCAGCACCCCGAGCACTGAGCACCCAGCACCCTGAGCACCCAGCACCCTGAGCACTGAGCACCCTGAGCACTGAGCACCCTCAGCACTGAGCACTGAGCACCCAGCACCCTGAGTACTGAGCACCCAACACTCTGAGCACTGAGCACCCAGCACGCTGAGTACTGAGCACTGAGCACACAGCACCCTGAGTACAGAGCACCCAGCACCCCGAGCACTGAGCACCCAGCGCCCCGAGCGTTGAGAACCCAGCACCCTAAGCACTGAGCACTGAGCACACTGAGCCCTGAGCACCCAGCACCCCGAGTACTGAGCACTGAGCACCCTGAGTACTGAGCACCCAACACCCCGAGTACTGATCACCCAGCACCCTGAGAACTGAGCACCCAGCACCCTGAGTACTGAGCACCCAGCACCCTGAGTACTGAGCACCCAGCACCCTGCGCACTGAGCACTGAGCACCCAGCACCTTGAGCACTGAGCACTGACCACCCAGCACCCCGAGCACTGAGCACCCAGCACCCCGAGCACTGAGCACCCAGCGCCCTGAGCACTGAGCACCCAGCACACTGAGCACTGAGCACCCAGCCCCCTGAGTACTGAGCACCCAGCACCATGAGTACTGAGCACCCAGCACCCTGAGCACTGAGCACCCTGAGGACTGAGCACCCAGCACCCTGAGCACTGAGCACCCAGCACCCTGAGTACTGAGCACCCAGCACCCTGAGCACTGAGCACCCAGCACCCTGAGCACTGAGCACCCAGCACCCTGAGTACTGAGCACCCAGCACCCTGAGTACTGAGTACCCAGCACCCTGAGCACTGAGGACCCAGCACCCTGAGTACTGAGCACCGAGCACCCTGAGTACTGAGCACCCAGCACCCTGAGTACTGAGCACACAGCACCCTGAGCACTGAGCACCCAGCACCCTGAGTACTGAGCACCCAGCACCCTGAGTACTGAGCACCCAGCACCCAGAGCACTGAGCACCCAGCACCCCGAGCATGGAGCACCCAGGACCCCGAGCACTGAGTACTGAGCACCCAGCACCCTGAGTACTGAGCACCGAGCTAACCGAGCACTGAGCACCCTGAGTACTGAGCACCCAGCACCCCGATCACTGAGCACCCAGCACCCTGAGCACTGAGCACCCAGCACCCTGAGCACTGAGCACCCAGCACCCTGAGTACTGAGCACCCAGCACGCTGAGTACTGAGCACCCAGCACCCTGAGCACTGAGCACACAGCACCCTGAGTACTGAGCACTGAGCACCCAGCACCCCGTGCACTGAGCACCCAGCACCCTGTGTACTGAGCACTGAGCACCCTGAGTACTAAGCACCCAGCACCCTGAGTACTGAGCACCCAGCACCCTGAGCACTGAGCACCGAGCACCCCGAGCACTGAGCACCCAGCACCCTGAGCACTCAGCACCCAGCACCCCGAGCACTGAGCACCAAGCACCCTGAGCACTGAGCACCCAGCACCATGAGCACGGAGAACCCCGAGTACTGAGCACCCAGCACTCTGAGCACTGAGCACCCAGCACCTTGAGTACTGAGCACCGAGCACCTCGAGCACTAAGCACCCAGCACCCTGAGTACTGAGCACCCAGCACCCTGAGCACTGAGCACCCAGAACCCTGAGCACTGAGCACAGAGCACCCTGAGCACGGAGCACCCAGCACCCTGAGTACTGAGCACCCAACACCCAGACTACTGAGCTCCCAGCACACTGAGCACTTAGCAGCCAGCACCCTGAGTACTGAGCACCCAGCACCCTGAGTACTGAACACCCAGCACCCTGAGCACTGAGCACTGAGCACCCTGAGCACTGAGTACTGAGCACTGAGCACCCTGAGCACTGAGCACCCAGCACCCCGAGTACTGAGCACCCAGCACCCTGAGCACTGAGCACCCAGCGCCCCGAGCACTGAGCACCCAGCACCGCGAGCACTGAGCACTGAGCACCCTGAGCACTGAGCACCCAGCACCCGGAGTACTGAGCACTGAGCACCCTGAGTACTGAGCACCAAGCACCCCGAGTACTGAGCACTGAGCACCCTGAGTACTGAGCACCCAGCACCCTGAGCACTGAGCACCCAGCACCCTGAGTACAGAGCACCCAGCACCCTGAGTACTGAGCACCCAGCACCCTGAGTACTGAGCACCCAGCACCCAGAGCACTGAGCACCCAGCACCCCGAGCATGGAGCACCCAGGACCCCGAGCACTGAGTACTGAGCACCCAGCACCCTGAGTACTGAGCACCGAGCTAACCGAGCACTGAGCACCCTGAGTACTGAGCACCCAGCACACTGATCACTGAGCACGGAGCACCCCGAGGACTGAGCACCCAGCACCCTGAGCACTGAGCACCCAGCACCTTGAGTACTGAGCACCGAGCACAACGAGCACTGAGCACCCAGCACCCTGAGTACTGAGCACCCAGCACCCTGAGCACTGAGCACCCAGCTCCCTGAGCACTGAGCACGCAGCACCCCAAGCACTGAGCACCCAGCACCCTGAGTACTGAGCACAGAGCACCCTGAGCACTGAGCACCCAGCACCCTGAGTACAGAGCACCCAGCACCCTGAGTACTGAGCACCCAGCACCCTGAGTACTGAGCACCCAGCACCCAGAGCACTGAGCACCCAGCACCCCGAGCATGGAGCACCCAGCACCCTGAGTACAGAGCACCCAGCACCCTGAGTACTGAGCACCCAGCACCCTGAGTACTGAGCACAGAGCACCCTGAGCACTGAGCACCCAGCACCCTGAGTACAGAGCACCCAGCACGCTGAGTACTGAGCACCCAGCACCCTGAGCACTGAGCACACAGCACCCTGAGTACTGAGCACTGAGCACCCAGCACCCCGTGCACTGAGCACCCAGCACCCTGTGTACTGAGCACTGAGCACCCTGAGTACTAAGCACCCAGCACCCTGAGTACTGAGCACCCAGCACCCTGAGCACTGAGCACCGAGCACCCCGAGCACTGAGCACCCAGCACCCTGAGCACTCAGCACCCAGCACCCCGAGCACTGAGCACCAAGCACCCTGAGCACTGAGCACCCAGCACCATGAGCACGGAGAACCCCGAGTACTGAGCACCCAGCACCCTGAGCACTGAGCACCCAGCACCTTGAGTACTGAGCACCGAGCACCTCGAGCACTAAGCACCCAGCACCCTGAGTACTGAGCACCCAGCACCCTGAGCACTGAGCACCCAGAACCCTGAGCACTGAGCACAGAGCACCCTGAGCACGGAGCACCCAGCACCCTGAGTACTGAGCACCCAACACCCAGACTACTGAGCTCCCAGCACACTGAGCACTTAGCAGCCAGCACCCTGAGTACTGAGCACCCAGCACCCTGAGTACTGAACACCCAGCACCCTGAGCACTGAGCACTGAGCACCCTGAGCACTGAGTACTGAGCACTGAGCACCCTGAGCACTGAGCACCCAGCACCCCGAGTACTGAGCACCCAGCACCCTGAGCACTGAGCACCCAGCGCCCCGAGCACTGAGCACCCAGCACCGCGAGCACTGAGCACTGAGCACCCTGAGCACTGAGCACCCAGCACCCGGAGTACTGAGCACTGAGCACCCTGAGTACTGAGCACCAAGCACCCCGAGTACTGAGCACTGAGCACCCTGAGTACTGAGCACCCAGCACCCTGAGCACTGAGCACCCAGCACCCTGAGTACTGAGCACTGAAAACCCTGAGTACTGAGCACCGAGCACCCTGAGTACTGAGCACCCAGCACACTGATCACTGAGCACGGAGCACCCCGAGGACTGAGCACCCAGCACCCTGAGCACTGAGCACCCAGCACCTTGAGTACTGAGCACCGAGCACAACGAGCACTGAGCACCCAGCACCCTGAGTACTGAGCACCCAGCACCCTGAGCACTGAGCACCCAGCTCCCTGAGCACTGAGCACGCAGCACCCCAAGCACTGAGCACCCAGCACCCTGAGTACTGAGCACAGAGCACCCTGAGCACTGAGCACCCAGCACCCTGAGTACAGAGCACCCAGCACCCTGAGTACTGAGCAACCAGCACCCTGAGCACTGAGCACTGAGCACCCAGCACCCTGAGCACTGAGCACCCAGCACCACAGCCCTGAGCACCCAGCACCCCGAGCACTGAGCACCCAGCACCCTGAGCACTGAGCACCCAGCACCCTGAGTACTGAGCAACCAGCAACCTGAGTACTGAGCACCCAGCACCCTGAGTACTGAGCAGTCAGCACCCTGAGTACTGAGCATCGAGCACACCGAGCAATGAGCACCCAGCACCCTGAGCACTGAGCACCCGGAGGACTGAGCACCCAGCACCCTGAGCACTGAGCACCGATCACTCTGAGCAGTGAGCACCCAGCACCCCGAGCACTGAGCACCCAGCACCCTGAGTACTGAGCACCCAGCACCCCGAGTACTGAGCACCCAGCACCCTGAGTACTGAGCACCCAGCACCCCGAGCACTGAGCACCCAGCACCCTGAGTACTGAGCACCCTGAGTACTGAGCACTGAGCACAGAGCATCCTGAGTACTGAGCACCCTGAGGACTGAGCACCCAGCACCCAGAGCACTGAGAACCCAGCACCCTGAGTACTGAGCACTGATCACCCTGAGCACTGAGCACCCAGCACCCCGAGCACTGAGCACCCAGCACCCTGAGTACTGAGCACCCAGCACCCTGAGCACTGAGCACCGAGCACCCTGAGTACTGAACACCCAGCACCCTGAGCACTCAGCACTGAGCACCCAGCACCCTGAGCACTGAGCACTGAGCACCCAGCACCCCGAGCACTGAGCACCCAGCACCCTGAGCACCCAGCACCCTGAGCACTGAGCACCCTGAGCACTGAGCACCCTGAGCACTGAGCACTGAGCACCCAGCACCCTGAGTACTGAGCACCCAACACTCTGAGCACTGAGCACCCAGCACGCTGAGTACTGAGCACTGAGCACACAGCACCCTGAGTACTGAGCACCCAGCACCCCGAGCACTGAGCACCCAGCGCCCCGAGCACTGAGCACCCAGCACCCCGAGCACTGAGCACTGAGCACACTGAGCACTGAGAACCCTGAGTACTGAGCACCCAGCACCCTGAGCACTGAGAACCCTGAGTACTGAGCACCGAGCACCCTGAGTACTGAGTACCCAGCCCCCTGAGCACTGAGCACGGAGCACCCCGAGGACTGAGCACCCCGCACCCTGAGCACTGAGCACCCAGCACCTTGAGTACTGAGCACCGAGCACCCCGAGCACTGAGCACCCAGCACCCTGAGTACTGAGCACCCAACACCCAGAGTACTGAGCACCCAGCACCCTGATCACTGAGCACCCAGCACCCTGAGTACTGAGCACCCAGCACCCTGAGTACTGAGCACCCAGCACCCTGAGCACTGAGCACTGAGCACCCAGCACCCTGAGCACTGAGCACTGACCACCCAGCACCCCGAGCACTGAGCACCCAGCACCCCGAGCACTGAGCACCCAGCGCCCTGAGCACTGAGCACCCAGCACCCTGAGCACTGAGCACCCAGCCCCCTGAGTACTGAGCACCCAGCACCATGAGTACTGAGCACCCAGCACCCTGAGTACTGAGCACCGAGCACCCCGAGCACTGAGCACCCAGCACCCTGAGCACTGAGCACCCTGAGGACTGAGCACCCAGCACCCTGAGCACCGAGCACACCGAGCACTGAGCACCCAGCACCCTGAGCACTGAGCACCCTGAGCACTGAGCACCCAGCACACCGAGCACTGAGCACCCAGCACCCTGAGTACTGAGCACCCAGCACCCTGAGCACTGAGCACCCAGCACCCTGAGTACTGAGCACCCAGCACCCTGAGCACTGAGCACGCAGCACCCTGAGCACTGAGCACCCAGCACCCTGAGTACTGAGCACCCAGAACCCTGAGTACTGAGTACAAAGCACCCTGAGCACTGAGCACCCAGCACCCTGAGTACTGAGCACCGAGCACACTAAGTACTGAGCACCAAGCACCCTGAGTACTGAGCACACAGCACCCTGAGCACTGAGCACACAGCACCCTGAGTACTGAGCACCCAGCACCCTGAGTACTGAGCACCCAGCACCCTGAGTACTGAGCACCCAGCACCCTGAGTACTGAGCACCCAGCACCCTGAGTACTGAGCACCGAGCACCCCGAGCACTGAGCAACCAGCACCCTGAGTACTGAGCACTGAGCACCCTGAGTACTGAGCACCGAACACCCTGAGTACTGAGCACCCAGCACCCTGAGGACTGAGCACCCAGCACCCTGAACACTGAGCACCCAGCACCCTGAGAACTGAGCCCCCAGCACCCTGAGTACTGAGCACCCAGCACCCTGAGCACTGAGCACCCAGCACCCCGAGCACTGAGCACCCAGCACCCCGAGCACTGAGCACCCAGCACCCCGAGCACTGAGCACCCAGCACCCTGAGTACTGAGCACAGAGCACCCTGAGCACTGAGCACCCAGCACCCTGAGTACTGAGCACCCAGCACCCTGAGTACTGAGCAACCAGCACCCTGAGCACTGAGCACTGAGCACCCAGCACCCTGAGCACTGAGCACTGAGCACCCAGCACCACAGCCCTGAGCACCCAGCACTCCGAGCACTGAGCACCCAGCACCCTGTGCACTGAGCACCCAGCACCCTGAGTACTGAGCACTGAGCACCCTGATTACTAAGCACCCAGCACCCTGAGTACTGAGCACCCAGGACCCTAAGCACTGAGCACCGAGCACCCCGAGCACTGAGCACTCAGCACCCTGAGCACTCAGCACCCATCACCCCGATCACTGAGCACCCAGCACCCTGAGCACTGAGCACCCAGCACTCTGAGCACTGAGCACCCAGCACCCAGAGCACTGAGCACCCAGCACCCTGAGCACTGAGCACCCAGCACCCTGAGTACTGAGCACCCAGCACCCTGAGTACTGAGCACCCAGCACCCTGAGTACTGAGCACCGAGCACCCTGAGTACTGAGCACCGAGCACCCTGAGTACTGAGCACCCAGCACCCTGAGCACTGAGCACCCAGCACCCTGAGTACTGAGCACCCAGCACCCTGAGTACTGAGCACCCAGCACCCCGAGCACTGAGCACCCAGAACCCTGAGTACTGAGCACCTAGCACCCTGAGCACTGAGCACCGAGCACCCTGAGTACTGAACACCCAGCACCCTGAGCACTGAGCACTGAGCACACAGCACCCTGAGCACTGAGAACTGAGCACCCAGCACCCCGAGCACTGAGCACCCAGCACCCTGAGCACCCAGCACCCTGAGCACTGAGCACCCTGAGCACTGAGCACCCTCAGCACTGAGCACTGAGCACCCAGCACCCTGAGTACTGAGCACCCAACACTCTGAGCACTGAGCACCCAGCACGCTGAGTACTGAGCACTGAGCACACAGCACCCTGAGTACAGAGCACCCAGCACCCCGAGCACTGAGCACCCAGCGCCCCGAGCGTTGAGAACCCAGCACCCTGAGCACTGAGCACTGAGCACACTGAGCACTGAGCACCCAGCACCCCGAGTACTGAGCACTGAGCACCCTGAGTACTGAGCACCCAACACCCCGAGTACTGATCACCCAGCACCCTGAGAACTGAGCACCCAGCACCCTGAGTACTGAGCACCCAGCACCCTGAGTACTGAGCACCCAGCACCCTGAGCACTGAGCACTGAGCACCCAGCACCTTGAGCACTGAGCACTGACCACCCAGCACCCCGAGCACTGAGCACCCAGCACCCCGAGCACTGAGCACCCAGCGCCCTGAGCACTGAGCACCCAGCACACTGAGCACTGAGCACCCAGCCCCCTGAGTACTGAGCACCCAGCACCATGAGTACTGAGCACCCAGCACCCTGAGCACTGAGCACCCTGAGGACTGAGCACCCAGCACCCTGAGCACTGAGCACCCAGCACCCTGAGTACTGAGCACCGATCACCCTGAGCACTGAGCACCCAGCACCCCGAGCACTGAGCACCCAGCACCCTGAGTACTGAGCACCCAGCACCCTGAGCACTGAGCACCCAGCACCCTGAGTACTGAGCACCCTGAGTACTGAGCACCGATCACCCTGAGCACTGAGCACCCAGCACCCTGAGTACTGAGCACCCAGCACCCTGAGCACTGAGCACCCAGCACCCTGAGCACTGAGCACCCAGCACCCTGAGTACTGAGCACCCAGCACCCTGAGTACTGAGTACCCAGCACCCTGAGCACTGAGGACCCAGCACCCTGAGTACTGAGCACCCAGCACCCTGAGTACTGAGCACCCAGCACCCTGAGTACTGAGCACACAGCACCCTGAGCACTGAGCACCCAGCACCCTGAGTACTGAGCACCCAGCTCCCTGAGTACTGAGCACCCAGCACCCAGAGCACTGAGCACCCAGCACCCCGAGCATGGAGCACCCAGGACCCCGAGCACTGAGTACTGAGCACCCAGCACCCTGAGTACTGAGCACCGAGCTAACCGAGCACTGAGCACCCTGAGTACTGAGCACCCAGCACCCCGATCACTGAGCACCCAGCACCCTGAGCACTGAGCACCCAGCACCCTGAGCACTGAGCACCCAGCACCCTGAGTACTGAGCACCCAGCACGCTGAGTACTGAGCACCCAGCACCCTGAGCACTGAGCACCCAGCACCCTGAGTACTGAGCACTGAGCACCCAGCACCCCGAGCACTGAGCACCCAGCACCCTGTGTACTGAGCACTGAGCACCCTGAGTACTAAGCACCCAGCACCCTGAGTACTGAGCACGCAGCACCCTGAGCACTGAGCACCGAGCACCCCGAGCACTGAGCACCCAGCACCCTGAGCACTCAGCACCCAGCACCCCGAGCACTGAGCACCAAGCACCCTGAGCACTGAGCACCCAGCACCATGAGCACGGAGAACCCCGAGTACTGAGCACCCAGCACCCTGAGCACTGAGCACCCAGCACCTTGAGTACTGAGCACCGAGCACCTCGAGCACTAAGCACCCAGCACCCTGAGTACTGAGCACCCAGCACCCTGAGCACTGAGCACCCAGAACCCTGAGCACTGAGCACAGAGCACCCTGAGCACGGAGCACCCAGCACCCTGAGTACTGAGCACCCAACACCCAGACTACTGAGCTCCCAGCACACTGAGCACTGAGCAGCCAGCACCCTGAGTACTGAGCACCCAGCACCCTGAGTACTGAACACCCAGCACCCTGAGCACTGAGCACTGAGCACCCTGAGCACTGAGTACTGAGCACTGAGCACCCTGAGCACTGAGCACCCAGCACCCCGAGTACTGAGCACCCAGCACCCTGAGCACTGAGCACCCAGCGCCCCGAGCACTGAGCACCCAGCACCGCGAGCACTGAGCACTGAGCACCCTGAGCACTGAGCACCCAGCACCCGGAGTACTGAGCACTGAGCACCCTGAGTACTGAGCACCAAGCACCCCGAGTACTGAGCACTGAGCACCCTGAGTACTGAGCACCCAGCACCCTGAGCACTGAGCACCCAGCACCCTGAGTACTGAGCACTGAAAACCCTGAGTACTGAGCACCGAGCACCCTGAGTACTGAGCACCCAGCACCCTGATCACTGAGCACGGAGCACCCCGAGGACTGAGCACCCAGCACCCTGAGCACTGAGCACCCAGCACCTTGAGTACTGAGCACCGAGCACAACGAGCACTGAGCACCCAGCACCCTGAGTACTGAGCACCCAGCACCCTGAGCACTGAGCACCCAGCTCCCTGAGCACTGAGCACGCAGCACCCCAAGCACTGAGCACCCAGCACCCTGAGTACTGAGCACAGAGCACCCTGAGCACTGAGCACCCAGCACCCTGAGTACAGAGCACCCAGCACCCTGAGTACTGAGCAACCAGCACCCTGAGCACTGAGCACTGAGCACCCAGCACCCTGAGCACTGAGCACCCAGCACCACAGCCCTGAGCACCCAGCACCCCGAGCACTGAGCACCCAGCACCCTGAGCACTGAGCACCCAGCACCCTGAGTACTGAGCAACCAGCAACCTGAGTACTGAGCACCCAGCACCCTGAGTACTGAGCAGTCAGCACCCTGAGTACTGAGCATCGAGCACACCGAGCAATGAGCACCCAGCACCCTGAGCACTGAGCACCCGGAGGACTGAGCACCCAGCACCCTGAGCACTGAGCACCGATCACTCTGAGCAGTGAGCACCCAGCACCCCGAGCACTGAGCACCCAGCACCCTGAGTACTGAGCACCCAGCACCCCGAGTACTGAGCACCCAGCACCCTGAGTACTGAGCACCCAGCACCCCGAGCACTGAGCACCCAGCACCCTGAGTACTGAGCACCCTGAGTACTGAGCACTGAGCACAGAGCATCCTGAGTACTGAGCACCCTGAGGACTGAGCACCCAGCACCCAGAGCACTGAGAACCCAGCACCCTGAGTACTGAGCACTGATCACCCTGAGCACTGAGCACCCAGCACCCCGAGCACTGAGCACCCAGCACCCTGAGTACTGAGCACCCAGCACCCTGAGCACTGAGCACCGAGCACCCTGAGTACTGAACACCCAGCACCCTGAGCACTCAGCACTGAGCACCCAGCACCCTGAGCACTGAGCACTGAGCACCCAGCACCCCGAGCACTGAGCACCCAGCACCCTGAGCACCCAGCACCCTGAGCACTGAGCACCCTGAGCACTGAGCACCCTGAGCACTGAGCACTGAGCACCCAGCACCCTGAGTACTGAGCACCCAACACTCTGAGCACTGAGCACCCAGCACGCTGAGTACTGAGCACTGAGCACACAGCACCCTGAGTACTGAGCACCCAGCACCCCGAGCACTGAGCACCCAGCGCCCCGAGCACTGAGCACCCAGCACCCCGAGCACTGAGCACTGAGCACACTGAGCACTGAGAACCCTGAGTACTGAGCACCCAGCACCCTGAGCACTGAGAACCCTGAGTACTGAGCACCGAGCACCCTGAGTACTGAGTACCCAGCCCCCTGAGCACTGAGCACGGAGCACCCCGAGGACTGAGCACCCCGCACCCTGAGCACTGAGCACCCAGCACCTTGAGTACTGAGCACCGAGCACCCCGAGCACTGAGCACCCAGCACCCTGAGTACTGAGCACCCAACACCCAGAGTACTGAGCACCCAGCACCCTGATCACTGAGCACCCAGCACCCTGAGTACTGAGCACCCAGCACCCTGAGTACTGAGCACCCAGCACCCTGAGCACTGAGCACTGAGCACCCAGCACCCTGAGCACTGAGCACTGACCACCCAGCACCCCGAGCACTGAGCACCCAGCACCCCGAGCACTGAGCACCCAGCGCCCTGAGCACTGAGCACCCAGCACCCTGAGCACTGAGCACCCAGCCCCCTGAGTACTGAGCACCCAGCACCATGAGTACTGAGCACCCAGCACCCTGAGTACTGAGCACCGAGCACCCCGAGCACTGAGCACCCAGCACCCTGAGCACTGAGCACCCTGAGGACTGAGCACCCAGCACCCTGAGCACCGAGCACACCGAGCACTGAGCACCCAGCACCCTGAGCACTGAGCACCCTGAGCACTGAGCACCCAGCACACCGAGCACTGAGCACCCAGCACCCTGAGTACTGAGCACCCAGCACCCTGAGCACTGAGCACCCAGCACCCTGAGTACTGAGCACCCAGCACCCTGAGTACTGAGCACACAGCACCCTGAGCACTGAGCACCCAGCACCCTGAGTACTGAGCACCCAGCACCCTGAGTACTGAGCACCCAGCACCCAGAGCACTGAGCACCCAGCACCCCGAGCATGGAGCACCCAGGACCCCGAGCACTGAGTACTGAGCACCCAGCACCCTGAGTACTGAGCACCGAGCTAACCGAGCACTGAGCACCCTGAGTACTGAGCACCCAGCACCCCGATCACTGAGCACCCAGCACCCTGAGCACTGAGCACCCAGCACCCTGAGCACTGAGCACCCAGCACCCTGAGTACTGAGCACCCAGCACGCTGAGTACTGAGCACCCAGCACCCTGAGCACTGAGCACCCAGCACCCTGAGTACTGAGCACTGAGCACCCAGCACCCCGAGCACTGAGCACCCAGCACCCTGTGTACTGAGCATTGAGCACCCTGAGTACTAAACACCCAGCACCCTGAGTACTGAGCACCCAGCACCCTGAGCACTCAGCACCCAGCACCCCGAGCACTGAGCACCAAGCACCCTGAGCACTGAGCACCCAGCACCATGAGCACGGAGAACCCCGAGTACTGAGCACCCAGCACCCTGAGCACTGAGCACCCAGCACCTTGAGTACTGAGCACCGAGCACCTCGAGCACTAAGCACCCAGCACCCTGAGTACTGAGCACCCAGCACCCTGAGCACTGAGCACCCAGAACCCTGAGCACTGAGCACAGAGCACCCTGAGCACGGAGCACCCAGCACCCTGAGTACTGAGCACCCAACACCCAGACTACTGAGCTCCCAGCACACTGAGCACTGAGCAGCCAGCACCCTGAGTACTGAGCACCCAGCACCCTGAGTACTGAACACCCAGCACCCTGAGCACTGAGCACTGAGGACCCTGAGCACTGAGTACTGAGCACTGAGCACCCTGAGCACTGAGCACCCAGCACCCCGAGTACTGAGCACCCAGCACCCTGAGCACTGAGCACCCAGCGCCCCGAGCACTGAGCACCCAGCACCGCGAGCACTGAGCACTGAGCACCCTGAGCACTGAGCACCCAGCACCCGGAGTACTGAGCACTGAGCACCCTGAGTACTGAGCACCAAGCACCCCGAGTACTGAGCACTGAGCACCCTGAGTACTGAGCACCCAGCACCCTGAGCACTGAGCACCCAGCACCCTGAGTACTGAGCACTGAAAACCCTGAGTACTGAGCACCGTGCACCCTGAGTACTGAGCACCCAGCACCCTGATCGCTGAGCACGGAGCACCCCGAGGACTGAGCACCCAGCACCCTGAGCACTGAGCACCCAGCACCTTGAGTACTGAGCACCGAGCACAACGAGCACTGAGCACCCTGCACCCTGAGTACTGAGCACCCAGCACCCTGAGCACTGAGCACCCAGCTCCCTGAGCACTGAGCACGCAGCACCCCAAGCACTGAGCACCCAGCACCCTGAGTACTGAGCACAGAGCACCCTGAGCACTGAGCACCCAGCACCCTGAGTACAGAGCACCCAGCACCCTGAGTACTGAGCAACCAGCACCCTGAGCACTGAGCACTGAGCACCCAGCACCCTGAGCACTGAGCACCCAGCACCACAGCCCTGAGCACCCAGCACCCCGAGCACTGAGCACCCAGCACCCTGAGCACTGAGCACCCAGCACCCTGAGTACTGAGCAACCAGCAACCTGAGTACTGAGCACCCAGCACCCTGAGTACTGAGCAGTCAGCACCCTGAGTACTGAGCACCGAGCACACCGAGCAATGAGCACCCAGCACCCTGAGCACTGAGCACCCGGAGGACTGAGCACCCAGCACCCTGAGCACTGAGCACCGATCACTCTGAGCAGTGAGCACCCAGCACCCCGAGCACTGAGCACCCAGCACCCTGAGTACTGAGCACCCAGCACCCCGAGTACTGAGCAACCAGCAACCTGAGTACTGAGCACCCAGCACCCTGAGTACTGAGCAGTCAGCACCCTGAGTACTGAGCACCGAGCACACCGAGCAATGAGCACCCAGCACCCTGAGCACTGAGCACCCGGAGGACTGAGCACCCAGCACCCCGAATACTGAGCACCCAGCACCCTGAGTACTGAGCACCCAGCACCCCGAGCACTGAGCACCCAGCACCCTGAGTACTGAGCACCCTGAGTACTGAGCACTGAGCACAGAGCATCCTGAGAACTGAGCACCCTGAGGACTGAGCACCCAGCACCCAGAGCACTGAGAACCCAGCACCCTGAGTACTGAGCACTGATCACCCTGAGCACTGAGCACCCAGCACCCCGAGCACTGAGCACCCAGCACCCTGAGTACTGAGCACCCAGCACCCTGAGCACTGAGCACCGAGCACCCTGAGTACTGAACACCCAGCACCCTGAGCACTCAGCACTGAGCACCCAGCACCCTGAGCACTGAGCACTGAGCACCCAGCACCCCGAGCACTGAGCACCCAGCACCCTGAGCACCCAGCACCCTGAGCACTGAGCACCCTGAGCACTGAGCACCCTGAGCACTGAGCACTGAGCACCCAGCACCCTGAGTACTGAGCACCCAACACTCTGAGCACTGAGCACCCAGCACGCTGAGTACTGAGCACTGAGCACACAGCACCCTGAGTACTGAGCACCCAGCACCATGAGTACTGAGCACCCAGCACCCTGAGTACTGAGCACCGAGCACCCCGAGCACTGAGCACCCAGCACCCTGAGCACTGAGCACCCTGAGGACTGAGCACCCAGCACCCTGAGCACCGAGCACACCGAGCACTGAGCACCCAGCACCCTGAGCACTAAGCACCCTGAGCACTGAGCACCCAGCACACCGAGCACTGAGCACCCAGCACCCTGAGTACTGAGCACCCAGCACCCTGAGCACTGAGCACCCAGCACCCTGAGTACTGAGCACCCTGTGTACTGAGCACCGATCACCCTGAGCACTGAGCACCCAGCACCCTGAGTACTGAGCACCCAGCACCCTGAGCACTGAGCACCCAGCACCCTGAGCACTGAGCACCCAGCACCCTGAGTACTGATCACCCAGAACCCTGAGTACTGAGTACAAAGCACCCTGAGCACTGAGCACCCAGCACCCTGAGTACTGAGCACCGAGCACACTAAGTACTGAGCACCAAGCACCCTGAGTACTGAGCACACAGCACCCTGAGCACTGAGCACACAGCACCCTGAGTACTGAGCACCCAGCACCCTGAGTACTGAGCACACAGCACCCTGAGTACTGAGCACCCAGCACCCTGAGTACTGAGCACCCAGCACCCTGAGTACTGAGCACCGAGCACCCCGAGCACTGAGCAACCAGCACCCTGAGTACTGAGCACTGAGCACCCTGAGTACTGAGCACCGAACACCCTGAGTACTGAGCACCCAGCACCCTGAGGACTGAGCACCCAGCAGCCTGAACACTGAGCACCCAGCACCCTGAGTACTGAGCCCCCAGCACCCTGAGTACTGAGCACCCAGCACCCTGAGCACTGAGCACCCAGCACCCCGAGCACTGAGCACCCAGCACCCCGAGCACTGAGCACCCAGCACCCCGAGCACTGAGCACCCAGCACCCTGAGTACTGAGCACAGAGCACCCTGAGCACTGAGCACCCAGCACCCTGAGTACTGAGCACCCAGCACCCTGAGTACTGAGCAACCAGCACCCTGAGCACTGAGCACTGAGCACCCAGCACCCTGAGCACTGAGCACTGAGCACCCAGCACCACAGCCCTGAGCACCCAGCACTCCGAGCACTGAGCACCCAGCACCCTGAGCACTGAGCACCCAGCACCCTGAGTACTGAGCAACCAGCAACCTGAGTACTGAGCACCCAGCACCCTGAGTACTGAGCACTCAGCACCCTGAGTACTGAGCACCGAGCACACCGAGCAATGAGCACCCAGCACCCTGAGCACTGAGCACCCGGAGGACTGAGCACCCAGCACCCTGAGCACTGAGCACCGATCACTCTGAGCAGTGAGCACCCAGCACCCCGAGCACTGAGCACCCAGCACCCTGAGTACTGAGCACCCAGCACCCCGAGTACTGAGCACCCAGCACCCTGAGTACTGAGCACCCAGCACCCCGAGCACTGAGCACCCAGCACCCTGAGTACTGAGCACCCTGAGTACTGAGCACTGAGCACAGAGCACCCTGAGTACTGAGCACCCTGAGGACTGAGCACCCAGCACCCAGAGAACTGAGAACCCAGCACCCTGAGTACTGAGCACTGATCACCCTGAGCACTGAGCACCCAGCACCCCGAGCACTGAGCACCCAGCACCCTGAGTACTGAGCACCCAGCACCCTGAGCACTGAGCACCGAGCACCCAGAGTACTGAACACCCAGCACCCTGAGCACTCAGCACTGAGCACCCAGCACCCTGAGCACTGAGCACTGAGCACCCAGCACCCCGAGCACTGAGCACCCAGCACCCTGAGCACCCAGCACCCTGAGCACTGAGCACCCTGAGCACTGAGCACCCTGAGCACTGAGCACTGAGCACCCAGCACCCTGAGTACTGAGCACCCAACACTCTGAGCACTGAGCACCCAGCACGCTGAGTACTGAGCACTGAGCACACAGCACCCTGAGTACTGAGCACCCAGCACCCCGAGCACTGAGCACCCAGCGCCCCGAGCACTGAGCACCCAGCACCCCGAGCACTGAGCACTGAGCACACTGAGCACTGAGCACCCAGCACCCCGAGTACTGAGCACTGAGCGCCCTGAGTACTGAGCACCCAGCACCCCGAGTACTGAGCACTGAGCACCCTGAGTACTGAGCACCCAGCACCCTGAGCACTGAGAACCCTGAGTACTGAGCACCGAGCACCCTGAGTACTGAGCACCCAGCCCCCTGAGCACTGAGCACGGAGCACCCCGAGGACTGAGCACCCCGCACCCTGAGCACTGAGCACCCAGCACCTTGAGTACTGAGCACCGAGCACCCCGAGCACTGAGCACCCAGCACCCTGAGTACTGAGCACCCAACACCCAGAGTACTGAGCACCCAGCACCCTGATCACTGAGCACCCAGCACCCTGAGTACTGAGCACCCAGCACCCTGAGTACTGAGCACCCAGCACCCTGAGCACTGAGCACCCAGCACCCTGAGCACTGAGCACTGACCACCCAGCACCCAGAGCACTGAGCACCCAGCACCCCGAGCACTGAGCACCCAGCGCCCTGAGCACTGAGCACCCAGCACCCTGAGTACTGAGCACCGAGCACCCCGAGCACTGAGCACCCAGCACCCTGAGCACTGAGCACCCTGAGGACTGAGCACCCAGCACCCTGAGCACCGAGCACCCCGAGCACTGAGCACCCAGCACCCTGAGCACTGAGCACCCTGAGCACTGAGCACCCAGCACACCGAGCACTGAGCACCCAGCACCCTGAGTACTGAGCACCCAGCACCCTGAGCACTGAGCACCCAGCACCCTGAGTACTGAGCACCCTGAGTACTGAGCACCGATCACCCTGAGCACTGAGCACCCAGCACCCTGAGTACTGAGCACCCAGCACCCTGAGCACTGAGCACCCAGAACCCTGAGCACTGAGCACCCAGCACCCTGAGTACTGAGGACCCAGAACCCTGAGTACTGAGTACAAAGCACCCTGAGCACTGAGCACCCAGCACCCTGAGTACTGAGCACCGAGCACACTAAGTACTGAGCACCAAGCACCCTGAGTACTGAGCACCCAGCACCCTGAGCACTGAGCACCCAGCACCCTGAGTACTGAGCACCCAGCACCCTGAGTACTGAGCACCCAGCACCCTGAGTACTGAGCACCCAGCACCCTGAGTACTGAGCACCCAGCACCCTGAGTACTGAGCACCGAGCACCCCGAGCACTGAGCAACCAGCACCCTGAGTACTGAGCACTGAGCACCCTGAGTACTGAGCACCGAACACCCTGAGTACTGAGCACCCAGCACCCTGAGGACTGAGCACCCAGCACCCTGAACACTGAGCACCCAGCACCCTGAGTACTGAGCCCCCAGCACCCTGAGTACTGAGCACCCAGCACCCTGAGCACTGAGCACCCAGCACCCCGAGCACTGAGCACCCAGCACCCCGAGCACTGAGCACCCAGCACCCCGAGCACTGAGCACCCAGCACCCTGAGCACTGAGCACCCAGCACCCTGAGCACTGAGCACCCAGCACCCTGAGTACTGAGTACTCAGCACCCTGAGCACTGAGCACCCAGCACCCTGAGTACTGATCACCGAGCACCCCGAGCACTGAGCACCCAGCACCCTGAGTACTGAGCACCCAGCACCCTGAGTACTGAGCACCCAGCACCCTGAGCACTGAGCACAAAGCACGCTGAGTACTGAGCACTGAGCACCCTGAGTACTGAGCACCGAGGACCCTGAGCACTGAGCACCCAGCACGCTGAGTACTGAGCACTGAGCACCCTGAGTACTGAGCACCTAGCACCCTGAATACTGAGCACACAGCACCCTGAGCACTGAGCAGCCAGCACCCTCAGCACTGAGCACCCAGCACCCCGAGCACTGAGCACCCAGCACCCTGAGCACTGAGCACCCAGCACCCCGAGTACTGAGCACCCAGCACCCTGAGTACTGAGCACCAAGTACCCTGAGTACTGAGCACCCCGAGTACTGAGCAGCCAGCACCCCGAGCACTGAGCACCCAGCACCCTGAGTACTGAGAACAGATCACCCTGAGTACTGAGCACCCAGCACCCTGAGTACTGAGCCCCCAGCACCCTGAGTACTGAGCACCCAGCAACCCGAGCACTGAGCACCCAGCACCCCGAGAATGAGCACCCAGCACCCTGAGTACTGAGAACCGAGCTCCCTGAGTATTGAGCACCCAGCACCCTGAGTACTGAGCCCCCAGCACCCTGAGCACTGAGCACCCAGCACACCGAGCACTGAGCACCCAGCACCCCGAGAATGAGCACCCAGCACACTGAGTACTGAGCACCCAGCACCCCGAGCACGGAGCACCCAGGACCCCGAGCACTGAGTACTGAGCACCCAGCACCCTGAGTACTGAGCACCGAGCTCCCCGAGCACTGAGCACCCAGCACCCTGAGCACTGAGCACCCAGCACCCTGAGCACTGAGCACCCAGCACCCTGAGCACTGAGCACCCAGCACCCTGAGCACTGAGCACCCAGCACCCAGAGCACTGAGCACCCAGCACCCTGAGCACTGAGCACCCAGCACCCTGAGTACTGAGCACCCAGCACCCTGAGTACTGAGCACCCTGAGTACTGAGCACCGATCACCCTGAGCACTGAGCACCCAGCACCCTGAGTACTGAGCACCCAGCACCCTGAGCACTGAGCACCCAGCACCCTGAGCATTGAGCACACAGCACCCTGAGTACTGAGCACCCAGAACCCTGAGTACTGAGTACAAAGCACCCTGAGCACTGAGCACCCAGCACCCTGAGTACTGAGCACGGAGCACCCTGAGTACTGAGCACCCAGCACCCTGAGTACTGAGCACCCAGCACCCTGAGCACTGAGCACCCAGCACCCTGAGTACTGAGCACCCAGCACCCTGAGTACTGAGCACTGATCACCCTGAGCACTGAGCACCCAGCACCCCGAGCACTGAGCACCCAGCACCCTGAGTACTGAGCACCTAGCACCCTGAGCACTGAGCACCGAGCACCCTGAGTACTGAACACCCAGCACCCTGAGCACTGAGCACTGAGCACCCAGCACCCCGAGTACTGAGCACTGAGCGCCCTGAGTACTGAGCACCCAGCACCCCGAGTACTGAGCACTGAGCACCCTGAGTACTGAGCACCCAGCACCCTGAGCACTGAGAACCCTGAGTACTGAGCACCGAGCACCCTGAGTACTGAGCACCCAGCCCCCTGAGCACTGAGCACGGAGCACCCCGAGGACTGAGCACCCCGCACCCTGAGCACTGAGCACCCAGCACCTTGAGTACTGAGCACCGAGCACCCCGAGCACTGAGCACCCAGCACCCTGAGTACTGAGCACCCAACACCCAGAGTACTGAGCACCCAGCACCCTGATCACTGAGCACCCAGCACCCTGAGTACTGAGCACCCAGCACCCTGAGTACTGAGCACCCAGCACCCTGAGCACTGAGCACCCAGCACCCTGAGCACTGAGCACTGACCACCCAGCACCCAGAGCACTGAGCACCCAGCACCCCGAGCACTGAGCACCCAGCGCCCTGAGCACTGAGCACCCAGCACCCTGAGTACTGAGCACCGAGCACCCCGAGCACTGAGCACCCAGCACCCTGAGCACTGAGCACCCTGAGGACTGAGCACCCAGCACCCTGAGCACCGAGCACCCCGAGCACTGAGCACCCAGCACCCTGAGCACTGAGCACCCTGAGCACTGAGCACCCAGCACACCGAGCACTGAGCACCCAGCACCCTGAGTACTGAGCACCCAGCACCCTGAGCACTGAGCACCCAGCACCCTGAGTACTGAGCACCCTGAGTACTGAGCACCGATCACCCTGAGCACTGAGCACCCAGCACCCTGAGTACTGAGCACCCAGCACCCTGAGCACTGAGCACCCAGAACCCTGAGCACTGAGCACCCAGCACCCTGAGTACTGAGGACCCAGAACCCTGAGTACTGAGTACAAAGCACCCTGAGCACTGAGCACCCAGCACCCTGAGTACTGAGCACCGAGCACACTAAGTACTGAGCACCAAGCACCCTGAGTACTGAGCACCCAGCACCCTGAGCACTGAGCACCCAGCACCCTGAGTACTGAGCACCCAGCACCCTGAGTACTGAGCACCCAGCACCCTGAGTACTGAGCACCCAGCACCCTGAGTACTGAGCACCCAGCACCCTGAGTACTGAGCACCGAGCACCCCGAGCACTGAGCAACCAGCACCCTGAGTACTGAGCACTGAGCACCCTGAGTACTGAGCACCGAACACCCTGAGTACTGAGCACCCAGCACCCTGAGGACTGAGCACCCAGCACCCTGAACACTGAGCACCCAGCACCCTGAGTACTGAGCCCCCAGCACCCTGAGTACTGAGCACCCAGCACCCTGAGCACTGAGCACCCAGCACCCCGAGCACTGAGCACCCAGCACCCCGAGCACTGAGCACCCAGCACCCCGAGCACTGAGCACCCAGCACCCTGAGCACTGAGCACCCAGCACCCTGAGCACTGAGCACCCAGCACCCTGAGTACTGAGTACTCAGCACCCTGAGCACTGAGCACCCAGCACCCTGAGTACTGATCACCGAGCACCCCGAGCACTGAGCACCCAGCACCCTGAGTACTGAGCACCCAGCACCCTGAGTACTGAGCACCCAGCACCCTGAGCACTGAGCACAAAGCACGCTGAGTACTGAGCACTGAGCACCCTGAGTACTGAGCACCGAGGACCCTGAGCACTGAGCACCCAGCACGCTGAGTACTGAGCACTGAGCACCCTGAGTACTGAGCACCTAGCACCCTGAATACTGAGCACACAGCACCCTGAGCACTGAGCAGCCAGCACCCTCAGCACTGAGCACCCAGCACCCCGAGCACTGAGCACCCAGCACCCTGAGCACTGAGCACCCAGCACCCCGAGTACTGAGCACCCAGCACCCTGAGTACTGAGCACCAAGTACCCTGAGTACTGAGCACCCCGAGTACTGAGCAGCCAGCACCCCGAGCACTGAGCACCCAGCACCCTGAGTACTGAGAACAGATCACCCTGAGTACTGAGCACCCAGCACCCTGAGTACTGAGCCCCCAGCACCCTGAGTACTGAGCACCCAGCAACCCGAGCACTGAGCACCCAGCACCCCGAGAATGAGCACCCAGCACCCTGAGTACTGAGAACCGAGCACCCTGAGTATTGAGCACCCAGCACCCTGAGTACTGAGCCCCCAGCACCCTGAGCACTGAGCACCCAGCACACCGAGCACTGAGCACCCAGCACCCCGAGAATGAGCACCCAGCACACTGAGTACTGAGCACCCAGCACCCCGAGCACGGAGCACCCAGGACCCCGAGCACTGAGTACTGAGCACCCAGCACCCTGAGTACTGAGCACCGAGCTCCCCGAGCACTGAGCACCCAGCACCCTGAGCACTGAGCACCCAGCACCCTGAGCACTGAGCACCCAGCACCCTGAGCACTGAGCACCCAGCACCCTGAGCACTGAGCACCCAGCACCCAGAGCACTGAGCAGCCAGCACCCTGAGCACTGAGCACCCAGCACCCTGAGTACTGAGCACCCAGCACCCTGAGTACTGAGCACCCTGAGTACTGAGCACCGATCACCCTGAGCACTGAGCACCCAGCACCCTGAGTACTGAGCACCCAGCACCCTGAGCACTGAGCACCCAGCACCCTGAGCATTGAGCACACAGCACCCTGAGTACTGAGCACCCAGAACCCTGAGTACTGAGTACAAAGCACCCTGAGCACTGAGCACCCAGCACCCTGAGTACTGAGCACGGAGCACCCTGAGTACTGAGCACCCAGCACCCTGAGTACTGAGCACCCAGCACCCTGAGCACTGAGCACCCAGCACCCTGAGTACTGAGCACCCAGCACCCTGAGTACTGAGCACTGATCACCCTGAGCACTGAGCACCCAGCACCCCGAGCACTGAGCACCCAGCACCCTGAGTACTGAGCACCTAGCACCCTGAGCACTGAGCACCGAGCACCCTGAGTACTGAACACCCAGCACCCTGAGCACTGAGCACTGAGCACCCAGCACCCTGAGCACTGAGCACTGAGCACCCAGCACCCCGAGCACTGAGCACCCAGCACCCTGAGCACCCAGCACCCTGAGCACTGAGCACCCTGAGCACTGAGCACCCTGAGCACTGAGCACTGAGCACCCAGCACCCTGAGTACTGAGCACCCAACACTCTGAGCAATGAGCACCCAGCACGCTGAGTACTGAGCACTGAGCACACAGCACCCTGAGCACTGAGCACCCAGCACCCTGAGCACTGAGCACTGAGCACCCAGCACCCCGAGCACTGAGCACCCAGCACCCTGAGCACCCAGCACCCTGAGCACTGAGCACCCTGAGTACTGAGCACCCAGCACCCTGAGCACTGAGCACACAGCACCCTGAGTACTGAGCACCCTGAGTACTGAGCACTGATCACCCTGAGCACTGAGCACCCAGCACCCTGTATACTGAGCACACAGCACCCTGAGCACTGAGCACCCAGCACCCTGAGCACTGAGCACCCAGCACCCTGAGTACTGAGCACCCAGAACACTGAGTACTGAGTACAAAGCACCCTGAGCACTGAGCACCCAGCACCCTGAGTACTGAGCACCGAGCACGATGAGTACTGAGCACCCAGCACCCTGAGTACTGAGCACCCAGCACCCTGAGCACTGAGCACCCAGCACCCTGAGTACTGAGCACCCAGCACCCTGAGTACTGAGCACCCAGCACCCTGAGTACGGAGCACCCAGCACCCTGAGTACTGAGCACCCAGCACCCTGAGTACTGAGCACTGAGCACCCTGAGCACTGAGCAACCAGCACCCTGAGTACTGAGCACTGAGCACCCTGAGTACTAAGCACCGAACACCCTGAGTACTGAGCACCCAGCACCCTGAGGACTGAGCACCCAGCACCCTGAGCACTGAGCACCCAGCACCCTGAGTAATGAGCACCCAGCACCCTGAGTACTGAGCACCCAGCACCCTGAGCACTGAGCACCCAGCACCCCGAGCACTGAGCACCCAGCACCCCGAGCACTGAGCACCCAGTACCCTGAGCACTGAGCACCCAGCACCCTGAGCACTGAGCACCCAGCACCCTGAGTACTGAGTACTCAGCACCCTGAGCACTGACCACCCAGCACCCTGAGTACTGATCACCGAGCACCCCGAGCACTGAGCACCCAGCACCCTGAGTACTGAGCACCCAGCACCCTGAGCACTGAGCACAAAGCACACTGAGTACTGAGCACTGAACACCCTGAGTACTGAGCACCGAGGACCCTGAGCACTCAGCACCCAGCACGCTGAGTACTAAGCACTGAGCACCCTGAGTACTGAGCACCTAGCACCCTGAGTACTGAGCACCCAGCACCCTGAGCACTGAGCAGCCAGCACCCTCAGCACTGAGCACCCAGCACCCCGAGCACTGAGCACCCAGCACCCTGAGCACTGAGCACCCAGCACCCCGAGTACTGAGCACCGAGCACCCCGAGCTCTGAGCACCCAGCACCCTGAGTACTGAGCACCCAGTACCCTGAGTACTGAGCACCCCGAGTACTGAGCTCCCAGCACCCCGAGCACTGAGCACCCAGCACCCTGAGTACTGAGAACAGATCACCCCGAGCACGCAGCAACCAGTACCCCGAGCACTGAGTACTGAGCACCCAGCACCCTGAGTACTGAGCACCGAGCTCCCCGAGCACTGAGCACCCAGCACCCTGAGCACTGAGCACCCAGCACACTGAGCAGTGAACACCCAGCACCCTGAGTACTGAGCACCCAGCACGCTGAGTACTGAGCACTCAGCACCCTGAGCACTTAGCACCCAGCACCCTGAGTACTGAGCACTGAGCACCCAGCACCCCGAGCACTGAGCACCCAGCACCCTGTGTACTGAGCACTGAGCACCCTGATTACTAAGCACCTAGCACCCTGAGTACTGAGCACCCAGGACCCTGAGCACTGAGCACCGAGCACCCCGAGCACTGAGCACTCAGCACCCTGAGCACTCAGCACCCATCACCCCGATCACTGAGCACCCAGCACCCTGAGCACTGAGCACCCAGCACCGTGAGCACTGAGCACCCAGCAACCAGAGCACTGAGCACCCAGCACCCTGAGCACTGAGCACCCAGCACCCTGAGTACTGAGCACCCAGCACCCTGAGTACTGAGCACCCAGCACCCTGAGTACTGAGCACCGAGCACCCTGAGTACTGAGCATCGAGCACACTGAGTAATGAGCAACCAGCACCCTGAGCACTGAGCACCCAGCACCCTGAGTACTGAGCACCCAGCACCCTGAGTACTGAGCACCCAGCACCCCGAGCACTGAGCACCCAGCACCCTGAGTACTGAGCACCTAGCACCCTGAGCACTGAGCACCGAGCACCCTGAGTACTGAACACCCAGCACCCTGAGCACTGAGCACTGAGCACCCAGCACCCTGAGCACTGAGAACTGAGCACCCAGCACCCCGAGCACTGAGCACCCAGCACCCTGAGCACCCAGCACTCTGAGCACTGAGCACCCTGAGCACTGAGGACCCTGAGCACTGAGCACTGAGCACCAAGCACCCTGAGTACTGAGCACCCAACACTCTGAGCACTGAGTACCCAGCACGCTGAGTACTGAGCACTGAGCACACAGCACCCTGAGTACTGAGCACCCAGCACCCCGAGCACTGAGCACCCAGCGCCCCGAGCACTGAGCACCCAGCACCCTGAGCACTGAGCACTGAGCACACTGAGCACTGAGCACCCAGCACCCCGAGTACTGAGAACTGAGCACCCTGAGTACTGCGCACCCAACACCCAGAGTACTGATCACCCAGCACCCTGAGAACTGAGCACCCAGCACCCTGAGTACTGAGCACCCAGCACCCTGAGTACTGAGCACCCAGCACCCTGAGCACTGAGCACTGAGCACCCAGCACCTTGAGCACTGAGCACTGACCACCCAGCACCCTGAGCACTGAGCACCCAGCACCCTGAGCACTGAGCACCCAGCACCCTGAGTACTGAGTACTCAGCACCCTGAGCACTGAGCACCCAGCACCCTGAGTACTGATCACCGAGCACCCCGAGCACTGAGCACCCAGCACCCTGAGTACTGAGAACCCAGCACCCTGAGTACTGAGCACCCAGCACCCTGAGTACTGAGCACCCAGCACCCTGAGCACTGAGCACAAAGCACGCTGAGTACTGAGCACTGAGCACCCTGAGTACTGAGCACCGAGGACCCTGAGCACTGAGCACCCAGCACGCTGAGTACTGAGCACTGAGCACACTGAGTTCTGAGCACCTAGCACCCTGAGTACTGAGCACCCAGCACCCTGAGCACTGAGCAGCCAGCACCCTCAGCACTGAGCACCCAGCACCCCGAGCACTGAGCACCCAGCACCCTGAGCACTGAGCAACCAGCACCCCGAGTACTGAGCACCCAGCACCCCGAGTACTGAGCACCGAGCACCCCGAGCACTGAGCACCCAGCACCCTGAGTACTGAGCACCCAGTACCCTGAGTACTGAGCACCCCGAGTACTGAGCACCCAGCACCCCGAGCACTGAGCACCCAGCACCCTGAGTACTGAGAACAGATCACCCTGAGCACTGAGCACCCAGCACCCTGAGTACTGAGCACCCAGAACCCTGAGTACTGAGTACAAAGCACCCTGAGCACTGAGCACCCAGCACCCTGAGTACTGAGCACCGAGCACCCTGAGTACTGAGCACCCAGCACCCTGAGTACTGAGCACCCAGCACCCTGAGCACTGAGCACCCAGCACCCTGAGTACTGAGCACCCAGCACCCTGAGTACTGAGCACCCAGCACCCTGAGTACGGAGCACCCAGCACCCTGAGTACTGAGCACCCAGCACCCTGAGTACTGAGCACCGAGCACCCCGAGCACTGAGCAACCAGCACCCTGAGTACTGAGCACTGAGCACCCTGAGTACTAAGCACCGAACACCCTGAGTACTGAGCACCCAGCACCCTGAGGACTGAGCACCCAGCACCCTGAGCACTGAGCACCCAGCACCCTGAGTAATGAGCACCCAGCACCCTGAGTACTGAGCACCCAGCACCCTGACCACTGAGCACCCAGCACCCCGAGCACTGAGCACCCAGCACCCCGAGCACTGAGCACCCAGCACCCTGAGCACTGAGCACCCAGCACCCTGAGCACTGAGCACCCAGCACCCTGAGTACTGAGTACTCAGCACCCTGAGCACTGAGCACCCAGCACCCTGAGTACTGATCAACGAGCACCCCGAGCACTGAGCACCCAGCACCCTGAGTACTGATCACCGAGCACCCCGAGCACTGAGCACCCAGCACCCTGAGTACTGAGCACCCAGCACCCTGAGTACTGAGCACCCAGCACCCTGAGTACTGAGCACCCAGCACCCTGAGCACTGAGCACAAAGCACGCTGAGTACTGAGCACTGAGCACCCTGAGTACTGAGCACCGAGGACCCTGAGCACTGAGCACCCAGCACGCTGAGTACTGAGCACTGAGCACCCTGAGTACTGAGCACCTAGCACCCTGAGTACTGAGCACCCAGCACCCTGAGAACTGAGCAGCCAGCACCCTCTGCACTGAGCACCCAGCACCCCGAGCACTGAGCACCCAGCACCCTGAGTACTGAGCCCCCAGCACCCTGAGCACTGAGCACCCAGCACACTGAGCACTGAGCACCCAGCACCCCGAGAATGAGCACCCAGCACCCTGAGTACTGAGCACCCAGCACCCCGAGCACGGAGCACCCAGGACCCCGAGCACTGAGTACTGAGCACCCAGCACCCTGAGTACTGAGCACCGAGCTCCCCGAGCACTGAGCACCCAGCACCCTGAGCACTGAGCACCCAGCACCCTGAGCACTGAGCACCCAGCACCCTGAGCACTGAGCACCCAGCACCCTGAGCACTGAGCACCCAGCACCCAGAGCACTGAGCACCCAGCACCCTGAGCACTGAGCACCCAGCACCCTGAGTACTGAGCACCCAGCACCCTGAGTACTGAGCACCCTGAGTACTGAGCACCGATCACCCTGAGCACTGAGCACCCAGCACCCTGAGTACTGAGCACCCAGCACCCTGAGCACTGAGCACCCAGCACCCTGAGCATTGAGCACCCAGCACCCTGAGTACTGAGCACCCAGAACCCTGAGTACTGAGTACAAAGCACCCTGAGCACTGAGCACCCAGCACCCTGAGTACTGAGCACGGAGCACCCTGAGTACTGAGCACCCAGCACCCTGAGTACTGAGCAACCAGCACCCTGAGCACTGAGCACCCAGCACCCTGAGTACTGAGCACCCAGCACCCTGAGTACTGAGCACTGATCACCCTGAGCACTGAGCACCCAGCACCCCGAGCACTGAGCACCCAGCACCCTGAGTACTGAGCACCTAGCACCCTGAGCACTGAGCACCGTGCACCCTGAGTACTGAACACCCAGCACCCTGAGCACTGAGCACTGAGCACCCAGCACCCTGAGCACTGAGCACTGAGCACCCAGCACCCCGAGCACTGAGCACCCAGCACCCTGAGCACCCAGCACCCTGAGCACTGAGCACCCTGAGCACTGAGCACCCTGAGCACTGAGCACTGAGCACCCAGCACCCTGAGTACTGAGCACCCAACACTCTGAGCAATGAGCACCCAGCACGCTGAATACTGAGCACTGAGCACACAGCACCCTGAGCACTGAGCACCCAGCACCCTGAGCACTGAGCACTGAGCACCCAGCACCCCGAGCACTGAGCACCCAGCACCCTGAGCACCCAGCACCCTGAGCACTGAGCACCCTGAGTACTGAGCACAAAGCACCCTGAGCACTGAGCACACAGCACCCTGAGTACTGAGCACCCTGAGTAGTGAGCACTGATCACCCTGAGCACTGAGCACCCAGCACCCTGAGTACTGAGCACACAGCACCCTGAGCACTGAGCACCCAGCACCCTGAGCACTGAGCACCCAGCACCCTGAGTACTGAGCACCCAGAACCCTGAGTACTGAGTACAAAGCACCCTGAGCACTGAGCACCCAGCACCCTGAGTACTGAGCACCGAGCACCCTGAGTACTGAGCACCCAGCACCCTGAGTACTGAGCACCCAGCACCCTGAGCACTGAGCACCGAGCACCCTGAGTACTGAGCACCCAGCACCCTGAGTACGGAGCACCCAGCACCCTGAGTACTGAGCACCCAGCACCCTGAGTACTGAGCACCGAGCACCCCGAGCACTGAGCAACCAGCACCCTGAGTACTGAGCACTGAGCACCCTGAGTACTAAGCACCGAACACCCTGAGTACTGAGCACCCAGCACCCTGAGGACTGAGCACCCAGCACCCTGAGCACTGAGCACCCAGCACCCTGAGTAATGAGCACCCAGCACCCTGAGTACTGAGCACCCAGCACCCTGAGCACTGAGCACCCAGCACCCCGAGCACTGAGCACAGAGCACCCCGAGCACTGAGCACCCAGCACCCTGAGCACTGAGCACCCAGCACCCTGAGCACTGAGCACCCAGCACCCTGAGTACTGAGTACTCAGCACCCTGAGCACTGAGCACCCAGCACCCTAGGTACTGATCACCGAGCACCCCGAGCACTGAGCACCCAGCACCCTGAGTACTGATCACCGAGCACCCCGAGCACTGAGCACCCAGCACCCTGAGTACTGAGCACCCAGCACCCTGAGTACTGAGCACCCAGCACCCTGAGTACTGAGCACCCAGCACCCTGAGCACTGAGCACAAAGCACGCTGAGTACTGAGCACTGAGCACCCTGAGTACTGAGCACCGAGGACCCTGAGCACTGAGCACCCAGCACGCTGAGTACTGAGCACTGAGCACCCTGAGTACTGAGCACCTAGCACCCTGAGTACTGAGCACCCAGCACCCTGAGAACTGAGCAGCCAGCACCCTCTGCACTGAGCACCCAGCACCCCGAGCACTGAGCACCCAGCACCCTGAGTACTGAGCCCCCAGCACCCTGAGCACTGAGCACCCAGCACACCGAGCACTGAGCACCCAGCACCCCGAGAATGAGCACCCAGCACCCTGAGTACTGAGCACCCAGCACCCCGAGCACGGAGCACCCAGGACCCCGAGCACTGAGTACTGAGCACCCAGCACCCTGAGTACTGAGCACCGAGCTCCCCGAGCACTGAGCACCCAGCACCCTGAGCACTGAGCACCCAGCACCCTGAGCACTGAGCACCCAGCACCCTGAGCACTGAGCACCCAGCACCCTGAGCACTGAGCACCCAGCACCCAGAGCACTGAGCACCCAGCACCCTGAGCACTGAGCACCCAGCACCCTGAGTACTGAGCACCCAGCACCCTGAGTACTGAGCACCCTGAGTACTGAGCACCGATCACCCTGAGCACTGAGCACCCAGCACCCTGAGTACTGAGCACCCAGCACCCTGAGCACTGAGCACCCAGCACCCTGAGCATTGAGCACCCAGCACCCTGAGTACTGAGCACCCAGAACCCTGAGTACTGAGTACAAAGCACCCTGAGCACTGAGCACCCAGCACCCTGAGTACTGAGCACGGAGCACCCTGAGTACTGAGCACCCAGCACCCTGAGTACTGAGCAACCAGCACCCTGAGCACTGAGCACCCAGCACCCTGAGTACTGAGCACCCAGCACCCTGAGTACTGAGCACTGATCACCCTGAGCACTGAGCACCCAGCACCCCGAGCACTGAGCACCCAGCACCCTGAGTACTGAGCACCTAGCACCCTGAGCACTGAGCACCGAGCACCCTGAGTACTGAACACCCAGCACCCTGAGCACTGAGCACTGAGCACCCAGCACCCTGAGCACTGAGCACTGAGCACCCAGCACCCCGAGCACTGAGCACCCAGCACCCTGAGCACCCAGCACCCTGAGCACTGAGCACCCTGAGCACTGAGCACCCTGAGCACTGAGCACTGAGCACCCAGCACCCTGAGTACTGAGCACCCAACACTCTGAGCAATGAGCACCCAGCACGCTGAGTACTGAGCACTGAGCACACAGCACCCTGAGCACTGAGCACCCAGCACCCTGAGCACTGAGCACTGAGCACCCAGCACCCCGAGCACTGAGCACCCAGCACCCTGAGCACCCAGCACCCTGAGCACTGAGCACCCTGAGTACTGAGCACAAAGCACCCTGAGCACTGAGCACACAGCACCCTGAGTACTGAGCACCCTGAGTAGTGAGCACTGATCACCCTGAGCACTGAGCACCCAGCACCCTGAGTACTGAGCACACAGCACCCTGAGCACTGAGCACCCAGCACCCTGAGCACTGAGCACCCAGCACCCTGAGTACTGAGCACCCAGAACCCTGAGTACTGAGTACAAAGCACCCTGAGCACTGAGCACCCAGCACCCTGAGTACTGAGCACCGAGCACCCTGAGTACTGAGCACCCAGCACCCTGAGTACTGAGCACCCAGCACCCTGAGCACTGAGCACCGAGCACCCTGAGTACTGAGCACCCAGCACCCTGAGTACGGAGCACCCAGCACCCTGAGTACTGAGCACCCAGCACCCTGAGTACTGAGCACCGAGCACCCCGAGCACTGAGCAACCAGCACCCTGAGTACTGAGCACTGAGCACCCTGAGTACTAAGCACCGAACACCCTGAGTACTGAGCACCCAGCACCCTGAGGACTGAGCACCCAGCACCCTGAGCACTGAGCACCCAGCACCCTGAGTAATGAGCACCCAGCACCCTGAGTACTGAGCACCCAGCACCCTGAGCACTGAGCACCCAGCACCCCGAGCACTGAGCACCCAGCACCCCGAGCACTGAGCACCCAGCACCCTGAGCACTGAGCACCCAGCACCCTGAGCACTGAGCACCCAGCACCCTGAGTACTGAGTACTCAGCACCCTGAGCACTGAGCACCCAGCACCCTAGGTACTGATCACCGAGCACCCCGAGCACTGAGCACCCAGCACCCTGAGTACTGAGCACCCAGCACCCTGAGCACTGAGCACAAAGCACGCTGAGTACTGAGCACTGAACACCCTGAGTACTGAGCACTGAGGACCCTGAGCACTCAGCACCCAGCACGCTGAGTACTAAGCACTGAGCACCCTGAGTACTGAGCACCTAGCACCCTGAGTACTGAGCACCCAGCACCCTGAGCACTGAGCAGCCAGCACCCTCAGCACTGAGCACCCAGCACCCCGAGCACTGAGCACCCAGCACCCTGAGCACTGAGCACCCAGCACCCCGAGTACTGAGCACCGAGCACCCCGAGCTCTGAGCACCCAGCACCCTGAGTACTGAGAACAGATCACCCCGAGCACGGAGCACCCAGTACCCCGAGCACTGAGTACTGAGCACCCAGCACCCTGAGTACTGAGCACCGAGCTCCCCGAGCACTGAGCACCCAGCACCCTGAGCACTGAGCACCCAGCACCCTGAGCACTGAACACCCAGCACCCTGAGTACTGAGCACCCAGCACGCTGAGTACTGAGCACTCAGCACCCTGAGCACTGAGCACCCAGCACCCTGAGTACTGAGCACTGAGCACCCAGCACCCCGAGCACTGAGCACCCAGCACCCTGTGTACTGTGCACTGAGCACCCTGATTACTAAGCACCTAGCACCCTGAGTACTGAGCACCCAGGACCCTGAGCACTGAGCACCGAGCACCCCGAGCACTGAGCACTCAGCACCCTGAGCACTCAGCACCCATCACCCCGATCACTGAGCACCCAGCACCCTGAGCACTGAGCACCCAGCACCCTGAGCACTGAGCACCCTGCAACCAGAGCACTGAGCACCCAGCACCCTGAGCACTGAGCACCCAGCACCCTGAGTACTGAGCACCCAGCACCCTGAGTACTGAGCACCCAGCACCCTGAGTACTGAGCACCGAGCACCCTGAGTACTGAGCACCGAGCACCCTGAGTACTGAGCACCCAGCACCCTGAGCACTGAGCACCCAGCACCCTGAGTACTGAGCACCCAGCACCCTGAGTACTGAGCACCCAGCACCCCGAGCACTGAGCACCCAGCACCCTGAGTACTGAGCACCTAGCACCCTGAGCACTGAGCACCGAGCACCCTGAGTACTGAACACCCAGCACCCTGAGCACTGAGCACTGAGCACCCAGCACCCTGAGCACTGAGAACTGAGCACCCAGCACCCCGAGCACTGAGCACCCAGCACCCTGAGCACCCAGCACCCTGAGTACTGAGCACCCTGAGCACTGAGCACCCTGAGCACTGAGCACTGAGCACCCAGCACCCTGAGTACTGAGCACCCAACACTCTGAGCACTGAGCACCCAGCACGCTGAGTACTGAGCACTGAGCACACAGCACCCTGAGTACTGAGCACCCAGCACCCCGAGCACTGAGCACCCAGCGCCCCGAGCACTGAGCACCCAGCACCCTGAGCACTGAGCACTGAGCACACTGAGCACTGAGCACCCAGCATCCCGAGTACTGAGCACTGAGCACCCTGAGTACTGCGCACCCAACACCCAGAGTACTGATCACCCAGCACCCTGAGAACTGAGCACCCAGCACCCTGAGTACTGAGCACCCAGCACCCTGAGTACTGAGCACCCAGCACCCTGAGCACTGAGCACTGAGCACCCAGCACCTTGAGCACTGAGCACTGACCACCCAGCACCCTGAGCACTGAGCACCCAGCACCCTGAGCACTGAGCACCCAGCACCCTGAGTACTGAGTACTCAGCACCCTGAGCACTTAGCAACCAGCACCCTGAGTACTGATCACCGAGCACCCCGAGCACTGAGCACCCAGCACCCTGAGTACTGAGCACCCAGCACCCTGAGTACTGAGCACCCAGCACCCTGAGTACTGAGCACCCAGCACCCTGAGCACTGAGCACAAAGCACGCTGAGTACTGAGCACTGAGCACCCTGAGTACTGAGCACCGAGGACTCTGAGCACTGAGCACCCAGCACGCTGAGTACTGAGCACTGAGCACCCTGAGTACTGAGCACCTAGCACCCTGAGTACTGAGCACCCAGCACCCTGAGCACTGAGCAGCCAGCACCCTCAGCACTGAGCACCCAGCACCCCGAGCACTGAGCACCCAGCACCCTGAGCACTGAGCACCCAGCACCCCGAGTACTGAGCACCCAGCACCCCGAGTACTGAGCACCGAGCACCCCGAGCACTGAGCACCCAGCACCCTGAGTACTGAGCACCCAGTACCCTGAGTACTGAGCACCCCGAGTACTGAGCACCCAGCACCCCGAGCACTGAGCACCCAGCACCCTGAGTACTGAGAACAGATCACCCTGTGTACTGAGCACCCAGCACCCTGAGTACTGAGCCCCCAGCACCCTGAGTACTGAGCACCCAGCAACCCGAGCACTGAGCACCCAGCACCCCGAGAATGAGCACCCAGCACCCTGAGTACTGAGAACCGAGCACCCTGAGTACTGAGCACCCAGCACCCTGAGTACTGAGCCCCCAGCACCCTGAGCACTGAGCACCCAGCACACCGAGCACTGAGCACCCAGCACCCCGAGAATGAGCACCCAGCACCCTGAGTACTGAGCACCCAGCACCCCGAGCACGGAGCACCCAGGACCCCGAGCACTGAGTACTGAGCACCAGCACCCTGAGTACTGAGCACCGAGCTCCCCGAGCACTGAGCACCCAGCACCCTGAGCACTGAGCACCCAGCACCCTGAGCACTGAGCAACCAGCACCCTGAGCACTGAGCACCCAGCACCCTGAGCACTGAGCACCCAGCACCCAGAGCACTGAGCACCCAGCACCCTGAGCACTGAGCACCCAGCACCCTGAGTACTGAGCACCCAGCACCCTGAGTACTGAGCACCCTGAGTACTGAGCACCGATCACCCTGAGCACCCAGCACCCTGAGTACTGAGCACCCAGCACCCTGAGCACTGAGCACCCAGCACCCTGAGCATTGAGCACCCAGCACCCTGAGTACTGAGCACCCAGAACCCTGAGTACTGAGTACAAAGCACCCTGAGCACTGAGCACCCAGCACCCTGAGTACTGAGCACGGAGCACCCTGAGTACTGAGCACCCAGCACCCTGAGTACTGAGCAACCAGCACCCTGAGCACTGAGCACCCAGCACCCTGAGTACTGAGCACTGATCACCCTGAGCACTGAGCACCCAGCACCCCGAGCACTGAGCACCCAGCACCCTGAGTACTGAGCACCTAGCACCCTGAGCACTGAGCACCGAGCACCCTGAGTACTGAACACCCAGCACCCTGAGCACTGAGCACTGAGCACCCAGCACCCTGAGCACTGAGCACTGAGCACCCAGCACCCCGAGCACTGAGCACCCAGCACCCTGAGCACCCAGCACCCTGAGCATTGAGCACCCTGAGCACTGAGCACCCTGAGCACTGAGCACTGAGCACCCAGCACCCTGAGTACTGAGCACCCAACACTCTGAGCAATGAGCACCCAGCACGCTGTGTACTGAGCACTGAGCACACAGCACCCTGAGCACTGAGCACCCAGCACCCTGAGCACTGAGCACTGAGCACCCAGCACCCCGAGCACTGAGCACCCAGCACCCTGAGCACCCAGCACCCTGAGCACTGAGCACCCTGAGTACTGAGCACCCAGCACCCTGAGTACTGAGCACCGAGCACCCTGAGTACTGAGCACCCTGAGTAGTGAGCACTGATCACCCTGAGCACTGAGCACCCAGCACCCTGAGTACTGAGCACACAGCACACTGAGCACTGAGCACCCAGCACCCTGAGCACTGAGCACCCAGCACCCTGAGTACTGAGCACCCAGAACCCTGAGTACTGAGTACAAAGCACCCTGAGCACTGAGCACCCAGCACCCTGAGTACTGAGCACCGAGCACCCTGAGTACTGAGCACCCAGCACCCTGAGTACTGAGCACCCAGCACCCTGAGCACTGAGCACCCAGCACCCTGAGTACTGAGCACCCAGCACCCTGAGTACTGAGCAGCCAGCACCCTGAGTACGGAGCACCCAGCACCCTGAGTACTGAGCACCCAGCACCCTGAGTACTGAGCACCGAGCACCCTGAGTACTGAGCACTGAGCACCCTGAGTACTAAGCACCGAACACCCTGAGTAGTGAGCACCCAGCACCCTGAGGACTGAGCACCCAGCACCCTGAGCACTGAGCACCCAGCACCCTGAGTAATGAGCACCCAGCACCCTGAGTACTGAGCACCCAGCACCCTGAGCACTGAGCACCCAGCACCCCGAGCACTGAGCACCCAGCACCCCGAGCACTGAGCACCCAGCACCCTGAGCACTGAGCACCCAGCACCCTGAGCACTGAGCACCCAGCACCCTGAGTACTGAGTACTCAGCACCCTGAGCACTGAGCACCTAGCACCCTGAGCACTGAGCACCGAGCACCCTGAGTACTGAACACCCAGCACCCTGAGCACTGAGCACTGAGCACCCAGCACCCTGAGCACTGAGAACTGAGCACCCAGCACCCCGAGCACTGAGCACCCAGCACCCTGAGCACCCAGCACCCTGAGTACTGAGCACCCTGAGCACTGAGCACCCTGAGCACTGAGCACTGAGCACCCAGCACCCTGAGTACTGAGCACCCAATACTCTGAGCACTGAGCACCCAGCACGCTGAGTACTGAGCACTGAGCACACAGCACCCTGAGTACTGAGCACCCAGCACCCCGAGCACTGAGCACCCAGCGCCCCGAGCACTGAGCACCCAGCACCCTGAGCACTGAGCACTGAGCACACTGAGCACTGAGCACCCAGCACCCCGAGTACTGAGCACTGAACACCCTGAGTACTGCGCACCCAACACCCAGAGTACTGATCACCCAGCACCCTGAGAACTGAGCACCCAGCACCCTGAGTACTGAGCACCCAGCACCCTGAGTACTGAGCACCCAGCACCCTGAGCACTGAGCACTGAGCACCCAGCACCTTGAGCACTGAGCACTGACCACCCAGCACCCTGAGCACTGAGCACCCAGCACCCTGAGCACTGAGCACCCAGCACCCTGAGTACTGAGTACTCAGCACCCTGAGCACTGAGCACCCAGCACCCTGAGTACTGATCACCGAGCACCCCGAGCACTGAGCACCCAGCACCCTGAGTACTGAGCACCCAGCACCCTGAGTACTGAGCACCCAGCACCCTGAGTACTGAGCACCCAGCACCCTGAGCACTGAGCACCCAGCACCCCGAGCACTGAGCACCCAGCACCCTGAGTACTGAGCACCGAGGACTCTGAGCACTGAGCACCCAGCACGCTGAGTACTGAGCACTGAGCACCCTGAGTACTGAGCACCTAGCACCCTGAGTACTGAGCACCCAGCACCCTGAGCACTGAGCAGCCAGCACCCTCAGCACTGAGCACCCAGCACCCCGAGCACTGAGCACCCAGCACCCTGAGCACTGAGCACCCAGCACCCCGAGTACTGAGCACCCAGCACCCCGAGTACTGAGCACCGAGCACCCCGAGCACTGAGCACCCAGCACCCTGAGTACTGAGCACCCAGTACCCTGAGTACTGAGCACCCCGAGTACTGAGCACCCAGCACCCCGAGCACTGAGCACCCAGCACCCTGAGTACTGAGAACAGATCACCCTGTGTACTGAGCACCCAGCACCCTGAGTACTGAGCCCCCAGCACCCTGAGTACTGAGCACCCAGCAACCCGAGCACTGAGCACCCAGCACCCCGAGAATGAGCACCCAGCACCCTGAGTACTGAGAACCGAGCACCCTGAGTACTGAGCACCCAGCACCCTGAGTACTGAGCCCCCAGCATCCTGAGCACTGAGCACCCAGCACACCGAGCACTGAGCACCCAGCACCCCGAGAATGAGCACCCAGCACCCTGAGTACTGAGCACCCAGCACCCCGAGCACGGAGCACCCAGGACCCCGAGCACTGAGTACTGAGCACCAGCACCCTGAGTACTGAGCACCGAGCTCCCCGAGCACTGAGCACCCAGCACCCTGAGCACTGAGCACCCAGCACCCTGAGCACTGAGCACCCAGCACCCTGAGCACTGAGCACCCAGCACCCTGAGCACTGAGCACCCAGCACCCAGAGCACTGAGCACCCAGCACCCTGAGCACTGAGCACCCAGCACCCTGAGTACTGAGCACCCAGCACCCTGAGTACTGAGCACCCTGAGTACTGAGCACCGATCACCCTGAGCACTGAGCACCCAGCACCCTGAGTACTGAGCACCCAGCACCCTGAGCACTGAGCACCCAGCACCCTGAGCATTGAGCACCCAGCACCCTGAGTACTGAGCACCCAGAACCCTGAGTACTGAGTACAAAGCACCCTGAGCACTGAGCACCCAGCACCCTGAGTACTGAGCACGGAGCACCCTGAGTACTGAGCACCCAGCACCCTGAGTACTGAGCAACCAGCACCCTGAGCACTGAGCACCCAGCAGCCTGAGTACTGAGCACTGATCACCCTGAGCACTGAGCACCCAGCACCCCGAGCACTGAGCACACAGAACCCTGAGTACTGAGCACCTAGCACCCTGAGCACTGAGCACCGAGCACCCTGAGTACTGAACACCCAGCACCCTGAGCACTGAGCACTGAGCACCCAGCACCCTGAGCACTGAGCACGGAGCACCCAGCACCCCGAGCACTGAGCACCCAGCACCCTGAGCACCCAGCACCCTGAGCACTGAGCACCCTGAGCACTGAGCACCCTGAGCACTGAGCACTGAGCACCCAGCACCCTGAGTACTGAGCACCCAACACTCTGAGCAATGAGCACCCAGCACGCTGAGTACTGAGCACTGAGCACACAGCACCCTGAGCACTGAGCACCCAGCACCCTGAGCACTGAGCACTGAGCACCCAGCACCCCGAGCACTGAGCACCCAGCACCCTGAGCACCCAGCACCCTGAGCACTGAGCACCCTGAGTACTGAGCACCCAGCACCCTGAGCACTGAGCACACAGCACCCTGAGTACTGAGCACCCTGAGTAGTGAGCACTGATCACCCTGAGCACTGAGCACCCAGCACCCTGAGTACTGAGCACACAGCACCCTGAGCACTGAGCACCCAGCACCCTGAGCACTGAGCACCCAGCACCCTGAGTACTGAGCACCCAGAACCCTGAGTACTGAGTACAAAGCACCCTGAGCACTGAGCACCCAGCACCCTGAGTACTGAGCACCGAGCACCCTGAGTACTGAGCACCCAGCACCCTGAGTACTGAGCACCCAGCACCCTGAGCACTGAGCACCCAGCACCCTGAGTACTGAGCACCCAGCACCCTGAGTACTTAGCACCCAGCACCCTGAGTACGGAGCACCCAGCACCCTGAGTACTGAGCACCCAGCACCCTGAGTACTGAGCACCGAGCACCCGAGCACTGAGCAACCAGCACCCTGAGTACTGAGCACTGAGCACCCTGAGTACCAAGCACCGAACACCCTGAGTAGTGAGCACCCAGCACCCTGAGGACTGAGCACCCAGCACCCTGAGCACTGAGCACCCAGCACCCTGAGTAATGAGCACCCAGCACCCTGAGTACTGAGCACCCAGCACCCTGAGCACTGAGCACCCAGCACCCCGAGCACTGAGCACCCAGCACCCCGAGCACTGAGCACCCAGCACCCTGAGCACTGAGCACCCAGCACCCTGAGCACTGAGCACCCAGCACCCTGAGTACTGAGTACTCAGCACCCTGAGCACTGAGCACCCAGCACCCTGAGTACTGGTCACCGAGCACCCCGAGCACTGAGCACCCAGCACCCTGAGTACTGAGCACCCAGCACCCTGAGCACTGAGCACAAAGCACGCTGAGTACTGAGCTCTGAACACCCTGAGTACTTAGCACCGAGGACCCTGAGCACTCAGCACCCAGCACGCTGAGTACTAAGCACTGAGCACCCTGAGTACTGAGCACCTAGCACCCTGAGTACTGAGCACCCAGCACCCTGAGCACTGAGCAGCCAGCACCCTCAGCACTGAGCACCCAGCACCCCGAGCACTGAGCACCCAGCACCCTGAGCACTGAGCACCCAGCACCCCGAGTACTGAGCACCGAGCACCCCGAGCTCTGAGCACCCAGCACCCTGAGTACTGAGCACCCAGTACCCTGAGTACTGAGCACCCCGAGTACTGAGCACCCAGCACCCCGAGCACTGAGCACCCAGCACCCTGAGTACTGAGAACAGATCACCCCGAGCACGGAGCACCCAGTACCCCGAGCACTGAGTACTGAGCACCCAGCACCCTGAGTACTGAACACCGAGCTCCCCGAGCACTGAGCACCCAGCACCCTGAGCACTGAGCACCCAGCACCCTGAGCACTGAACACCCAGCACCCTGAGTACTGAGCACCCAGCACGCTGAGTACTGAGCACTCAGCACCCTGAGCACTGAGCACCCAGCACCCTGAGTACTGAGCACTGAGCACCCAGCACCCCGAGCACTAAACACCCAGCACCCTGTGTACTGAGCACTGAGCACCCTGATTACTAAGCACCTATCACCCTGAGTACTGAGCACTCAGCACCCTGAGCACTCAGCACCCAGCACCCCGAGCACTGAGCACAAAGCACCCTGAGCACTGAGCACCCAGCACCCAGAGCACTGAGCACCCAGCACCCTGAGCACTGAGCACCCAGCACCCTGAGTACTGAGCACCCAGCACCCTGAGTACTGAGCACCCAGCACCCTGAGTACTGAGCACCGAGCACCCTGAGTACTGAGCACCGAGCACCCTGAGTACTGAGCACCCAGCACCCTGAGCACTGAGCACCCAGCACCCTGAGTACTGAGCACCCAGCACCCTGAGTACTGAGCACCCAGCACCCCTAGCACTGAGCACCCAGCACCCTGAGTACTGAGCACCTAGCACCCTGAGCACTGAGCACCGAGCACCCTGAGTACTGAACACCCAGCACCCTGAGCACTGAGCACTGAGCACCCAGCACCCTGAGCACTGAGAACTGAGCACCCAGCACCCCGAGCACTGAGCACCCAGCACCCTGAGCACCCAGCACCCTGAGCACTGAGCACCCTGAGCACTGAGCACCCTGAGCACTGAGCACTGAGCACCCAGCACCCTGAGTACTGAGCACCCAGCACCCTGAGCACTGAGCACCCAGCACCCCGAGCACTGAGCACCCAGCACCCCGAGCACTGAGCACCCAGCACCCTGAGCACTGAGCACCCAGCACCCTGAGCACTGAGCACCCAGCACCCTGAGTACTGAGTACTCAGCACCCTGAGCACTGAGCACCCAGCACCCTGAGTACTGATCACCGAGCACCCCGAGCACTGAGCACCCAGCACCCTGAGTACTGAGCACCCAGCACCCTGAGCACTGAGCACAAAGCACGCTGAGTACTGAGCACTGAACACCCTGAGTACTGAGCACCGAGGACCCTGAGCACTCAGCACCCAGCACGCTGAGTACTAAGCACTGAGCACCCTGAGTACTGAGCACCTAGCACCCTGAGTACTGAGCACCCAGCACCCTGAGCACTGAGCAGCCAGCACCCTCAGCACTGAGCACCCAGCACCCCGAGCACTGAGCACCCAGCACCCTGAGCACTGAGCACCCAGCACCCCGAGTACTGAGCACCGAGCACCCCGAGCTCTGAGCACACAGCACCCTGATTACTGAGCACCCAGTACCCTGAGTACTGAGCACCCCGAGTACTGAGCACCCAGCACCCCGAGCACTGAGCACCCAGCACCCTGAGTACTGAGAACAGATCACCCCGAGCACGGAGCACCCAGTACCCCGAACACTGAGTACTGAGCACCCAGCACCCTGAGTACTGAGCACTGAGCTCCCCGAGCACTGAGCACCCAGCACCCTGAGCACTGAGCACCCAGCACCCTGAGCACTGAACACCCAGCACCCTGAGTACTGAGCACTGAGCACCCAGCACCCCGAGCACTGAGCACCCAGCACCCTGTGTACTGAGCACTGAGCACCCTGATTACTAAGCACCTAGCACCCTGAGTACTGAGCACCCAGGACCCTGAGCACTGAGCACCGAGCACCCCGAGCACTGAGCACTCAGCACCCTGAGCACCCAGCACCCATCACCGCGATCACTGAGCACCCAGCACCCTGAGCACTGAGCACCCAGCACCCTGAGCACTGAGCACCCAGCACCCAGAGCACTGAGCACCCAGCACCCTGAGCACTGAGCACCCAGCACCCTGAGTACTGAGCACCCAGCACCCTGAGTACTGAGCACCCAGCACCCTGAGTACTGAGCACCGAGCACCCGGAGTACTGAGCACCGAGCACCCTGAGTACTGAGCACCCAGCACCCTGAGCACTGAGCACCCAGCACCCTGAGTACTGAGCACCCAGCACCCTGAGTACTGAGCACCCAGCACACCTAGCACTGAGCACCCAGCACCCTGAGTACTGAGCACCTAGCACCCTGAGCACTGAGCACCGAGCACACTGAGTACTGAACACCCAGCACCCTGAGCACTGAGCACTGAGCACCCAGCACCCTGAGCACTGAGAACTGAGCACCCAGCACCCCGAGCACTGAGCACCCAGCACCCTGAGCACCCAGCACCCTGAGCACTGAGCACCCTGAGCACTGAGCACCCTGAGCACTGAGCACTGAGCACCCAGCACCCTGAGTACTGAGCACCCAACACTCTGAGCACTGAGCACCCAGCACGCTGAGTACTGAGCACTGAGCACACAGCACCCTGAGTACTGAGCACCCAGCACCCCGAGCACTGAGCACCCAGCGCCCCGAGCACTGAGCACCCAGCACCCTGAGCACTGAGCACTGAGCACACTGAGCACTGAGCACCCAGCACCCCGAGTACTGAGCACTGAGCACCCTGAGTACTGCGCACCCAACACCCAGAGTACTGATCACCCAGCACCCTGAGAACTGAGCACCCAGCACCCTGAGTACTGAGCACCCAGCACCCTGAGTACTGAGCACCCAGCACCCTGAGCACTGAGCACTGAGCACCCAGCACCTTGAGCACTGAGCACTGACCACCCAGCACTCCGAGCACTGAGCACCCAGCACCCCAAGCACTGAGCACCCAGCGCCCTGAGCACTGAGCACCCAGCACCCTGAGCACTGAGCACCCAGCCCCCTGAGTACTGAGCACCCAGCACCATGAGTACTGAGCACCCAGCACCCTGAGCACTGAGCACCCTGAGGACTGAGCACCCAGCTCCCTGAGCACTGAGCACCCAGCACCCTGAGTACTGAGCACCGATCACCCTGAGCACTGAGCACCCAGCACCCCGAGCACTGAGCACCCAGCCCCCTGAGTACTGAGCACCCAGCACCCTGAGCACTGAGCACCCAGCACCCTGAGTACTGAGCACCCTGAGTACTGAGCACCGATCACCCTGAGCACTGAGCACCCAGCACCCTGAGTACTGAGCACCCAGCAACCTGAGCACTGAGCAACCAGCACCCTGAGCACTGAGCACCCAGCACCCTGAGTACTGAGCACCCAGCACCCTGAATACTGAGTACCCAGCACCCTGAGCACTGAGGACCCAGCACCCTGAGTACTGAGCACCGAGCACCCTGAGTACTGAGCACCCAGCACCCTGAGTACTGAGCACACAGCACCCTGAGCACTGAGCACCCAGCACCCTGAGTACTGAGCACCCAGCACCCTGAGTACTGAGCACCCAGCACCCAGAGCACTGAGCACCCAGCACCCCGAGCACGGAGCACCCAGGACCCCGAGCACTGAGTACTGAGCACCCAGCACCCTGAGTACTGAGCACCGAGCTAACCGAGCACTGAGCACCCTGAGTACTGAGCACCCAGCACCCTGTGCACTGAGCACCCAGCACCCTGTGCACTGAGCACCCAGCACCCTGAGCACTGAGCACCCAGCACCCTGAGTACTGAGCACCCAGCACGCTGAGTACTGAGCACCCAGCACCCTGAGCACTGAGCAGGCAGCACCCTGAGTACTGAGCACTGAGCACCCAGCACCCCGAGCACTGAGCACCCAGCACCCTGTGTACTGAGCACTGAGCACCCTGAGCAATGAGCACCGAGCACCCCGAGCACTGAGCACCCAGCACCCTGAGCACTCAGCACCCAGCACCCCGAGCACTGAGCACCGAGCACCCTGAGCACTGAGCACCCAGCACCCTGAGCACTCAGCACCCAGCACCCCGAGCACTGAGCACCCAGCACCCTGAGCACTGAGCACCCAGCACCATGAGCACGGAGCACCCCGAGTACTGAGCACCCAGCACCCTGAGCACTGAGCACCCAGCACCTTGAGTACTGAGCACCGAGCACCTCGAGCACTAAGCACCCAGCACCCTGAGTACTGAGCACCCAGCACCCTGAGCACTGAGCACCCAGAACCCTGAGCACTGAGCACCCAGCACCCTGAGCACGGAGCACCCAGCACCCTGAGTACTGAGCACCCAACACCCAGACTACTGAGCTCCCAGCACCCTGAGCACTGAGAACCCAGCACCCTGAGTACTGAGCACCCAGCACCCTGAGTACTGAACACCCAGCACCCTGAGCACTGAGCACTGAGCACCCTGAGCACTGAGTACTGAGCACTGAGCACCCTGGGCACTGAGCACCCAGCACCCCGAGTACTGAGCACCCAGCACCCCGAGCACTGAGCACCCAGCGCCCCGAGCACTGAGCACCCAGCACCCCGAGCACTGAGCACTGAGCACCCTGAGCACTGAGCACCAAGCACCCCGAGTACTGAGCACTGAGCACCCTGAGTACTGAGCACCAAGCACCCCGAGTACTGAGCACTGAGCACCCTGAGTACTGAGCACCCAGCACCCTGAGCACTGAGCACCCAGCACCCTGAGTACTGAGCACTGAAAACCCTGAGTACTGAGCACCGAGCACCCTGAGTACTGAGCACCCAGCACCCTGATCACTGAGCACGGAGCACCCCGAGGACTGAGCACCCAGCACCCTGAGCACTGAGCACCCAGCACCTTGAGTACTGAGCACCGAGCACAACGAGCACTGAGCACCCAGCACCCTGAGTACTGAGCACCCAGCACCCTGAGCACTTAGCACCCAGCTCCCTGAGCACTGAGCACGCAGCACCCCAAGCACTCAGCAACCAGCACCCTGAGTACTGAGCACAGAGCACCCTGAGCACTGAGCACCCAGCACCCTGAGTACTGAGCACCCAGCACCCTGAGTACTGAGCAACCAGCACCCTGAGCACTGAGCACTGAGCACCCAGCACCCTGAGCACTGAGCACTGAGCACCCAGCACCACAGCCCTGAGCACCCAGCACCCTGAGCACTGAGCACCCAGCACCCTGAGCACTGAGCACCCAGCACCCTGAGTACTGAGCAACCAGCTACCTGAGTACTGAGCACCCAGCACCCTGAGTACTGAGCACTCAGCAGCCTGAGTACTGAGCACCGAGCACACCGAGCAATGAGCACCCAGCACCCTGAGCACTGAGCACCCGGAGGACTGAGCACCCAGCACTCTGAGCACTGAGCACAGATCACTCTGAGCAGTGAGCACCCAGCACCCCGAGCACTGAGCACCCAGCACCCTGAGTACTGAGCACCCAGCACCCCGAGTACTGAGCACCCAGCACCCTGAGTACTGAGCACCCAGCACCCCGAGCACTGAGCACCCAGCACCCTGAGTACTGAGCACCCTGAGTACTGAGCACTGAGCACAGAGCATCCTGAGTACTGAGCACTCTGAGGACTGAGCACCCAGCACCCAGAGCACTGAGAACCCAGCACCCTGAGTACTGAGCACTGATCACCCTGAGCACTGAGCACCCAGCACCCCGAGCACTGAGCACCCAGCACCCTGAGTACTGAGCACCCAGCACCCTGAGCACTGAGCACCGAGCACCCTGAGTACTGAACACCCAGCACCTTGAGCACTCAGCACTGAGCACCCAGCACCCTGAGCACTGAGCACTGAGCATCCAGCACCCCGAGCACTGAGCACCCAGCACCCTGAGCACCCAGCACCCTGAGCACTGAGCACCCTGAGCACTGAGCACCCTGAGCACTGAGCACTGAGCACCCAGCACCCTGAGTACTGAGCACCCAACACTCTGAGCACTGAGCACCCAGCACGCTGAGTACTGAGCACTGAGCACACAGCACCCTGAGTACTGAGCACCCAGCACCCCGAGCACTGAGCACCCAGCGCCCCGAGCACTGAGCACCCAGCACCCCGAGCACTGAGCACTGAGCACACTGAGCACTGAGCACCCAGCACCCCGAGTACTGAGCACTGAGCGCCCTGAGTACTGAGCACCCAGCACCCCGAGTACTGAGCACTGAGCACCCTGAGTACTGAGCACCCAGCACCCTGAGCACTGAGAACCCTGAGTACTGAGCACCGAGCACACTGAGTACTGAGCACCCAGCCCCCTGAGCACTGAGCACGGAGCACCCCGAGGACTGAGCACCCCCACCCTGAGCACTGAGCACCCAGCACCTTGAGTACTGAGCACCGAGCACCCCGAGCACTGAGCACCCAGCACCCTGAGTACTGAGCACCCAACACCCAGAGTACTGAGCACCCAGCACCCTGAGTACTGAGCACCCAGCACCCTGAGCACTGAGCACCCAGCACCCTGAGCACTGAGCACTGACCACCCAGCACCCCGAGCACTGAGCACCCAGCACCCCGAGCACTGAGCACCCAGCGCCCTGAGCACTGAGCACCCAGCACCCTGAGCACTGAGCACCCAGCACCCTGAGTACTGAGCACCCAGCACCATGAGTACTGAGCACCCAGCACCCTGAGTACTGAGCACCGAGCAACCCGAGCACTGAGCACCCAGCACCCTGAGCACTGAGCACCCTGAGGACTGAGCACCCAGCACCCTGAGCACCGAGCACCCCGAGCACTGAGCACCCAGCACCCTGAGCACTGAGCACCCTGAGCACTGAGCACCCAGCACACCGAGCACTGAGCACCCAGCACCCTGAGTACTGAGCACCCATCACCCTGAGCACTGAGCACCCAGCACCCTGAGTACTGAGCACCCTGAGTACTGAGCACCGATCACCCTGAGCACTGAGCACCCAGCACCCTGAGTACTGAGCACCCAGCACCCTGAGCACTGAGCACCCAGCACCCTGAGCACTGAGCACCCAGCACCCTGAGTACTGGTCACCGAGCACCCCGAGCACTGAGCACCCAGCACCCTGAGTACTGAGCACCCAGCACCCTGAGCACTGAGCACAAAGCACGCTGAGTACTGAGCTCTGAACACCCTGAGTACTTAGCACCGAGGACCCTGAGCACTCAGCACCCAGCACGCTGAGTACTAAGCACTGAGCACCCTGAGTACTGAGCACCTAGCACCCTGAGTACTGAGCACCCAGCACCCTGAGCACTGAGCAGCCAGCACCCTCAGCACTGAGCACCCAGCACCCCGAGCACTGAGCACCCAGCACCCTGAGCACTGAGCACCCAGCACCCCGAGTACTGAGCACCGAGCACCCCGAGCTCTGAGCACCCAGCACCCTGAGTACTGAGCACCCAGTACCCTGAGTACTGAGCACCCCGAGTACTGAGCACCCAGCACCCCGAGCACTGAGCACCCAGCACCCTGAGTACTGAGAACAGATCACCCCGAGCACGGAGCACCCAGTACCCCGAGCACTGAGTACTGAGCACCCAGCACCCTGAGTACTGAGCACCGAGCTCCCCGAGCACTGAGCACGGAGCACCCTGAGCACTGAGCACCCAGCACCCTGAGCACTGAACACCCAGCACCCTGAGTACTGAGCACCCAGCACGCTGAGTACTGAGCACTCAGCACCCTGAGCACTGAGCACCCAGCACCCTGAGTACTGAGCACTGAGCACCCAGCACCCCGAGCACTGAACACCCAGCACCCTGTGTACTGAGCACTGAGCACCCTGATTACTAAGCACCTAGCACCCTGAGTACTGAGCACCCAGGACCCTGAGCACTGAGCACCGAGCACCCCGAGCACTGAGCACTCAGCACCCTGAGCACTCAGCACCCAGCACCCCGAGCACTGAGCACCCAGCACCCTGAGCACTGAGCACCCAGCACCCAGAGCACTGAGCACCCAGCACCCTGAGCACTGAGCACCCAGCACCCTGAGTCCTGAGCACCCAGCACCCTGAGTAAAGAGCACCCAGCACCCTGAGTACTGAGCACCGAGCACCCTGAGTACTGAGCACCGAGCACCCTGAGTACTGAGCACCCAGCACCCTGAGCACTGAGCACCCAGCACCCTGAGTACTGAACACCCAGCACCCTGAGTACTGAGCACCCAGCACCCCTAGCACTGAGCACCCAGCACCCTGAGTACTGAGCACCTAGCACCCTGAGCACTGAGCACCGAGCACCCTGAGTACTGAACACCCAGCACCCTGAGCACTGAGCACTGAGCACCCAGCAACCTGAGCACTGAGAACTGAGCACCCAGCACCCCGAGCACTGAGCACCCAGCACCCTGAGCACCCAGCACCCTGAGCACTGAGCACCCTGAGCACTGAGCACCCTGAGCACTGAGCACTGAGCACCCAGCACCCTGAGTACTGAGCACCCAGCACCCTGAGCACTGAGCACCCAGCACCCCGAGCACTGAGCACCCAGCACCCCGAGCACTGAGCACCCAGCACCCTGAGCACTGAGCACCCAGCACCCTGAGCACTGAGAACCCAGCACCCTGAGTACTGAGTACTCAGCACCCTGAGCACTGAGCACCCAGCACCCTGAGTACTGAACACCGAGCACCCCGAGCACTGAGCACCCAGCACCCTGAGTACTGAGCACCCAGCACCCTGAGCACTGAGCACAAAACACGCTGAGTACTGAGCACTGAACACCCTGAGTACTGAGCACCGAGGACCCTGAGCACTCAGCACCCAGCACGCTGAGTACTAAGCACTGAGCACCCTGAGTACTGAGCACCTAGCACCCTGAGTACTGAGCACCCAGCACCCTGAGCACTGAGCAGCCAGCACCCTCAGCACTGAGCACCCAGCACACCGAGCACTGAGCACCCAGCACCCTGAGCACTGAGCACCCAGCACCCCGAGTACTGAGCACCGAGCACCCCGAGCTCTGAGCACCCAGCACCCTGATTACTGAGCACCCAGTACCCTGAGTACTGAGCACCCCGAGTACTGAGCACCCAGCACCCCGAGCACTGAGCACCCAGCACCCTGAGTACTGAGAACAGATCACCCCGAGCACGGAGCACCCAGTACCCCGAACACTGAGTACTGAGCACCCAGCACCCTGAGTACTGAGCACCGAGCTCCCCGAGCACTGAGCACCCAGCACCCTGAGCACTGAGCACCCAGCACCCTGAGCACTGAACACCCAGCACCCTGAGTACTGAGCACCCAGCACGCTGAGTACTGAGCACTCAGCACCCTGAGCACTGAGCACCCAGCACCCTGAGTACTGAGCACTGAGCACCCAGCACCCCGAGCACTGAGCACCCAGCACCCTGTGTACTGAGCACTGAGCACCCTGATTACTAAGCACCTAGCACCCTGAGTACTGAGCACCCAGGACCCTGAGCACTGAGCACCCCGAGCACTGAGCACTCAGCACCCTGAGCACTCAGCACCCATCACCCCGATCACTGAGCACCCAGCACCCTGAGCACTGAGCACCCAGCACCCTGAGCACTGAGCACCCAGCACCCAGAGCACTGAGCACCCAGCACCCTGAGCACTGAGCACCCAGCACCCTGAGTACTGAGCACCCAGCACCCTGAGTACTGAGCACCCAGCACCCTGAGTACTGAGCACCGAGCACCCGGAGTACTGAGCACCGAGCACCCTGAGTACTGAGCACCCAGCACCCTGAGCACTGAGCACCCAGCACCCTGAGTACTGAGCACCCAGCACCCTGAGTACTGAGCACCCAGCACCCCTAGCACTGAGCACCCAGCACCCTGAGTACTGAGCAACTAGCACCCTGAGCACTGAGCACCGAGCACACTGAGTACTGAACACCCAGCACCCTGAGCACTGAGCACTGAGCACCCAGCACCCTGAGCACTGAGAACTGAGCACCCAGCACCCCGAGCACTGAGCACCCAGCACCCTGAGCACCCAGCACCCTGAGCACTGAGCACCCTGAGCACTGAGCACCCTGAGCACTGAGCACTGAGAACCCAGCACCCTGAGTACTGAGCACCCAACACTCTGAGCACTGAGCACCCAGCACGCTGAGTACTGAGCACTGAGCACACAGCACCCTGAGTACTGAGCACCCAGCACCCCGAGCACTGAGCACCCAGCGCCCCGAGCACTGAGCACCCAGCACCCTGAGCACTGAGCACTGAGCACACTGAGCACTGAGCACCCAGCACCCCGAGTACTGAGCACTGAGCACCCTGAGTACTGCGCACCCAACACCCAGAGTACTGATCACCCAGCACCCTGAGAACTGAGCACCCAGCACCCTGAGTACTGAGCACCCAGCACCCTGAGTACTGAGCACCCAGCACCCTGAGCACTGAGCACTGAGCACCCAGCACCTTGAGCACTGAGCACTGACCACCCAGCACCCCGAGCACTGAGCACCCAGCACCCCAAGCACTGAGCACCCAGCGCCCTGAGCACTGAGCACCCAGCACCCTGAGCACTGAGCACCCAGCCCCCTGAGTACTGAGCACCCAGCACCATGAGTACTGAGCACCCAGCACCCTGAGCACTGAGCACCCTGAGCACTGAGCACCCAGCTCCCTGAGCACTGAGCACCCAGCACCCTGAGTACTGAGCACCGATCACCCTGAGCACTGAGCACCCAGCACCCCGAGCACTGAGCACCCAGCACCCTGAGTACTGAGCACCCAGCACCCTGAGCACTGAGCACCCAGCACCCTGAGTACTGAGCACCCTGAGTACTGAGCACCGATCACCCTGAGCACTGAGCACCCAGCACCCTGAGTACTGAGCACCCAGCACCCTGAGCACTGAGCAACCAGCACCCTGAGCACTGAGCACCCAGCACCCTGAGTACTGAGCACCCAGCACCCTGAGTACTGAGTACCCAGCACCCTGAGCACTGAGGACCCAGCACCCTGAGTACTGAGCACCGAGCACCCTGAGTACTGAGCACCCAGCACCCTGAGTACTGAGCACACAGCACCCTGAGCACTGAGCACCCAGCACCCTGAGTACTGAGCACCCAGCACCCTGAGTACTGAGCACCCAGCACCCAGAGCACTGAGCACCCAGCACCCCGAGCACGGAGCACCCAGGACCCCGAGCACTGAGTACTGAGCACCCAGCACCCTGAGTACTGAGCACCGAGCTAACCGAGCACTGAGCACCCTGAGTACTGAGCACCCAGCACCCTGTGCACTGAGCACCCAGCACCCTGTGCACTGAGCACCCAGCACCCTGAGCACTGAGCACCCAGCACCCTGAGTACTGAGCACCCAGCACGCTGAGTACTGAGCACCCAGCACCCTGAGCACTGAGCAGGCAGCACCCTGAGTACTGAGCACTGAGCACCCAGCACCCCGATCACTGAGCACCCAGCACCCTGTGTACTGAGCACTGAGCACCCTGAGCACTGAGCACCGAGCACCCCGAGCACTGAGCACCCAGCACCCTGAGCACTCAGCACCCACCACCCCGAGCACTGAGCACCGAGCACCCCGAGCACTGAGCACCCAGCACCCTGAGCACTCAGCACCCAGCACCCCGAGCACTGAGCACCCAGCACCCTGAGCACTGAGCACCCAGCACCATGAGCACGGAGCACCCCGAGTACTGAGCACCCAGCACCCTGAGCACTGAGCACCCAGCACCTTGAGTACTGAGCACCGAGCACCTCGAACACTAAGCACCCAGCACCCTGAGTACTGAGCACCCAGCACCCTGAGCACTGAGCACCCAGAACCCTGAGCACTGAGCACCCAGCACCCTGAGCACGGAGCACCCAGCACCCTGAGTACTGAGCACCCAACACCCAGACTACTGAGCTCCCAGCACCCTGAGCACTGAGCACCCAGCACCCTGAGTACTGAGCACCCAGCACCCTGAGTACTGAACACCCAGCACCCTGAGCACTGAGCACTGAGCACCCTGAGCACTGAGTACTGAGCACTGAGCACCCTGAGCACTGAGCACCCAGCACCCCGAGTACTGAGCACCCAGCACCCCGAGCACTGAGCACCCAGCGCCCCGAGCACTGAGCACCCAGCACCCCGAGCACTGAGCACTGAGCACCCTGAGCACTGAGCACCAAGCACCCCGAGTACTGAGCACTGAGCACCCTGAGTACTGAGCACCAAGCACCACGAGTACTGAGCACTGAGCACCCTGAGTACTGAGCACCCAGCACCCTGAGCACTGAGCACCCAGCACCCTGAGTACTGAGCACTGAAAACCCTGAGTACTGAGCACCGAGCACCCTGAGTACTGAGCACCCAGCACCCTGATCACTGAGCACGGAGCACCCCGAGGACTGAGCACCCAGCACCCTGAGCACTGAGCACCCAGCACCTTGAGAACTGAGCACCGAGCACAACGAGCACTGAGCACCCAGCACCCTGAGTACTGAGCACCCAGCACCCTGAGCACTGAGCACCCAGCTCCCTGAGCACTGAGCACGCAGCACCCCAAGCACTCAGCAACCAGCACCCTGAGTACTGAGCACAGAGCACCCTGAGCACTGAGCACCCAGCACCCTGAGTACTGAGCACCCAGCACCCTGAGTACTGAGCACCCAGCACCCTGAGCACTGAGCACTGAGCACCCAGCACCCTGAGCACTGAGCACTGAGCACCCAGCACCACAGCCCTGAGCACCCAGCACCCCGAGCACTGAGCACCCAGCACCCTGAGCACTGAGCACCCAGCACCCTGAGTACTGAGCAACCAGCTACCTGAGTACTGAGCACCCAGCACCCTGAGTACTGAGCACTCAGCAGCCTGAGTACTGAGCACCGAGCACACCGAGCAATGAGCACCCAGCACCCTGAGCACTGAGCACCCGGAGGACTGAGCACCCAGCACTCTGAGCACTGAGCACAGATCACTCTGAGCAGTGAGCACCCAGCACCCCGAGCACTGAGCACCCAGCACCCTGAGTACTGAGCACCCAGCACCCCGAGTACTGAGCACCCAGCACCCTGAGCACTGAGCACCCAGCACCCCGAGCACTGAGCACCCAGCACCCTGAGTACTGAGCACCCTGAGTACTGAGCACTGAGCACAGAGCATCCTGAGTACTGAGCACTCTGAGGACTGAGCACCCAGCACCCAGAGCACTGAGAACCCAGCACCCTGAGTACTGAGCACTGATCACCCTGAGCACTGAGCACCCAGCACCCCGAGCACTGAGCACCCAGCACCCTGAGTACTGAGCACCCAGCACCCTGAGCACTGAGCACCGAGCACCCTGAGTACTGAACACCCAGCACCTTGAGCACTCAGCACTGAGCACCCAGCACCCTGAGCACTGAGCACTGAGCACCCAGCACCCCGAGCACTGATCACCCAGCACCCTGAGCACCCAGCACCCTGAGCACTGAGCACCCTGAGCACTGAGCACCCTGAGCACTGAGCACTGAGCACCCAGCACCCTGAGTACTGAGCACCCAACACTCTGAGCACTGAGCACCCAGCACGCTGAGTACTGAGCACTGAGCACACAGCACCCTGAGTACTGAGCATCCAGCACCCCGAGCACTGAGCACCCAGCGCCCCGAGCACTGAGCACCCAGCACCCCGAGCACTGAGCACTGAGCACACTGAGCACTGAGCACCCAGCACCCCGAGTACTGAGCACTGAGCGCCCTGAGTACTGAGCACCCAGCACCCCGAGTACTGAGCACTGAGCACCCTGAGTACTGAGCACCCAGCACCCTGAGCACTGAGAACCCTGAGTACTGAGCACCGAGCACACTGAGTACTGAGCACCCAGCCCCCTGAGCACTGAGCACGGAGCACCCCGAGGACTGAGCACCCCCACCCTGAGCACTGAGCACCCAGCACCTTGAGTACTGAGCACCGAGCACCCCGAGCACTGAGCGCCCAGCACCCTGAGTACTGAGCACCCAACACTCAGAGTACTGAGCACCCAGCACCCTGAGTACTGAGCACCCAGCACCCTGAGCACTGAGCACTGAGCACCCAGCACCCTGAGCACTGAGCACTGACCACCCAGCACCCCGAGCACTGAGCACCCAGCACCCCGAGCACTGAGCACCCAGCGCCCTGAGCAATGAGCACCCAGCACCCTGAGCACTGAGCACCCAGCCCCCTGAGTACTGAGCACCCAGCACCATGAGTACTGAGCACCCAGCACCCTGAGTACTGAGCACCGAGCAACCCGAGCACTGAGCACCCAGCACCCTGAGCACTGAGCACCCTGAGGACTGAGCACCCAGCACCCTGAGCACCGAGCACCCCGAGCACTGCGCACCCAGCACCCTGAGCACTGAGCACCCTGAGCACTGAGCACCCAGCACACCGAGCACTGAGCACCCAGCACCCTGAGTACTGAGCACCCATCACCCTGAGCACTGAGCACCCAGCACCCTGAGTACTGAGCACCCTGAGTACTGAGCACCGATCACCCTGAGCACTGAGCACCCAGCACCCTGAGTACTGAGCACCCAGCACCCTGAGCACTGAGCACCCAGCACCCTGAGCACTGAGCACACAGCACCCTGAGTACTGAACACCCAGAACCCTGAGTACTGAGTACAAAGCACCCTGAGCACTGAGCACCCAGCACCCTGAGTACTGAGCACCGAGCACACTAAGTACTGAGCACCAAGCACCCTGAGTACTGAGCACCCAGCACCCTGAGCACTGAGCACCCAGCACCCTGAGTACTGAGCACCCAGCACCCTGAGTACTGAGCACCCAGCACCCTGAGTACTGAGCACCGAGCACCCCGAGCACTGAGCAACCAGCACCCTGAGTACTGAGCACTGAGCACCCTGAGTACTGAGCACCGAACACCCTGAGTACTGAGCACCCAGCACCCTGAGGACTGAGCACCCAGCACCCTGAACACTGAGCACCCAGCACCCTGAGTACTGAGCCCCCAGCACCCTGAGTACTGAGCACCCAGCACCCTGAGCACTGAGCACCCAGCACCCCGAGCACTGAGCACCCAGCACCCCGAGCACTGAGCACCCAGCACCCCGAGCACTGAGCACCCAGCACCCTGAGCACTGAGCACCCAGCACCCTGAGCACTGAGCACCCAGCACCCTGAGTACTGAGTACTCAGCACCCTGAGCACTGAGCACCCAGCACCCTGAGTACTGATCACAGAGCACCCCGAGCACTGAGCACCCAGCACCCTGAGTACTGAGCACCCAGCACCCTGAGTACTGAGCACCCAGCACCCTGAGTACTGAGCACCCAGCACCCTGAGCACTGAGCACAAAGCACGCTGAGTACTGAGCACTGAGCACCCGGAGTACTGAGCACCGAGGACCCTGAGAACTGAGCACCCAGCACGCTGAGTACTGAGCACCCAGCACCCTGAGTACTGAGCACCCAGCACCCTGAGTACTGAGCACCTAACACCCTGAGTACTGAGCACCCAGCACCCTGAGCACTGAGCAGCCAGCACCCTCAGCACTGAGCACCCAGCACCCCGAGCACTGAGCACCCAGCACCCTGAGCACTGAGCACCCAGCACCCCGAGTACTGAGCACCCAGCACCCCGAGTACTGAGCACCGAGCACCCCGAGCACTGAGCACCCAGCACCCTGAGTACTGAGCACCCAGTACCCTGAGTACTGAGCACACCGTGTACTGAGCACCCAGCACACCGAGCACTGAGCACCCAGCACCCTGAGTACTGAGAACAGATCACCCTGAGTACTGAGCACCCAGCACCCTGAGTACTGAGCCCCCAGCACCCTGAGTACTGAGCACCCAGCAACCCGAGCACTGAGCACCCAGCACCCCGAGAATGAGCACCCAGCACCCTGAGTACTGAGAACCGAGCACCCTGAGTACTGAGCACGCAGCACCCTGAGTACTGAGCCCCCAGCACCCTGAGCACTGAGCACCCAGCGCCCCGAGCACTGAGCACCCAGCACCCTAAGCACTTAGCACCCAACACCCGGAGTACTGAACACCCAGAACCCCGAGCACTGAGCACCCAGCACCCTGAGCACTGAGCACCCAGCACCCTGAGCACTGATCACCCAGGACCCTGAGCACTGAGCACCCAGCACCCTGAGTACTGAGCACCCAGCACCCTGAGCACTGAGCACCCTGCACCCTGAGTACTGAGCACCCAGCACGCTGAGTACTGAGCAACCAGCACCCTGAGCACTGAGCACCCAGCACCCTGAGCACGGAGCACCCAGCACCCTGAGCACTGAGCACCCAGCATCCTGAGTACTGAGCACCCAGCACGCTGAGAACTGAGCACTCAGCACCCTGAGCACTGAGCACCCAGCACCCTGAGTACTGAGCACTGAGCACCCAGCACCCCTAGCACTGAGCACCCAGCACCCTGTGTACTGAGCACTGAGCACCCTGAGTACTAAGCACCCAGCACCCTGAGTACTGAGCACCCAGGACCCTGAGCACTGAGCACCGAGCACCCCGAGCACTGAGCACCCAGCACCCTGAGCACTCAGCACCCATCACCCCGATCACTGAGCACCCAGCACCCTGAGCACTGAGCACCCAGCACCCTGAGCACTGAGCACCCAGCACCCAGAGCACTGAGCACCCAGCAACCTGAGCACTGAGCACCCAGCACCCTGAGTACTGAGCACCCAGCACCCTGAGTACTGAGCACCCAGACCCCGAGCACTGAGGACCCAGCACCCCTAGCACTGTGCACCCAGCACCCTGAGTACTGAGAACCCAGCACCCTGAGTACTGAGCACCCAGCACCCTGAGCACTGAGCACCCAGCAGCCCGAGCACTGAGCACCCAGCATCCTGAGCACTGGGCACTGAGCACCCAGCACCCCGAGTACTAAGCACCCAGCACCTAGAGTACTGAGCACCCAGCACCCTGAGTAATGAGCACCCAGCACACCGAGCACTGAGCACCCAGCACCCTGAGCACTGAGCACCCAACACCCTGAGTACTGAGCATCAAGCACGCTGAGCACTGAGCACCCAGCACCCTGAGCACTGAGCACCCAGCACCCTGAGCACTGAGCACTCAGCCCCTTGAGTACTGAGCACCGAGCACCCTGAGTACTGAGCACCCAGCACCATGAGTACTGAGCACCAAGCACCCTGAGTACTGAGTACTGAGCACCCAGCACCCTGAGCACTGAGCACCAAGCACCCTGAGTACTGAGCACTGAGCACTGACCACCCTGAGCACTGAGCACCCAGCACCCTGAGCACTGAGCACCCAGCATCCTGAGCACTGAGTACTGACCACCCAGCACCCTGAGCACTGAGCAGCCAGCACCCTGAGCACTGAGCACCAAGCACCCTGAGTACTGAGCACCCAGCACCCCAAACACTGAGCACCGAGCACCCTGAGAACTGAGCACCGAGCACCCTGAGTACTCAGCACCCAGCACCATGAGTACTGAGCCCCGAACACCCAGAGTACTGAGCAACCTGAGTACTGAGCACCCAGTACCCCGAGAATGAGCACCCAGCACCATGAGTACTGAGCACCGAACACCCTGAGCACTGAGCACCCAGCACCCTGAGTACTGAGCACCAAGCACCCTGAGTTCTGAGCACCCAGCACCCTGAGTACTGAGCACCCAGCACCATGAGTACTGAGCCCCGAGCACCCAGAGTACTGAGCAACCTGCTTACTGAGCACCCAGTACCCCGAGAATGAGCAGGCAGCACCATGAGTACTGAGCACCGAGCACCCTGAGTTCTGTGCACCCAGCACCCTGAGCACTGAGCACACAGAGTACTGAGCAACCAGCACCGTGAGCACTGAGCACCCAGCACCCCGAGCACTGAGCACCCAGCACCCGACCACTGAGCACTGAGCACCCTGAGCACTGAGGACCCAGCACCCCGAGCACTGAGCACCCAGCACCCTGAGTACTGAGCACCCAGCACCCTGAGCACTGAGGACCCAGCATCCCGAGCACTGAGCACCCAGCACGCTGAGTACTGAGCACTGAGCACCCAGCACCCTGAGTACTGAGCACCCAGCACCCTGAGTACTGAGCACCCAGCACCCCAAGCACTGAGCACTGAGCAACCTGAGTACTGAGCACTGAGCACCCTTAGTACTGAGCACCGAGCACCCTGAGTACTGAGCACCCAGCACCCCGAGCACTGAGCACTGAGCAACCTGAGTGCTGAGCAACAAGCACCCCGAGTACTGAGCACTGAGCACCCTGAGTACTGAGCACCCAGCACCCTGAGCACTGAGCACCCAGCACCCTGAGTACTGAGCACTGAGAACCCTGAGTACTGAACACCGAGCACCCTGAGTACTGAGCACCCAGCACCCTGAGCACCGAGCACGGAGCACCCCAAGGACTGAGCACCCAGCACCCTGAGCACTGAGCACCCAGCACCCTGTGTACTGAGCACTGAGCAAACTGAGTACTAAGCACCCAGCACCCTGAGTACTGAGCACCCAGGACCCTGAGCACTGAGCACCGAGCACCCCGAGCACTGAGCACCCAGCACCCTGAGCACTCAGCACCCATCACCCCGATCACTGAGCACCCAGCACCCTGAGCACTGAGCACCCAGCACCCTGAGCACTGAGCACCCAGCACCCAGAGCACTGAGCACCCAGCACCCTGAGCACTGAGCACCCAGCACCCTGAGTACTGAGCACCCAGCACCCTGAGTACTGAGCACCCAGACCCCGAGCACTGAGGACCCAGCACCCCTAGCACTGTGCACCCAGCACCCTGAGTACTGAGAACCCAGCACCCTGAGTACTGAGCACCCAGCACCCTGAGCACTGAGCACCCAGCAGCCCGAGCACTGAGCACCCAGCATCCTGAGCACTGGGCACTGAGCACCCAGCACCCCGAGTACTAAGCACCCAGCACCCTGAGTACTGAGCACCCAGCACCCTGAGTAATGAGCACCCAGCACCCCGAGCACTGAGCACCCAGCACCCTGAGCACTGAGCACCCAAAACCCTGAGTACTGAGCATCAAGCACGCTGAGCACTGAGCACCCAGCACCCTGAGCACTGAGCACCCAGCAAGCTGAGCACTGAGCACTCAGCACCTTGAGTACTGAGCACCGAGCAACCCGAGCACTGAGCACCGGGTAACCCGAGCACTGAGCACCCAGCACCCTGAGTACTGAGCACCAAGCACCCTGAGTACTGAGCACTGAGCACTGACCACCCTGAGCACTGAGCACCCAGCACCCTGAGCACTGAGAACCCAGCTTCCTGAGCACTGAGTACTGAGCACCCAGCACCCTGAGCACTGAGCAGCCAGCACCCTGAGCACTGAGCACCAAGCACCCTGAGTACTGAGCACCCAGCACCCCAAACACTGAGCACCGAGCACCCTGAGAACTGAGCACCGAGCACCCTGAGTACTGAGCACCCAGCACCATGAGTACTGAGCCCCGAGCACGCAGAGTACTGAGCAACCTGAGTACTGAGCACCCAGTACCCCGAGAATGAGCACCCAGCACCATGAGTACTGAGCACCGAGCACCCTGAGCACTGAGCACCCAGCACCCTGAGTACTGAGCACCAAGCACCCTGAGTTCTGAGCACCCAGCACCCTGAGTACTGAGCACCCAGCACCATGAGTACTGAGCCCCGAGCACCCAGAGTACTGAGCAACCTGAGTACTGAGCACCCAGTACCCCGAGAATGAGCACCCAGCACCATGAGTACTGAGCACCGAGCACCCTGAGTTCTGAGCACCCAGCACCCTGAGCACTGAGCACACAGAGTACTGAGCAACCAGCACCGTGAGCACTGAGCACACAGCACCCCGAGCACTGAGCACCCAGCACCCCGACCACTGAGCACTGAGCACCCTGAGCACTGAGGACCCAGCACCCCGAGCACTGAGCACCCAGCACCCTGAGTACTGAGCACCCAGCACCCTGAGCACTGAGGACCCAGCATCCCGATCACTGAGCACCCAGCACCCTGAGCACTGAGCACTGAGCACCCAGCACCCTGAGTACTGAGCACCCAGCACCCTGAGTACTGAGCACCCAGTACCCCAAGCACTGAGCACTGAGCAACCTGAGTACTGAGCACTGAGCACCCTTAGTACTGAGCACCGAGCACCCTGAGTACTGAGCACCCAGCACCCCGAGCACTGAGCACTGAGCAACCTGAGTGCTGAGCAACAAGCACCCCGAGTACTGAGCACTGAGCACCCTGAGTACTGAGCACCCAGCACCCTGAGCACTGAGCACCCAGCACCCTGAGTACTGAGCACTGAGAACCCTGAGTACTGAACACCGAGCACCCTGAGTACTGAGCACCCAGCACCCTGATCACTGAGCACGGAGCACCCCGAGGACTGAGCACCCAGCACCCTGAGCACTGAGCACCCAGCACCTTGAGTACTGAGCACCGAGCACCCCGAGCACTGAGCACCCAGCACCCTGAGTACTGAGCACCCAGCACCCTGAGCACTGAGCACGGAGCACCCCGAGGACTGAGCACCCAGCACCCTGAGCACTGAGCACCCAGCACCTTTAGTACTGAGCACCGAGCACCCCAAGCACTGAGCACCCAGGACCCTGAGCACTGAGCACCCAGCACCCCGAGAACTGAGCACCCAGCACCCTGAGTACTGAGCACCCAACACCCAGAGTACTGAGCACCCAGCACCCTGAGAACTGAGCACCCAGCACCCTGAGTACTGAGCACCCAGCACCCTGAGTACTGAGCACCCAGCACCCTGAGCACTGAGCACTGAGCACCCAGCACCTTGAGCACTGAGCACTGACCACCCAGCACCCCGAGCACTGAGCACCCAGCACCCCGAGCACTGAGCACCCAGCGCCTTGAGCACTGAGCACCCAGCACCCTGAGCACTGAGCACCCAGTCCCCTGAGTACTGAGCACCCAGCACCATGAGTACTGAGCACCCAGCACCCCGAGCACTGAGCACCCAGCACCCTGAGCACTGAGCACCCTGAGGACTGAGCACCCAGCACACTGAGCACTGAGCACCCAGCACATTGAGTACGGAGCACCGATCACCCTGAGCACTGAGCACCCAGCACCCCGAGCACTGAGCACCCAGCACCCTGAGTACTGAGTACCCAGCACCCTGAGCACTGGGCACCCAGCACCCTGAGTACTGAGCACCCTGAGTACTGAGCACCGATCACCCTGAGCACTGAGCACCCAGCACCCTGAGTACTGAGCACCCAGCACCCTGAGCACTGAGCACCCAGCACCCTGAGTACTGAGCACCCAGCACCCTGAGTACTGAGCACCCAGCACCCTGAGTACTGAGTACCCAGCACCCTGCGCACTGAGCACCCAGCACCCTGAGTACTGAGCACCGAGCACCCTGAGTACTGAGCACCCAGCACCCTGAGTACTGAGCACCCACCACCCTGAGCACTGAGCACCCAGCATCCTGAGTACTGAGCACCCAGCACCCTGAGTACTGAGCACCCAGCACCCAGAGCACTGAGCACCCAGCACCCTGAGCACTCAGCACCCAGGACCCCGAGCACTGAGTATTGAGCACCCAGCACCCTGAGTACTGAGCACGCAGCACGCTGAGTACTGAGCACCCAGCACCCCGAGAACTGAGCACCCAGCACCATGAGTACTGAGCACCCAGCACCCTGAGTACTGAGCACTCAGCACCCTGAGTACTGAGCACCGAGCACCCCGAGCATTGAGCACCCATCACCCTGAGCACTGAGCACCCTGAGGACTGAGCACCCAGCACACTGAGCACTGAGCACCCAGCACCCTGAGTACTGAGCACCGATCACCCTGAGCACTGAGCACCCAGCACCCCGAGCACTGAGCACCCAGCACCCTGAGCACTGAGCACCCAGCACCCTGAGTACTGAGCACCCAGGACACTGAGCACTGAGCACCGAGCACCCCGAGCACTGAGCACCCAGCACCCTGAGCACTCAGCAACCAGCACCCCTAGCACTGAGCACCCAGCACCCTGAGCACTGAGCACCCAGCACCCTGAGCACGGAGCACCCCGAGGACTGAGCACCCAGCACCCTGAGCACTGAGCACACAGCACCTTGAGTACTGAGCACCGAGCACCTCGAGCACTAAGCACCCAGCACCCTGAGTACTGAGCACCCAGCACCCTGAGCACTGAGCACCCAGCACCCTGAGCACTGAGCACCCAGCACCCAGAGCACGGAGCACAAAGCACCCTGAGTACTGAGCACCCAACACCCAGAGTACTGAGCACCCAGCACCCTGAGTACTGAGCACTCAGCACCCTGAGTACTGAGCACCGAGCACCCCGAGCATTGAGCACCCATCACCCTGAGCACTGAGCACCCTGAGGACTGAGCACCCAGCACACTGAGCACTGAGCACCCAGCACCCTGAGTACTGAGCACCGATCACCCTGAGCACTGAGCACCCAGCACCCCGAGCACTGAGCACCTAGCACCCTGAGCACTGAGCACCCAGCACCCTGAGTACTGAGCACCCAGGACCCTGAGCACTGAGCACCGAGCGCCCCGAGCACTGAGCACCCAGCACCCTGAGCACTCAGCAACCAGCACCCCTAGCACTGAGCACCCAGCACCCTGAGCACTGAGCACCCAGCACCCTGAGCACGGAGCACCCCGAGGACTGAGCACCCAGCACCCTGAGCACTGAGCACACAGCACCTTGAGTACTGAGCACCGAGCACCTCGAGCACTAAGCACCCAGCACCCTGAGTACTGAGCACCCAGCACCCTGAGCACTGAGCACCCAGCACCCTGAGCACTGAGCACCCAGCACCCAGAGCACGGAGCACAAAGCACCCTGAGTACTGAGCACCCAACACCCAGAGTACTGAGCACCCAGCACCCTGAGCACTGAGCACCCAGCACCCTGAGTACTGAGCACCCAGCACCCTGAGTACTGAACACCCAGCACCCTGAGCACTGAGCACCCTGAGCACTGAGTACTGAGCAATGAGCACCCTGAGCACTGAGCACCCAGCACCCCGAGTACTGAGCACCCAGCACCCCGAGCACTGAGCACCCAGCGCCCCGAGCACTGAGCACACAGCACCCCGAGCACTGAGCACAGAGCACCCTGAGCACTGAGCACCCAGCACCCCGAGTACTGAGCACTGAGCACCCTGAGTACTGAGCACCAAGCAACCCGAGTACTGAGCACTGAGCACCCTGAGTACTGAGCACCCAGCACCCCGAGCACTGAGCACCCAGCACCCTGAGCACTGAGGACCCAGCACCCCGAGCACTGAGCACCCAGCACCCTGAGTACTGAGCACCCAGCACCCTGAGCACTGAGGACCCAGCACCCCGAGCACTGAGCACCCAGCACGCTGAGTACTGAGCACTGAGCACCCAGCACCCTGAGTACTGAGCACCCAGCACCCTGAGTACTGAGCACCCAGCACCCCAAGCACTGAGCACCCAGCACCCTGAGTACTGAGCACTGAGAACCCTGAGTACTGAACACTGAGCACCCTGAGTACTGAGCACCCAGCACCCTGATCACTGAGCACGGAGCACCCCGAGGACTGAGCACCCAGCACCCTGAGCACTGAGCAACCAGCACTTTGAGTACTGAGCACCGAGCACCCCGAGCACTGAGCACCCAGCACCCTGAGTACTGAGCACCCAGCACCCTGAGCACTGAGCACGGAGCACCCCGAGGACTGAGCACCCAGCACCCTGAGCACTGAGCACCCAGCACCTTGAGTACTGAGCACCGAGCACCCCGAGCACTGACCACCCAGCACCCTGAGTACTGAGCACCCAGCACCCTGAGCACTGAGCACCCAGCACCCTGAGCACTGAGCACCCAGCACCCCGAGAACTGAGCACCCAGCACCCTGAGTACTGTGCACCCAACACCCAGAGTACTGAGCACCCATTACCCAGATCACTGAGCACCCAGCACCCTAAGCACTGAGCACTCAGCACCCTGAGCACTGAGCACCCAGCACCCAGAGCACTGAGCACCCAGCACCCTGAGCAATGAGCACCCAGCACCCTGAGTACTGAGCACCCAGCACCCTGAGTACTGAGCACCCAGACCCCGAGCACTGAGGACCCATCACCCCTAGCACTGAGCACCCAGCATTCTGAGCACTGAGCACCCAGCAGCCCGAGCACTGAGCACCCAGCATCCTGAGCACTGAGTACTGAGCACCCAGCACCCTGAGCACTGAGCACCCAGCACCCTGAGCACTGAGCACCCAGCACCCTGAGTACTGAGCACCCAGCACCCCAAGCACTGAGCACCGAGCACCCTGAGTACTGAGCACCCAGCACGCTGAGCACTGAGCACCCAGCACCCCGAGTACTGAGCACCCAGCACCCTGAGTACTGAGCACTCAGCACCCTGAGTACTGAGCACCGAGCACCCCGAGCACTGAGCACCCAGCACCCTGAGCACTGAGCAACCTGAGGACTGAGCACCCAGCACCCTGAGCACTGAGCACCCAGCACCCTGAGTACTGAGCACCGATCACCCTGAGCACTGAGCACCCAGCACCCCGACCACTGAGCACCCAGCAGCCTAAGTACTGAGAACAGATCACCCTGAGTACTGAGCACCCAGCACCCTGAGTACTGAGCCCCCAGCACCCTGAGTACTGAGCACCCAGCAACCCGAGCACTGAGCACCCAGCTCCCCGAGAATGAGCACCCAGCACCCTGAGTACTGAGAACCGAGCACCCTGAGTACTGAGCACCCAGCACCCTGAGTACTGAGCCCCCAGCACCCTGAGAACTGAGCACCCAGCACCCCGAGCACTGAGCACCCAGCACCCCGAGAATGAGCACCCAGCACCCTGACTACTGAGCACCCAGCACCCTGAGTACTGAGCACCCAGCACCCTGAGAACTGAGCACCCAGCACCCTGAGTACTGAGCACCCCGCACCCTGAGTACTTAGCACCCAGCACCCTGAGCACTGAGCACCCAGCACCTTGAGCACTGAGCACTGACCACCCAGCACCCCGAGCACTGAGCACCCAGCACCCCGAGCACTGAGCACCCAGTGCCCTGAGCACTGAGCACCCAGCACCCTGAGCACTGAGCACCCAGCACCCCGAGCACTGAGCACCGAGCGCCCTGAGCACTGAGCACCCAGCTCCATGAGTACTGAGCACCCAGCACCCTGAGTACTGAGCACACAGCACCCTGAGTATTGAGCACCCTGAGGACTGAGCACCCAGCACCGTGAGCACTGAGCACCCAGCACCCTGAGTACTGAGCACCGATCACCCTGAGCACTGAGCACCCAGCACCCCGAGCACTGAGCACCCAGCACCCTGAGCACTGAGCACCCAGCACCCTGAGTACTGAGCACTGAGCACCCAGCACCCCGAGCACTGAGCATCCAGCACCCTGTGTACTGAGCACTGAGCACCCTGAGTACTAAACACCCAGCACCCTGAGTACTGAGCACCCAGGACACTGAGCACTGAGCACCGAACACCCCGAGCACTGAGCACCCAGCACCCTGAGCAATCAGCACCCATCACCCCGATCACTGAGCACCCAGCACCCTGAGCACTGAGCACCCAGCACCCTGAGCACTGAGCACCCAGCACCCAGAGCACTGAGCACCCAGCACCCTGAGCACTGAGCACCCAGCACCCTGAGTACTGAGCACCCAGCACCCTGAGTACTGAGCACCCAGACCCCGAGCACTGAGGACCCAGCACCCCTAGCACTGAGCACCCAGCACCCTGAGCACTGAGCACCCAGCAGCCCGAGCACTGAGCACCCAGCATCCTGAGCACTGAGTACTGAGCACCCAGCACCCTGAGCACTGAGCACCCAGCACCCTGAGCACTGAGCACCCAGCACCCTGAGTACTGAGCACCCAGCACCCCAAGCACTGAGCACCGAGCACCTTGAGTACTGAGCACCCAGCACGCTGAGCACTGAGCACCCAGCACCCTGAGTACAGAGCACCCAGCACCCTGACTACTGAGCACTCAGCACCCTGAGTACTGAGCACCGAGCACCCCGAGCACTGAGCACCCAGCACCCTGAGCACTGAGCAACCTGAGGACTGAGCACCCAGCACCCTGAGCACTGAGCACCCAGCACCCTGAGTACTGAGCACCGATCACCCTGAGCACTGAGCACCCAGCACCCCGAGCACTGAGCACCCAGCAGCCTAAGTACTGAGAACAGATCACCCTGAGTACTGAGCACCCAGCACCCTGAGTACTGAGCCCCCAGCACCCTGAGTACTGAGCACCCAGCAACCCGAGCACTGAGCACCCAGCACCCCGAGAATGAGCACCCAGCACCCTGAGTACTGAGAACCGAGCACCCTGAGTACTGAGCACCCAGCACCCTGAGTACTGAGCCCCCAGCACCCTGAGTACTGAGCACCCAGCACCCCGAGCACTGAGCAGCCAGCACCCCGAGAATGAGCACCCAGCACCCTGAGTACTGAGCACCCAGCACCCCGAGCACGGAGCACCCAGGACCCCGAGCACTGAGTACTGAGCACCCAGCACCCTGAGTACTGAGCACCGAGCTCCCCGAGCACTGAGCACCCAGCACCCTGAGCACGGAGCACCCAGCACCCTGAGCACTGAGCACCCAGCACCCTGAGTACTGAGCACCCAGCACGCTGAGTACTGAGCACTCAGCACCCTGAGCACTGAGCACCCAGCACCCTGAGTACTGAGCACTGAGCACCCAGCACCCCGAGCACTGAGCACCCAGCACCCTGTGTACTGAGCACTGAGCACCCTGAGTACTAAGCACCCAGCACCCTGAGTACTGAGCACCCAGCACCCCGAGCACTGAGCACCGAGCACCCCGAGCACTGAGCACCCAGCACCCTGAGCACTCAGCACCCATCACCCCGGTCACTGAGCACCCAGCACCCTGAGCACTGAGCACCCAGCACCCTGAGCACTGAGCACCAAGCACCCAGAGCACTGAGCACCCAGCACCCTGAGCACTGAGCATCAAGCACCCTGAGCACTGAGCACCCAGCACCCTGAGTACTGAGCATCAAGCACGCTGAGCACTGAGAACCCAGCACCCTGAGCACTGAGCACCCAGCACCCTGAGCACTGAGCACCAAGCACCCTGAGTACTGAGCACCCAGCACCCCAAACACTGAGCACCGAGCACCCTGAGAACTGAGCACCGAGCACCCTGAGTACTGAGCACCCAGCACCATGAGTACTGAGCCCCGAGCACCCAGAGTACTGAGCAACGTGAGTCCTGAGCACCCAGTACCCCGAGAATGAGCACCCAGCACCCTGAGTACTGAGCATCAAGCACCCTGAGTTCTGAGCACCCAGCACCCTGAGTACTGCGCACCCAGCACCCTGAGTTCTGAGCACCCAGCACCCTGAGCACTGAGCACACTGAGTACTGAGCAACCAGCACCCTGAGCACTGAGCACCCAGCACCCCGAGCACTGAGCACCCAGCACCCCGACCACTGAGCACTGAGCACCCTGAGCACTGAGGACCCAGCACCCCGAGCACTGAGCACCCAGCACCCTGAGTACTGAGCACCCAGCACCCTGAGCACTGAGGACCCAGCACCCCGAGCACTGAGCACCCAGCACGCTGAGTACTGAGCACTGAGCACCCAGCACCCTGAGTACTGAGCACCCAGCACCCTGAGTACTGAGCACCCAGCACCCCAAGCACTGAGCACTGAGCAACCTGAGTACTGAGCACTGAGCACCCTTAGTACTGAGCACCGAGCACCCTGAGTACTGAGCACCCAGCACCCCGAGCACTGAGCACTGAGCAACCTGAGTGCTGAGCACCCAGCACCCCGAGCACTGAGCACCCAGCACCCTGAGCACTGAGGACCCAGCACCCCGAGCACTGAGCACCCAGCACCCTGAGTACTGAGCACCCAGCACCCTGAGCACTGAGGACCCAGCACCCCGAGCACTGAGCACCCAGCACGCTGAGTACTGAGCACTGAGCACCCAGCACCCTGAGTACTGAGCACCCAGCACCCTGAGTACTGAGCACCCAGCACCCCAAGCACTGAGCACTGAGCAACCTGAGTACTGAGCACTGAGCACCCTTAGTACTGAGCACCGAGCACCCTGAGTACTGAGCACCCAGCACCCCGAGCACTGAGCACTGAGCACCCCGAGGACTGAGCACCCAGCACCCTGAGCACTGAGCACCCAGCACCCTGAGCACTGAGGACCCAGCACCCCGAGCACTGAGCACCCAGCACGCTGAGTACTGAGCACTGAGCACCCAGCACCCCGAGTACTGATCACTGAGCACCCTGAGTACTGAGCACCCAGCACCCTGAGCACTGAGCACCCAGCACCCTGAGTACTGAGCACTGAGAACCCTGAGTACTGAACACTGAGCACCCTGAGTACTGAGCACCCAGCACCCTGATCACTGAGCAAGGAGCACCCCGAGGACTGAGCACCCAGCACCCTGAGCACTGAGCAACCAGCACCTTGAGTACTGAGCACCGAGCACCCCGAGCACTGAGCACCCAGCACCCTGAGTACTGAGCACCCAGCACCCTGAGCACTGAGCACGGAGCACCCCGAGGACTGAGCACCCAGCACCCTGAGCACTGAGCACCCAGCACCTTGAGTACTGAGCACCGAGCACCCCGAGCACTGAGCACCCAGCACCCTGAGTACTGAGCACCCAGCACCCTGAGCACTGAGCACCCAGCACCCTGAGCACTGAGCACCCAGCACCCCGAGAACTGAGCACCCAGCACCCTGAGTACTGAGCACCCAACACCCAGAGTACTGAGCACCCAGCACCCTGAGAACTGAGCACCCAGCACCCTGAGTACTTAGCACCCAGCACCCTGAGCACTGAGCACTGAGCACCCAGCACCTTGAGCACTGAGCACTGACCACCCAGCACCCCGAGCACTGAGCACCCAGCACCCCGAGCACTGAGCACCCAGCGCCCTGAGCACTGAGCACCCAGCACCATGAGCACTGAGCACCCAGCACCCCGAGCACTGAGCACCCAGCGCCCTGAGCACTGAGCACCCAGCACCATGAGTACTGAGCACCCAGCACCCTGAGTACTGAGCACTCAGCACCCTGAGTATTGAGCACCGAGCACCCCGAGCACTGAGCACCCAGCACCCTGAGCACTGAGCACCCTGAGGACTGAGCACCCAGCACCCTGAGCACTGAGCACCCAGCACCCTGAGTACTGAGCACCGATCACCCTGAGCACTGAGCACCCAGCACCCCGAGCACTGAGCACCCAGCACCCTGAGCACTGAGCACCCAGCACCCTGAGTACTGAGCACTGAGCACCCAGCACCCCGAGCACTGAGCATCCAGCACCCTGTGTACTGAGCACTGAGCACCCTGAGTACTAAGCACCCAGCACCCTGAGTACTGAACACCCAGGACCCTGAGCACTGAGCACCGAGCACCCCGAGCACTGACCACCCAGCACCCTGAGCACTCAGCACCCATCACCCAGATCACTGAGCACCCAGCACCCTAAGCACTGAGCACCCAGCACCCTGAGCACTGAGCACCCAGCACCCAGAGCACTGAGCACCCAGCACCCTGAGCAATGAGCACCCAGCACCCTGAGTACTGAGCACCCAGCACCCTGAGTACTGAGCACCCAGACCCCGAGCACTGAGGACCCATCACCCCTAGCACTGAGCACCCAGCATTCTGAGCACTGAGCACCCAGCAGCCCGAGCACTGAGCACCCAGCATCCTGAGCACTGAGTACTGAGCACCCAGCACCCTGAGCACTGAGCACCCAGCACCCTGAGCACTGAGCACCCAGCACCCTGAGTACTGAGCACCCAGCACCCCAAGCACTGAGCACCGAGCACCCTGAGTACTGAGCACCCAGCACGCTGAGCACTGAGCACCCAGCACCCCGAGTACTGAGCACCCAGCACCCTGAGTACTGAGCACTCAGCACCCTGAGTACTGAGCACCGAGCACCCCGAGCACTGAGCACCCAGCACCCTGAGCACTGAGCAACCTGTGGACTGAGCACCCAGCACCCTGAGCACTGAGCACCCAGCACCCTGAGTACTGAGCACCGATCACCCTGAGCACTGAGCACCCAGCACCCCGAGCACTGAGCACCCAGCAGCCAAAGTACTGAGAACAGATCACCCTGAGTACTGAGCACCCAGCACCCTGAGTACTGAGCCCCCAGCACCCTGAGTACTGAGCACCCAGCAACCCGAGCACTGAGCACCCAGCACCCCGAGAATGAGCACCCAGCACCCTGAGTACTGAGAACCGAGCACCCTGAGTACTGAGCACCCAGCACCCTGAGTACTGAGCCCCCAGCACCCTGAGTACTGAGCGCCCAGCACCCCGAGCACTGAGCACCCAGCACCCCGAGAATGAGCATCCAGCACCCTGACTACTGAGCACCCAGCACCCTGAGTACTGAGCACCCAGCACCCTGAGAACTGAGCACCCAGCACCCTGAGTACTGAGCACCCAGCACCCTGAGTACTTAGCACCCAGCACCCTGAGCACTGAGCACTGAGCACCCAGCACCTTGAGCACTGAGCACTGACCACCCAGCACCCCGAGCACTGAGCACCCAGCACCCCGATCACTGAGCACCCAGTGCCCTGAGCACTGAGCACCCAGCACCCTGAGCACTGAGCACCCAGCACCCCGAGCACTGAGCACCCAGCGCCCTGAGCACTGAGCACCCAGCACCATGAGTACTGAGCACCCAGCACCCTGAGTACTGAGCACACAGCACCCTGAGTATTGAGCACCGAGCACCCCGAGCACTGAGCACCCAGCACCCTGAGCACTGAGCACCCTGAGGACTGAGCACCCAGCACCCTGAGCACTGAGCACCCATCACCCTGAGTACTGAGCACCGATCACCCTGAGCACTGAGCACCCAGCACCCCGAGCACTGAGCACCCAGCACCCTGAGCACTGAGCACCCAGCACCCTGAGTACTGAGCACTGAGCACCCAGCACCCCGAGCACTGAGCATCCAGCACCCTGTGTACTGAGCACTGAGCACCCTGAGTACTAAGCACCCAGCACCCTGAGTACTGAGCACCCTGGACCCTGAGCACTGAGCACCGAACACCCCGAGCACTGAGCACCCAGCACCCTGAGCAATCAGCACCCATCACCCCGATCACTGAGCACCCAGCACCCTGAGCACTGAGCACCCAGCACCCTGAGCACTGAGCACCCAGCACCCAGAGCACTGAGCACCCAGCACCCTGAGCACTGAGCACCCAGCACCCTGAGTACTGAGCACCCAGCACCCTGAGTACTGAGCACCCAGACCCCGAGCACTGAGGACCCAGCACCCCTAGCACTGAGCACCCAGCACCCTGAGCACTGAGCACCCAGCAGCCCGAGCACTGAGCACCCAGCATCCTGAGCACTGAGTACTGAGCACCCAGCACCCTGAGCACTGAGCACCCAGCACCCTGAGCACTGAGCACCCAGCACCCTGAGTACTGAGCACCCAGCACCCCAAGCACTGAGCACCGAGCACCCTGAGTACTGAGCACCCAGCACGCTGAGCACTGAGCACCCAGCACCCCGAGTACTGAGCACCCAGCACCCTGACTACTGAGCACTCAGCACCCTGAGTACTGAGCACCGAGCACCCCGAGCACTGAGCAGCCAGCACCCTGAGCACTGAGCAACCTGAGGACTGAGCACCCAGCACCCTGAGCACTGAGCACCCAGCACCCTGAGTACTGAGCACCGATCACCCTGAGCACTGAGCACCCAGCACCCCGAGCACTGAGCACCCAGCAGCCTAAGTACTGAGAACAGATCACCCTGAGTACTGAGCACCCAGCACCCTGAGTACTGAGCCCCCAGCACCCTGAGTACTGAGCACCCAGCAACCCGAGCACTGAGCACCCAGCACCCCGAGAATGAGCACCCAGCACCCTGAGTACTGAGAACCGAGCACCCTGAGTACTGAGAACCCAGCACCCTGAGTACTGAGCCCCCAGCACCCTGAGTACTGAGCACCCAGCACCCCGAGCACTGAGCACCCAGCACCCCGAGAATGAGCACCCAGCACCCTGAGTACTGAGCACCCAGCACCCCGAGCACGGAGCACCCAGGACCCCGAGCACTGAGTACTGAGCACCCAGCACCCTGAGTACTGAGCACCGAGCTCCCCGAGCACTGAGCACCCAGCACCCTGAGCACGGAGCACCCAGCACCCAGAGCACTGAGCACCCAGCACCCTGAGTACTGAGCACCCAGCACGCTGAGTACTGAGCACTCAGCACCCTGAGCACTGAGCACCCAGCACCCTGAGTACTGAGCACTGAGCACCCAGCACCCCGAGCACTGAGCACCCAGCACCCTGTGTACTGAGCACTGAGCACCCTGAGTACTAAGCACCCAGCACCCTGAGTACTGAGCACCCAGCACCCCGAGCACTGAGCACCGAGCACCCCGAGCACTGAGCACCCAGCACCCTGAGCACTCAGCACCCATCACCCCGGTCACTGAGCACCCAGCACCCTGAGCACTGAGCACCCAGCACCCTGAGCACTGAGCACCAAGCACCCAGAGCACTGAGCACCCAGCACCCTGAGCACTGAGCATCAAGCACCCTGAGCACTGAGCACCCAGCACCCTGAGTACTGAGCATCAAGCACGCTGAGCACTGAGAACCCAGCACCCTGAGCACTGAGCACCCAGCACCCTGAGCACTGAGCACTCAGCACCCTGAGTACTGAGCACTGAGCAACCCGAGCACTGAGCACCGGGTAACCCGAGCACTGAGCACCCAGCACCCTGAGTACTGAGCACCAAGCACCCTGAGTACTGAGCACTGAGCACTGACCACCCTGAGCACTGAGCACCCAGCACCCTGAGCACTGAGCACCCAGCATCCTGAGCACTGAGTACTGAGCACCCAGCACCCTGAGCACTGAGCAGCCAGCACCCTGAGCACTGAGCACCAAGCACCCTGAGTACTGAGCACCCAGCACCCCAAACACTGAGCACCGAGCACCCTGAGAACTGAGCACCGAGCACCCTGAGTACTGAGCACCCAGCACCATGAGTACTGAGCCCCGAGCACCCAGAGTACTGAGCAACCTGAGTCCTGAGCACCCAGTAACCCGAGAATGAGCACCCAGCACCCTGAGTACTGAGCATCAAGCACCCTGAGTTCTGAGCACCCAGCACCCTGAGTACTGCGCACCCAGCACCCTGAGTTCTGAGCACCCAGCACCCTGAGCACTGAGCACCCTGAGTACTGAGCAACCAGCACCCTGAGCACTGAGCACCCAGCACCCCGAGCACTGAGCACCCAGCACCCCGACCACTGAGCACTGAGCACCATGAGCACTGAGGACCCAGCACGCCGAGCACTGAGCACCCAGCACCCTGAGTACTGAGCACCCAGCACCCTGAGCACTGAGGACCCAGCACCCCGAGCACTGAGCACCCAGCACGCTGAGTACTGAGCACTGAGCACCCAGCACCCTGAGTACTGAGCACCCAGCACCCTGAGTACTGAGCACCCAGCACCCCAAGCACTGAGCACTGAGCAACCTGAGTACTGAGAACTGAGCACCCTTAGTACTGAGCACCGAGCACCCTGAGTACTGAGCACCCAGCACCCTGAGCACTGAGCACTGAGCAACCTGAGTGCTGAGCAACAAGCACCCCGAGTACTGAGCACTGAGCACCCTGAGTACTGAGCACCCAGCACCCTGAGCACTGAGCACCCAGCACCCTGAGTACTGAGCACTGAGAACCCTGAGTACTGAACACCGAGCACCCTGAGTACTGAGCACCCAGCACGGTGATCACTGAGCACGGAGCACCCCGAGGACTGAGCACCCGGCACCCTGAGCACTGAGCACCCAGCACCTTGAGTACTGAGCACCGAGCACCCCGAGCACTGAGCACCCAGCACCCTGAGTACTGAGCACCCAGCACCCTGAGCACTGAGCACGGAGCACCCCGAGGACTGAGCACCCAGCACCCTGAGCACTGAGCACCCAGCACCTTGAGTACTGAGCACCGAGCACCCCGAGCACTGAGCACCCAGCACCCTGAGTACTGAGCACCCAGCACCCTGAGCACTGAGCACCCAGCACCCTGAGCACTAAGCACCCAGCACCACGAGAACTGAGCACCCAGCACCCTGAGTACTGAGCACCCAGCACCCTGAGTACTGAGCACCCAGCACCCTGAGCACTGAGCACTGAGCACCCAGCACCTTGAGCACTGAGCACTGACCACCCAGCACCCCGAGCACTGAGCACCCAGCGCCCTGAGCACTGAGCACCCAGCACCCTGAGCACTGAGCACCCAGTCCCCTGAGTACTGAGCACCCAGCACCATGAGTACTGAGCACCCAGCACCCTGAGTACTGAGCACTCAGCACCCTGAGTACTGAGCACCGAGCACCCCGAGCACTGAGCACCCAGCACCCCGAGCACTGAGCACCCTGAGGCCTGAGCACCCAGCACCCTGAGCACTGAGCACCCAGCACCCTGAGTACTGAGCACCGATCACCCTGAGCACTGAGCACCCAGCACCCCGAGCACTGAGCACCCAGCACCCTGAGTACTGAGCACCCAGCACCCTGAGCACTGAGCACCCAGCATCCTGAGTACTGAGCACCCTGAGTACTGAGCACCGATCACCCTGAGCACTAAGCACCCAGCACCCTGTGTACTGAGCACCCAGCACCCTGAGCACTGAGCACCCAGCACCCTGAGAACTGAGCACCCAGCACCCTGAGTACTGAGCACCCAGCACCCTGAGTACTGAGTACCCAGCACCCTGAGCACTGAGCACCCAGCACCCTGAGTACTGAGCACCGAGCACCCTGAGTACTGAGCACCCAGCACCCTGAGTACTGAGCACCCAGCACCCTGAGCACTGAGCACCCAGCACCCTGAGTACTGAGCACCCAGACCCCGAGCACTGAGGACCCATCACCCCTAGCACTGAGCACCCAGCACCCTGAGCACTGAGCACCCAGCAGCCCGAGCACTGAGCACCCAGCATCCTGAGCACTGAGTACTGATCACCCAGCACCCTGAGCACTGAGCACCCAGCACCCTGAGCACTGAGCACCCAGCACCCTGAGTACTGAGCACCCAGCACCCCAAGCACTGAGCACCGAGCACCCTAAGTACTGAGCACCCAGCACGCTGAGCACTGAGCACCCAGCACCCCGCGTACTGAGCACCCAGCACCCTGAGTACTGAGCACTCAGCACCCTGAGTACTGAGCACCGAGCACCCCGAGTACTGAGCACTGAGCACCCTGAGTACTGAGCACCCAGCACCCTGATCACTGAGTACCCAGCAACCTGAGTACTGAGCACTGAGAACCCTGAGTACTGAGCACCGAGCACCCTGAGTACTGAGCACCCAGCACCCTGATCACTGAGCACCCAGCACCCTGAGCACTGAGCACCTAGCACCTTGAGTACTGAGCACCGATCACCCCGAGCACTGAGCACCCAGCACCCTGAGTACTGAGCACCAATCACCCCGAGCACTGAGAACCCAGCACCCTGAGTAGTGAGCACCCAACGTACTGAGCACCGAGCACCCCGAGCACTGAGCACCCAGCACCCTGAGTACTGAGCACCGACCACCCTGAGCACTGAGCACCCAGCACCCTGAGTACTGAGCTCCGAGCACCCCGAGCAATGAGCATCCAGCGCCCCGAGCACTGAGCACCCAGCACCCTGAGCACTTAGCACCCAGCACCCTGAGTACTGGGCACCCAGCACCCCGAGCACTGAGCACCCAGCACCCTGAGCACTGAGCACCCAGCACACTGAGCACAGATCACCCAGCACACTGAGCGCTGAGCACCCAGCACCCTGAGTACTGAGCACCCAGCACCCTGAGTACTGAGCACTCAGCACCGTGAGTACTGAGCACCGAGCACCCCGAGCACTGAGCACCCAGCACCCTGGGCACTGCACCCAGCACCCTGAGTACTGAGCACCGATCACTCCGAGCACTGAACACCCAGCACCCTGAGTACTGAGCTCCGAGCACCCCGAGCACTGAGCATCCAGCGCCCCGAGCACTGAGCACCCCGCACCCTGAGCACTTAGCACCCAGCACCCTGAGTACTGGGCACCCAGCACCCCGAGCACTGAGCACCCAGCACCCTGAGCACTGAGCACCCAGCACCCTGAGCACAGATCACGCAGCACACTGAGCGCTGAGCACCCAGCACCCTGAGTACTGAGCACCCAGCACCCTGAGTACTGAGCACTCAGCACCCTGAGTACTGAGCACCGAGCACCCCGAGCCCTGAGCACCCAGCACCCTGAGCACTGAGCACCCAGCACCCCGAGTACTGAGCACCCAGCACCCCGAGCACTGAGCACCCAGCGCCCGGAGCACTGAGCACCCAGCACCACGAGCACTGAGCACTGAGCACCCTGAGCACTGAGCACCCAGCACGCCGAGTACTGAGCACTGAGCACCCTGAGTACTGAGCACCAAGCACCCCGAGTACTGAGCACTGAGCACCCTGAGTACTGAGCACCCAGCACCCTGATCACTGAGTACCCAGCAACCTGAGTACTGAGCACTGAGAACCCTGAGTACTGAGCACCGAGCACCCTGAGTACTGAGCACCCAGCACCCTGATCACTGAGCACCCAGCACCCTGAGCACTGAGCACCTAGCACCTTGAGTACTGAGCACCGAGCACCCCGAGCACTGAGCACCCAGCACCCTGAGTACTGAGCACCCAGCACCCTGAGCACTGAGCACCCAGCACCCTGAGCACTGAGCAACCAGCACCCCGAGCACTGATCACCCAGCACACTGAGTACTGCGCACCAAGCACCCTGAGCACTGAGCACCCAGCACCCTGAGTACTGAGCACCCAGCACCCTGAGTACTGAGCAACCAGCACCCTGAGCACTGAGCACCCAGCACCCTGAGCACTGAGCACTGAGCACCCAGCACCCCGAGCACTGAGCACACAGCACCCTGACCACTGAGCACACTGAGGACTGAGCACCCAGCACCCTGAGCACTGAGCACCCAGCACCCTGAGTACTGAGCCCCGATCACCCTGAGCACTGACCACCCAGCACCCGAGCATTGAGCACCCAGCACCCTGAGTACTGAGCACCCAGCACCCTGAGTACTGAGCACCGATCACCCTGAGCACTGAGCACCCAGAAAACAGAGCACTGAGCACCCAGCACCCTGAGTACTGAGCACCCAGCACCCCGAGCACTGAGCACCCAGCACCCTGAGTACTGAGCACCGTGAGTACTGAGCACCGATCACCCTGAGCACTGAGCTCCCAGCACCCTGAGTACTGAGCACCCAGCACCCTGAGCACTGAGCACCCAGCACCCTGAGTACTGAGCACCCAGCACCCTGAGCACTGAGCCCCCAGCACCCTGAGTACTGAGCACCCAGCACCCTGAGCACTGTGCACCCAGCACTCTGAGTACTGAGCACCCAGCACCCCGAGCACTGAGCACCCAGCACCCGAGAATGAGCACCCAGCACCCCGAGTACTGAGCAATGAGCACCCTGAGCACTGAGTACCCAGCACCCTGAGCACTGAGCACCCAGCACCCTGAGTACTGAGCACCCAGCACCCTGAGTACTGAGCACCCAGCACCCTGAGCACTGAGCACCGAGCACCCCGAGTACTGAGCACCCAGCACCCTGAGGACTGAACACCCAGCTCCCTGAGCACTGAGCACCCTGAGCACTGAGTACTGAGCACCGAGCACCCCGAGAACTGAGCACCCAGCACCCGGAGTACTGAGCACCCAGCACACTGAGTAATGAGCACCCAGCACCCCGAGCACTGAGCACCCAGCACCCTGAGCACTGAGCTCCCAGCACCCTGAGTACTGAGCACTGAGCACCCAGCACCACAAGCACTGAGCACCCAGCACCCTGAGTACTGAGCACTGAGCACCCAGCACCCCGAGCACTGAGCACCCAGCCCCCAGAGTACTAAGCACCGAGCACCCTGAGTACTGAGCACCCAGCACCCTGAGCACTGAACACACAGCACCCTGAGTACTGAGCACCTCGAGCACTGAGCACCCAGCACCCTGAGTACTGAGCACCGAGCACCCCGAGCACTGAACACACGGCACCCCGAGCACTGAGCACCCAGCACCCCGAGCACTGAGCACCCAGCACGCTGAGCACTGAGTACCCAGCACCCTGAGCACTGAGCACCCAGCACCCTGAGCACTGAGCACCCAGCACCCTGAACACTGAGCACCCAGCGCCCTGAGTACTGAGCACTGAGCACTGAGCACCCAGCACCCCGAGCACTGAGCACCCAGCACCCTGAGTACTGAGCACCCAGCACCCCGAGCACTGAGCACCCAGCACCCTGAGTACTGAGCACCGAGCACCCTGAGTACTGAGCACCCAGCACCCTGAGTACTGAGCACCCAGCGTACTGAGCACCAAGCACCCAGCACCCTGAGTACTGAGCACCCAGCACCCTGAGCACTGAGCACCCAGCACCCTGAGTACTGAGCACTGAGCACCCCGAGTACTGAGCACCGGGCACCGCGAGCACTAAGCACCCAGCACCCCGAGAACCGAGCACCCAGCACTCTGAGCACTGAGCACCCAGCACCCTGAGCACTGAGCACCCAGCACCCTGAGCACTGAGCACCCAGCACCCTGAGTACTGAGCACCCAAAGTATTGAGCACCGAGCACCCTGAGCACTGAGCACCCAGCACCCTGAGTACTGAGCACCCAGCACCCTGAGTTCTGAGCACCCAGCACCCCGAGCACTGAGCACCCAGCACCCTGAGCACTGAGCACCCAGCACCCTGAGCACTGAGCACCCAGCACCCTGAGTACTGAGCACCCAAAGTATTGAGCACCGAGCACCCTGAGCACTGAGCACCCAGCACCCTGAGTACTGAGCACCCAGCACCCTGAGCAATGAGCACCCTGAGTACTGAGCACCCAGCACACTGAGCACTGAGCACCCAGCACCCTGAGTACTGAGCACCCAGCACCCTGAGTTCTGAGCACCCAGCACCCCGAGCACTGAGCACCCAGCACCCTGAGCACTGAGCACCCAGCACCCCGAGCACTGAGCACCCAGGACCCTGAGTACTGAGCACCCAGCACCCTGAGTACTGAGCACCCAGCATCCGGAGTACTGAGCACCGTTCACCCTGAGCACTGAGCACCCAGCACCCCGAGCACTAAGCACCCAGCACCCTGAGTACTGAGCACCCTGAGTACTGAGCACCGAGCACCCCGAGCACTGAGCACCCAGCACCGTGAGCACTGAGCACCCAGCACCCCGAGCACTGAGCACCCAGCACCCTGAGTACTGAGCACCCAGCACCCTGAGTACTGAACACCCAGCAACCTGAGCACTGAGTACCCAGCACCCTGAGCACTGAGCACACAGCACCCTGAGCACTGAGCACCCAGCACCCTGAGTACTGAGCACTGAGCACCCAGGACCCCGAGCACTGAGCACCCAGCACCCTGAGTACTGAGCACTGAGCACCCAGCACACCGAGCACTGAGCACCCAGCACCCTGAGCACTGAGCACCCAGCACCCTGAGTACTGAGCACCCAGCACCCCGAGTACTGAGCACCCAGCACCCTGAGTACTGAGCACGGAGCACCCTGAGCACTGAGCACCCAGCACCCCGAGCACTGAGCACCCAGCACACTGAGTACTGAGCACACAGCACCCTGAGCACTGAGCACCCAGCACCCTGAGTACTGAGCACCCAGCACCCTGAGCACTGAGCACCCAGCACCCTGAGTACTGAGCACCCAGCACCCTGAGTACTGAGCACACAGCACCCTGAGCACTGAGCACCGAGCACCCCGAGTACTGAGCACCCAGCAACCTGAGCACTGAGCACCCAGCACCCTGAGTACTGAGCACCAAGCACCCTGAGTACTGAACACCCAGCACCCTGAGTACTGAGCACCCTGAGCACTGAGTACTGATCACCGAGCACCCCGAGAACTGAGCACCCAGCACCCTGAGTACTGAGCACCCAGCACCCCGAGCACTGAGCACCCAGCACCCTGAGCACTGAGCACCCAGCACCCTGAGTACTGAGCACTGAGCACCCAGCACCCCGAGCACTGAGCACCCAGCACCCTGAGCACTGAGCACCCAGCAGCCCGAGCACTGAGCACCCAGCATCCTGAGCACTGAGTACTGAGCACCCAGCACCCTGAGCACTGAGCACCCAGCACCCTGAGCACTGAGCACCCAGCACCCTGAGTACTGAGCACCCAGCACCCCAAGCACTGAGCACCGAGCACCCTGAGTACTGAGCACCCAGCACGCTGAGCACTGAGCACCCAGCACCCCGAGTACTGAGCACCCAGCACCCTGACTACTGAGCACTCAGCACCCTGAGTACTGAGCACCGAGCACCCCGAGCACTGAGCACCCAGCACCCTGAGCACTGAGCAACCTGAGGACTGAGCACCCAGCACCCTGAGCACTGAGCACCCAGCACCCTGAGTACTGAGCACCGATCACCCTGAGCACTGAGCACCCAGCACCCCGAGCACTGAGCACCCAGCAGCCTGAGTACTGAGAACCGAGCACCCTGAGTACTGAGCACCCAGCACCCTGAGTACAGAGCCCCCAGCACCCTGAGTACTGAGCACCCAGCACCCCGAGCACTGAGCACCCAGCACCCCGAGAATGAGCACCCAGCACCCTGAGTACTGAGCACCCAGCACCCCGAGCACGGAGCACCCAGGACCCCGAGCACTGAGTACTGAGCACCCAGCACCCTGAGTACTGAGCACCGAGCTCCCCGAGCACTGAGCACCCAGCACCCTGAGCACGGAGCACCCAGCACCCAGAGCACTGAGCACCCAGCACCCTGAGTACTGAGCACCCAGCACGCTGAGTACTGAGCACTCAGCACCCTGAGCACTGAGCACCCAGCACCCTGAGTACTGAGCACTGAGCACCCAGCACCCCGAGCCCTGAGCACCCAGCACCCTGTGTACTGAGCACTGAGCACCCTGAGTACTAAGCACCCAGCACCCTGAGTACTGAGCACCCCGCACCCCGAGCACTGAGCACCGAGCACCCCGAGCACTGAGCACCCAGCACCCTGAGCACTCAGCACCCATCACCCCGGTCACTGAGCACCCAGCACCCTGAGCACTGAGCACCCAGCACCCTGAGCACTGAGCACCAAGCACCCAGAGCACTGAGCACCCAGCACCCTGAGCACTGAGCATCAAGCACCCTGAGCACTGAGCACCCAGCACCCTGAGTACTGAGCATCAAGCACGCTGAGCACTGAGAACCCAGCACCCTGAGCACTGAGCACCCAGCACCCTGAGCACTGAGCACTCAGCACCCTGAGTACTGAGCACTGAGCAACCCGAGCACTGAGCACCGGGTAACCCGAGCACTGAGCACCCAGCACCCTGAGTACTGAGCACCAAGCACCCTGAGTACTGAAAACTGAGCACTGACCACCCTGAGCACTGAGCACCCAGCACCCTGAGCACTGAGCACCCAGCATCCTGAGCACTGAGTACTGAGCACCCAGCACCCTGAGCACTGAGCAGCCAGCACCCTGAGCACTGAGCACCAAGCACCCTGAGTACTGAGCACCCAGCACCCCAAACACTGAGCACCGAGCACCCTGAGAACTGAGCACCGAGCACCCTGAGTACTGAGCACCCAGCACCATGAGTACTGAGCCCCGAGCACCCAGAGTACTGAGCAACCTGAGTCCTGAGCACCCAGTAACCCGAGAATGAGCACCCAGCACCCTGAGTGCTGAGCATCAAGCACCCTGAGTTCTGAGCACCCAGCACCCTGAGTACTACGCACCCAGCACCCTGAGTTCTGAGCACCCAGCACCCTGAGCACTGAGCACACTGAGTACTGAGCAACCAGCACCCTGAGCACTGAGCACCCAGCACCCCGAGCACTGATCACCCAGCACCCCGACCACTGAGCACTGAGCACCCTGAGCACTGAGGACCCAGCACCCCGAGCACTGAGCACCCAGCACCCTGAGTACTGAGCACCCAGCACCCTGAGCACTGAGGACCCAGCACCCCGAGCACTGAGCACCCAGCACGCTGAGTACTGAGCACTGAGCACCCAGCACCCTGAGTACTGAGCACCCAGCACCCTGAGTACTGAGCACCCAGCACCCCAAGCACTGAGCACTGAGCAACCTGAGTACTGAGCACTGAGCACCCTTAGTACTGAGCACCGAGCACCCTGAGTACTGAGCACCCAGCACCCCGAGCACTGAGCACTGAGCAACCTGAGTGCTGAGCAACAAGCACCCCGAGTACTGAGCACTGAGCACCCTGAGTACTGAGCACCCAGCACCCTGAGCACTGAGCACCCAGCACCCTGAGTAGTGAGCACTGAGAACCCTGAGTACTGAACACCGAGCACCCTGAGTACTGAGCACCCAGCACGGTGATCACTGAGCACGGAGCACCCCGAGGACTGAGCACCCGGCACCCTGAGCACTGAGCACCCAGCACCTTGAGTACTGAGCACCGAGCACCCCGAGAACTGAGCACCCAGCACCCAGAGTACTGAGCACCCAGCACCCTGAGCACTGAGCACGGAGCACCCCGAGGACTGAGCACCCAGCACCCTGAGCACTGAGCACCCAGCACCTTGAGTACTGAGCACCGAGCACCCCGAGCACTGAGCACCCAGCACCCTGAGTACTGAGCACCCAGCACCCTGAGCACTGAGCACCCAGCACCCTGAGCACTAAGCACCCAGCACCACGAGAACTGAGCACCCAGCACCCTGAGTACTGAGCACCCAGCACCCTGAGTACTGAGCACCCAGCACCCTGAGCACTGAGCACTGAGCACCCAGCACCTTGAGCACTGAGCACTGACCACCCAGCACCCCGAGCACTGAGCACCCAGCACCCCGAGCACTGAGCACCCAGCGCCCTGAGCACTGAGCACCCAGCACCCTGAGCACTGAGCACCCAGTCCCCTGAGTACTGAGCACCCAGCACCATGAGTACTGAGCACCCAGCACCCTGAGTACTGAGCACTCAGCACCCTGAGTACTGAGCACCGAGCACCCCGAGCACTGAGCACCCAGCACCCTGAGCACTGAGCACCCTGAGGCCTGAGCACCCAGCACCCTGAGCACTGAGCACCCAGCACCCTGAGTACTGAGCACCGATCACCCTGAGCACTGAGCACCCAGCACCCCGAGCACTGAGCACCCAGCACCCTGAGTACTGAGCACCCAGCACCCTGAGCACTGAGCACCCAGCATCCTGAGTACTGAGCACCCTGAGTACTGAGCACCGATCACCCTGAGCACTAAGCACCCAGCACCCTGAGTACTGAGCACCCAGCACCCTGAGCACTGAGCACCCAGCACCCTGAGCACTGAGCACCCAGCACCCTGAGTACTGAGCACCCAGCACCCTGAGTACTGAGTACCCAGCACCCTGAGCACTGAGCACCCAGCACCCTGAGTACTGAGCACCGAGCACCCTGAGTACTGAGCACCCAGCACCCTGAGTACTGAGCACCCAGCACCCTGAGCACTGAGCACCCAGCACCCTGAGTACTGAGCACCCAGACCCCGAGCACTGAGGACCCATCACCCCTAGCACTGAGCACCCAGCACCCTGAGCACTGAGCACCCAGCAGCCCGAGCACTGAGCACCCAGCATCCTGAGCACTGAGTAATGAGCACCCAGCACCCTGAGCACTGAGCACCCAGCACCCTGAGCACTGAGCACCCAGCACCCTGAGTACTGAGCACCCAGCACCCCAAGCACTGAGCACCGAGCACCCTAAGTACTGAGCACCCAGCACGCTGAGCACTGAGCACCCAGCACCCCGCGTACTGAGCACCCAGCACCCTGAGTACTGAGCACTCAGCACCCTGAGTACTGAGCACCGAGCACCCCGAGTACTGAGCACTGAGCACCCTGAGTACTGAGCACCCAGCACCCTGATCACTGAGTACCCAGCAACCTGAGTACTGAGCACTGAGAACCCTGAGTACTGAGCACCGAGCACCCTGAGTACTGAGCACCCAGCACCCTGATCACTGAGCACCCAGCACCCTGAGCACTGAGCACCTAGCACCTTGAGTACTGAGCACCGATCACCCCGAGCACTGAGCACCCAGCACCCTGAGTACTGAGCACCGATCACCCCGAGCACTGAGAACCCAGCACCCTGAGTAGTGAGCACCCAACGTACTGAGCACCGAGCACCCCGAGCACTGAGCACCCAGCACCCTGAGTACTGAGCACCGATCACCCTGAGCACTGAGCACCCAGCACCCTGAGTACTGAGCTCCGAGCACCCCGAGCAATGAGCATCCAGCGCCCCGAGCACTGAGCACCCAGCACCCTGAGCACTTAGCACCCAGCACCCTGAGTACTGGGCACCCAGCACCCCGAGCACTGAGCACCCAGCACCCTGAGCACTGAGCACCCAGCACACTGAGCACAGATCACCCAGCACACTGAGCGCTGAGCACCCAGCACCCTGAGTACTGAGCACCCAGCACCCTGAGTACTGAGCACTCAGCACCGTGAGTACTGAGCACCGAGCACCCCGAGCACTGAGCACCCAGCACCCTGGGCACTGCACCCAGCACCCTGAGTACTGAGCACTGATCACTCCGAGCACTGAACACCCAGCACCCTGAGTACTGAGCTCCGAGCACCCCGAGCACTGAGCATCCAGCGCCCCGAGCACTGAGCACCCCGCACCCTGAGCACTTAGCACCCAGCACCCTGAGTACTGGGCACCCAGCACCCCGAGCACTGAGCACCCAGCACCCTGAGCACTGAGCAACCAGCACCCTGAGCACAGATCACCCAGCACAATGAGCGCAGAGCACCCAGCACCCTGAGTACTGAGCACCCAGCACCCTGAGTACTGAGCACTCAGCACCCTGAGTACTGAGCACCGAGCACCCCGAGCCCTGAGCACCCAGCACCCTGAGCACTGAGCACCCAGCACCCCGAGCACTGAGCACCCAGCACCCTGAGTACTGAGCACCCAGCACCCTGAGCACTGAGCACCCAGCACCCTGAGCACTGAGCACCCAGCACCCTGAGTAGTGAGCACCCAGCACCCCGAGCACTGAGCACCCAGCACCCTGAGCACTGAGCACCCTGAGTACTGAGCACCCAGCACCCTGAGCACTGAGGACCCAGCACCCCGAGCACTGAGCACCCAGCACGCTGAGTACTGAGCACTGAGCACCCAGCACCCTGAGTACTGAGCACCCAGCACCCTGAGTACTGAGCACCCAGCACCCCAAGCACTGAGCACTGAGCAACCTGAGTACTGAGCACTGAGCACCCTTAGTACTGAGCACCGAGCACCCTGAGTACTGAGCACCCAGCACCCCGAGCACTGAGCACTGAGCAACCTGAGTGCTGAGCAACAAGCACCCCGAGTACTGAGCACTGAGCACCCTGAGTACTGAGCACCCAGCACCCTGAGCACTGAGCACCCAGCACCCTGAGTACTGAGCACTGAGAACCCTGAGTACTGAACACCGAGCACCCTGAGTACTGAGCACCCAGCACGGTGATCACTGAGCACGGAGCACCCCGAGGACTGAGCACCCGGCACCCTGAGCACTGAGCACCCAGCACCTTGAGTACTGAGCACCGAGCACCCCGAGAACTGAGCACCCAGCACCCAGAGTACTGAGCACCCAGCACCCTGAGCACTGAGCACGGAGCACCCCGAGGACTGAGCACCCAGCACCCTGAGCACTGAGCACCCAGCACCTTGAGTACTGAGCACCGAGCACCCCGAGCACTGAGCACCCAGCACCCTGAGTACTGAGCACCCAGCACCCTGAGCACTGAGCACCCAGCACCCTGAGCACTAAGCACCCAGCACCACGAGAACTGAGCACCCAGCACCCTGAGTACTGAGCACCCAGCACCCTGAGTACTGAGCACCCAGCACCCTGAGCACTGAGCACTGAGCACCCAGCACCTTGAGCACTGAGCACTGACCACCCAGCACCCCGAGCACTGAGCACCCAGCACCCCGAGCACTGAGCACCCAGCGCCCTGAGCACTGAGCACCCAGCACCCTGAGCACTGAGCACCCAGTCCCCTGAGTACTGAGCACCCAGCACCATGAGTACTGAGCACCCAGCACCCTGAGTACTGAGCACTCAGCACCCTGAGTACTGAGCACCGAGCACCCCGAGCACTGAGCACCCAGCACCCTGAGCACTGAGCACCCTGAGGCCTGAGCACCCAGCACCCTGAGCACTGAGCACCCAGCACCCTGAGTACTGAGCACCGATCACCCTGAGCACTGAGCACCCAGCACCCCGAGCACTGAGCACCCAGCACCCTGAGTACTGAGCACCCAGCACCCTGAGCACTGAGCACTCAGCACCCTGAGTACTGAGCACCCTGAGTACTGAGCACCGATCACCCTGAGCACTAAGCACCCAGCACCCTGAGTACTGAGCACCCAGCACCCTGAGCACTGAGCACCCAGCACCCTGAGCACTGAGCACCCAGCACCCTGAGTACTGAGCACCCAGCACCCTGAGTACTGAGTACCCAGCACCCTGAGCACTGAGCACCCAGCACCCTGAGTACTGAGCACCGAGCACCCTGAGTACTGAGCACCCAGCACCCTGAGTACTGAGCACCCAGCACCCTGAGCACTGAGCACCCAGCACCCTGAGTACTGAGCACCCAGACCCCGAGCACTGAGGACCCATCACCCCTAGCACTGAGCACCCAGCACCCTGAGCACTGAGCACCCAGCAGCCCGAGCACTGAGCACCCAGCATCCTGAGCACTGAGTACTGAGCACCCAGCACCCTGAGCACTGAGCACCCAGCACCCTGAGCACTGAGCACCCAGCACCCTGAGTACTGAGCACCCAGCACCCCAAGCACTGAGCACCGAGCACCCTAAGTACTGAGCACCCAGCACGCTGAGCACTGAGCACCCAGCACCCCGCGTACTGAGCACCCAGCACCCTGAGTACTGAGCACTCAGCACCCTGAGTACTGAGCACCGAGCACCCCGAGTACTGAGCACTGAGCACCCTGAGTACTGAGCACCCAGCACCCTGATCACTGAGTACCCAGCAACCTGAGTACTGAGCACTGAGAACCCTGAGTACTGAGCACCGAGCACCCTGAGTACTGAGCACCCAGCACCCTGATCACTGAGCACCCAGCACCCTGAGCACTGAGCACCTAGCACCTTGAGTACTGAGCACCGATCACCCCGAGCACTGAGCACCCAGCACCCTGAGTACTGAGCACCGATCACCCCGAGCACTGAGAACCCAGCACCCTGAGTAGTGAGCACCCAACGTACTGAGCACCGAGCACCCCGAGCACTGAGCACCCAGCACCCTGAGTACTGAGCACCGATCACCCTGAGCACTGAGCACCCAGCACCCTGAGTACTGAGCTCCGAGCACCCCGAGCAATGAGCATCCAGCGCCCCGAGCACTGAGCACCCAGCACCCTGAGCACTTAGCACCCAGCACCCTGAGTACTGGGCACCCAGCACCCCGAGCACTGAGCACCCAGCACCCTGAGCACTGAGCACCCAGCACACTGAGCACAGATCACCCAGCACACTGAGCGCTGAGCACCCAGCACCCTGAGTACTGAGCACCCAGCACCCTGAGTACTGAGCACTCAGCACCGTGAGTACTGAGCACCGAGCACCCCGAGCACTGAGCACCCAGCACCCTGGGCACTGCACCCAGCACCCTGAGTACTGAGCACTGATCACTCCGAGCACTGAACACCCAGCACCCTGAGTACTGAGCTCCGAGCACCCCGAGCACTGAGCATCCAGCGCCCCGAGCACTGAGCACCCCGCACCCTGAGCACTTAGCACCCAGCACCCTGAGTACTGGGCACCCAGCACCCCGAGCACTGAGCACCCAGCACCCTGAGCACTGAGCAACCAGCACCCTGAGCACAGATCACCCAGCACAATGAGCGCAGAGCACCCAGCACCCTGAGTACTGAGCACCCAGCACCCTGAGTACTGAGCACTCAGCACCCTGAGTACTGAGCACCGAGCACCCCGAGCCCTGAGCACCCAGCACCCTGAGCACTGAGCACCCAGCACCCCGAGCACTGAGCACCCAGCACCCTGAGTACTGAGCACCCAGCACCCTGAGCACTGAGCACCCAGCACCCTGAGCACTGAGCACCCAGCACCCTGAGTAGTGAGCACCCAACGTACTGAGCACCGAGCACCCCTAGCACTGAGCACCCAGCACCCTGACTACTGAGCACCGATCACCCCGAGCACTGAGCACCCAGCACCCTTAGTACTGAGCTCCGAGCACCCCGAGCACTGAGCACGCAGCACCCTGAGCACTGAGCACCCAGCACCCTGAGTACTGAGCACCCAACAACCCGAGCACTGAGCAACCAGCACCCTGAGCACTGAGCACCCAGCACACTGAGCACTGATCACCCAGCACCCTGAGCACTGAGCACCCAGCACCCTGAGCACTGAGCATCGAGCACCCCGAGTACTGAGCACCCAGCACCCTGAGCACTGAGCACCCCGCACCCTGAGTACTGAGCACCCAGCACCCTGAGTACTGAACACCCAGCACCCTGAGCACTGAGCAGCCAGCACCCTGAGTAGTGAGCACCCAACGTACTGAGCACCGAGCACCCCGAGCACTGAGCACCCAGCACCCTGAGCACTGAGCACCCAGCACCCTGAGTAGTGAGCACCCAACGTACTGAGCACCGAGCACCCCGAGCACTGAGCACCCAGCACCCTGAGTACTGAGCACCGATCACCCCGAGCACTGAGAACCCAGCACCCTGAGTAGTGAGCACCCAACGTACTGAGCACCGAGCACCCCGAGCACTGAGCACCCAGCACCCTGAGTACTGAGCACCGATCACCCTGAGCACTGAGCACCCAGCACCCTGAGTACTGAGCTCCGAGCACCCCGAGCAATGAGCATCCAGCGCCCCGAGCACTGAGCACCCAGCACCCTGAGCACTTAGCACCCAGCACCCTGAGTACTGGGCACCCAGCACCCCGAGTACTGAGCACCCAGCACCCTGAGCACTGAGCACCCAGCACACTGAGCACAGATCACCCAGCACACTGAGCGCTGAGCACCCAGAACCCTGAGTACTGAGCACCCAGCACCCTGAGTACTGAGCACTCAGCACCGTGAGTACTGAGCACCGAGCACCCCGAGCACTGAGCACCCAGCACCCTGGGCACTGCACCCAGCACCCTGAGTACTGAGCACCGATCACCCCGAGCACTGAACATCCAGCACCCTGAGTACTGAGCTCCGAGCACCCCGAGCACTGAGCATCCAGCGCCCCGAGCACTGAGCACCCCGCACCCTGAGCACTTAGCACCCAGCACCCTGAGTACTGGGCACCCAGCACCCCGAGCACTGAGCACCCAGCACCCTGAGCACTGAGCACCCAGCACCCTGAGCACAGATCACCCAGCACACTGAGCGCTGAGCACCCAGCACCCTGAGTACTGAGCACCCAGCACCCTGAGTACTGACCACTCAGCACCCTGAGTACTGAGCACCGAGCACCCCGAGCCCTGAGCACCCAGCACCCTGAGCACTGAGCACCCTGAGGACTGAGCACCCTGCACCCTGAGAACTGAGCTCCCAGCACCCTGAGTACTGAGCACCCAGCACCCTGAGCACTGAGCACCCAGCACCCTGAACACTGAGCACCCAGCACCCCGAGCACTGAGCACCCAGCACCCTGAGTACTGAGCACCCAGCACCCTGAGCACTGAGCACCCAGCACCCTGAGCACTGAGCACCCAGCACCCTGAGTAGTGAGCACCCAATGTACTGAGCACCAAGCACCCCGAGCACTGAGCACCCAGCACCCTGACTACTGAGCACCGATCACCCCGAGAACTGAGCACCCAGCACCCTGAGTACTGAGCTCCGAGCACCCCGAGCACTGAGCACCCAGCGCCCCGAGCACTGAGCACCCAGCACCCTGAGCACTGAGCACCCAGCACCCTGAGTACGGAGCACCCAGCACCCCGAGCACTGAGCACCCAGCACCCTGAGCACTGAGCACCCAGCACACTGAGCACTGATCACCCAGCACCCTGAGCACTGAGCACCCAGCACCCTGAGTACTGAGCACCCAGCACCCTGAGTACTGAGCACTCAGCACCCTGAGTACTGAGCACCGAGCACCCCGAGCACTGAGCACCCAGCACCCTGAGCACTGAGCACCCCGCACCCCGAGTACTGAGCACCCAGCACCCCGAGCACTGAGCACCCAGCGCCCGGAGCACTGAGCACCCAGCACCACGAGCAGTGAGCACTGAGCACCCTGAGCACTGAGCACCCAGCACGCCGAGTACTGAGCACTGAGCACCCTGAGTACTGAGCACCAAGCACCCCGAGTACTGAGCACTGAGCACCCTGAGTACTGAGCACCCAGCACCCTGATCACTGAGTACCCAGCAACCTGAGTACTGAGCACTGAGAACCCTGAGTACTGAGCACCGAGCACCCTGAGTACTGAGCACCCAGCACCCTGATCACTGAGCACCCAGCACCCTGAGCACTGAGCACCTAGCACCTTGAGTACTGAGCACCGAGCACCCCGAGCACTGAGCACCCAGCACCCTGAGTACTGAGCACCCAGCACCCTGAGCACTGAGCACCCAGCACCCTGAGCACTGAGCAACCAGCACCCCGAGCACTGATCACCCAGCACACTGAGTACTGCGCACCAAGCACCCTGAGCACTGAGCACCCAGCACCCTGAGTACTGAGCACCCAGCACCCTGAGTACTGAGCAACCAGCACCCTGAGCACTGAGCACTGAGCAACCTGAGTGCTGAGCAACAAGCACCCCGAGTACTGAGCACTGAGCACCCTGAGTACTGAGCACCCAGCACCCTGAGCACTGAGCACCCAGCACCCTGAGTACTGAGCACTGAGAACCCTGAGTACTGAACACCGAGCACCCTGAGTACTGAGCACCCAGCACGGTGATCACTGAGCACGGAGCACCCCGAGGACTGAGCACCCGGCACCCTGAGCACTGAGCACCCAGCACCTTGAGTACTGAGCACCGAGCACCCCGAGAACTGAGCACCCAGCACCCTGAGTACTGAGCACCCAGCACCCTGAGCACTGAGCACGGAGCACCCCGAGGACTGAGCACCCAGCACCCTGAGCACTGAGCACCCAGCACCTTGAGTACTGAGCACCGAGCACCCCGAGCACTGAGCACCCAGCAACCTGAGTACTGAGCACCCAGCACCCTGAGCACTGAGCACCCAGCACCCTGAGCACTAAGCACCCAGCACCACGAGAACTGAGCACCCAGCACCCTGAGTACTGAGCACCCAGCACCCTGAGTACTGAGCACCCAGCACCCTGAGCACTGAGCACTGAGCACCCAGCACCTTGAGCACTGAGCACTGACCACCCAGCACCCCGAGCACTGAGCACCCAGCACCCCGAGCACTGAGCACCCAGCGCCCTGAGCACTGAGCACCCAGCACCCTGAGCACTGAGCACCCAGTCCCCTGAGTACTGAGCACCCAGCACCATGAGTACTGAGCACCCAGCACCCTGAGTACTGAGCACTCAGCACCCTGAGTACTGAGCACCGAGCACCCCGAGCACTGAGCACCCAGCACCCTGAGCACTGAGCACCCTGAGGCCTGAGCACCCAGCACCCTGAGCACTGAGCACCCAGCACCCTGAGTACTGAGCACCGATCACCCTGAGCACTGAGCACCCAGCACCCCGAGCACTGAGCACCCAGCACCCTGAGTACTGAGCACCCAGCACCCTGAGCACTGAGCACCCAGCATCCTGAGTACTGAGCACCCTGAGTACTGAGCACCGATCACCCTGAGCACTAAGCACCCAGCACCCTGAGTACTGAGCACCCAGCACCCTGAGCACTGAGCACCCAGCACCCTGAGCACTGAGCACCCAGCACCCTGATTACTGAGCACCCAGCACCCTGAGTACTGAGTACCCAGCACCCTGAGCACTGAGCACCCAGCACCCTGAGTACTGAGCACCGAGCACCCTGAGTACTGAGCACCCAGCACCCTGAGTACTGAGCACCCAGCACCCTGAGCACTGAGCACCCAGCACCCTGAGTACTGAGCACCCAGACCCCGAGCACTGAGGACCCATCACCCCTAGCACTGAGCACCCAGCACCCTGAGCACTGAGCACCCAGCAGCCCGAGCACTGAGCACCCAGCATCCTGAGCACTGAGTACTGAGCACCCAGCACCCTGAGCACTGAGCACCCAGCACCCTGAGCACTGAGCACCCAGCACCCTGAGTACTGAGCACCCAGCACCCCAAGCACTGAGCACCGAGCACCCTAAGTACTGAGCACCCAGCACGCTGAGCACTGAGCACCCAGCACCCCGCGTACTGAGCACCCAGCACCCTGAGTACTGAGCACTCAGCACCCTGAGTACTGAGCACCGAGCACCCCGAGTACTGAGCACTGAGCACCCTGAGTACTGAGCACCCAGCACCCTGATCACTGAGTACCCAGCAACCTGAGTACTGAGCACTGAGAACCCTGAGTACTGAGCACCGAGCACCCTGAGTACTGAGCACCCAGCACCCTGATCACTGAGCACCCAGCACCCTGAGCACTGAGCACCTAGCACCTTGAGTACTGAGCACCGATCACCCCGAGCACTGAGCACCCAGCACCCTGAGTACTGAGCACCGATCACCCCGAGCACTGAGAACCCAGCACCCTGAGTAGTGAGCACCCAACGTACTGAGCACCGAGCACCCCGAGCACTGAGCACCCAGCACCCTGAGTACTGAGCACCGATCACCCTGAGCACTGAGCACCCAGCACCCTGAGTACTGAGCTCCGAGCACCCCGAGCAATGAGCATCCAGCGCCCCGAGCACTGAGCACCCAGCACCCTGAGCACTTAGCACCCAGCACCCTGAGTACTGGGCACCCAGCACCCCGAGCACTGAGCACCCAGCACCCTGAGCACTGAGCACCCAGCACACTGAGCACAGATCACCCAGCACACTGAGCGCTGAGCACCCAGCACCCTGAGTACTGAGCACCCAGCACCCTGAGTACTGAGCACTCAGCACCGTGAGTACTGAGCACCGAGCACCCCGAGCACTGAGCACCCAGCACCCTGGGCACTGCACCCAGCACCCTGAGTACTGAGCACTGATCACTCCGAGCACTGAACACCCAGCACCCTGAGTACTGAGCTCCGAGCACCCCGAGCACTGAGCATCCAGCGCCCCGAGCACTGAGCACCCCGCACCCTGAGCACTTAGCACCCAGCACCCTGAGTACTGGGCACCCAGCACCCCGAGCACTGAGCACCCAGCACCCTGAGCACTGAGCAACCAGCACCCTGAGCACAGATCACCCAGCACAATGAGCGCAGAGCACCCAGCACCCTGAGTACTGAGCACCCAGCACCCTGAGTACTGAGCACTCAGCACCCTGAGTACTGAGCACCGAGCACCCCGAGCCCTGAGCACCCAGCACCCTGAGCACTGAGCACCCAGCACCCCGAGCACTGAGCACCCAGCACCCTGAGTACTGAGCACCCAGCACCCTGAGCACTGAGCACCCAGCACCCTGAGCACTGAGCACCCAGCACCCTGAGTAGTGAGCACCCAACGTACTGAGCACCGAGCACCCCTAGCACTGAGCACCCAGCACCCTGACTACTGAGCACCGATCACCCCGAGCACTGAGCACCCAGCACCCTTAGTACTGAGCTCCGAGCACCCCGAGCACTGAGCACGCAGCACCCTGAGCACTGAGCACCCAGCACCCTGAGTACTGAGCACCCAACAACCCGAGCACTGAGCAACCAGCACCCTGAGCACTGAGCACCCAGCACACTGAGCACTGATCACCCAGCACCCTGAGCACTGAGCACCCAGCACCCTGAGCACTGAGCATCGAGCACCCCGAGTACTGAGCACCCAGCACCCTGAGCACTGAGCACCCCGCACCCTGAGTACTGAGCACCCAGCACCCTGAGTACTGAACACCCAGCACCCTGAGCACTGAGCACCCAGCACCCTGAGTAGTGAGCACCCAACGTACTGAGCACCGAGCACCCCGAGCACTGAGCACCCAGCACCCTGAGCACTGAGCACCCAGCACCCTGAGTAGTGAGCACCCAACGTACTGAGCACCGAGCACCCCGAGCACTGAGCACCCAGCACCCTGAGTACTGAGCACCGATCACCCCGAGCACTGAGAACCCAGCACCCTGAGTAGTGAGCACCCAATGTACTGAGCACCGAGCACCCCGAGCACTGAGCACCCAGCACCCTGAGTACTGAGCACCGATCACCCTGAGCACTGAGCACCCAGCACCCTGAGTACTGAGCTCCGAGCACCCCGAGCAATGAGCATCCAGCGCCCCGAGCACTGAGCACCCAGCACCCTGAGCACTTAGCACCCAGCACCCTGAGTACTGGGCACCCAGCACCCCGAGTACTGAGCACCCAGCACCCTGAGCACTGAGCACCCAGCACACTGAGCACAGATCACCCAGCACACTGAGCGCTGAGCACCCAGCACCCTGAGTACTGAGCACCCAGCACCCTGAGTACTGAGCACTCAGCACCGTGAGTACTGAGCACCGAGCACCCCGAGCACTGAGCACCCAGCACCCTGGGCACTGCACCCAGCACCCTGAGTACTGAGCACCGATCACCCCGAGCACTGAACATCCAGCACCCTGAGTACTGAGCTCCGAGCACCCCGAGCACTGAGCATCCAGCGCCCCGAGCACTGAGCACCCCGCACCCTGAGCACTTAGCACCCAGCACCCTGAGTACTGGGCACCCAGCACCCCGAGCACTGAGCACCCAGCACCCTGAGCACTGAGCACCCAGCACCCTGAGCACAGATCACCCAGCACACTGAGCGCTGAGCACCCAGCACCCTGAGTACTGAGCACCCAGCACCCTGAGTACTGACCACTCAGCACCCTGAGTACTGAGCACCGAGCACCCCGAGCCCTGAGCACCCAGCACCCTGAGCACTGAGCACCCTGAGGACTGAGCACCCTGCACCCTGAGAACTGAGCTCCCAGCACCCTGAGTACTGAGCACCCAGCACCCTGAGCACTGAGCACCCAGCACCCTGAACACTGAGCACCCAGCACCCCGAGCACTGAGCACCCAGCACCCTGAGTACTGAGCACCCAGCACCCTGAGCACTGAGCACCCAGCACCCTGAGCACTGAGCACCCAGCACCCTGAGTAGTGAGCACCCAATGTACTGAGCACCAAGCACCCCGAGCACTGAGCACCCAGCACCCTGACTACTGAGCACCGATCACCCCGAGAACTGAGCACCCAGCACCCTGAGTACTGAGCTCCGAGCACCCCGAGCACTGAGCACCCAGCGCCCCGAGCACTGAGCACCCAGCACCCTGAGCACTGAGCACCCAGCACCCTGAGTACGGAGCACCCAGCACCCCGAGCACTGAGCACCCAGCACCCTGAGCACTGAGCACCCAGCACACTGAGCACTGATCACCCAGCACCCTGAGCACTGAGCACCCAGCACCCTGAGTACTGAGCACCCAGCACCCTGAGTACTGAGCACTCAGCACCCTGAGTACTGAGCACCGAGCACCCCGAGCACTGAGCACCCAGCACCCTGAGCACTGAGCACCCCGCACCCCGAGTACTGAGCACCCAGCACCCCGAGCACTGAGCACCCAGCGCCCGGAGCACTGAGCACCCAGCACCACGAGCAGTGAGCACTGAGCACCCTGAGCACTGAGCACCCAGCACGCCGAGTACTGAGCACTGAGCACCCTGAGTACTGAGCACCAAGCACCCCGAGTACTGAGCACTGAGCACCCTGAGTACTGAGCACCCAGCACCCTGATCACTGAGTACCCAGCAACCTGAGTACTGAGCACTGAGAACCCTGAGTACTGAGCACCGAGCACCCTGAGTACTGAGCACCCAGCACCCTGATCACTGAGCACCCAGCACCCTGAGCACTGAGCACCTAGCACCTTGAGTACTGAGCACCGAGCACCCCGAGCACTGAGCACCCAGCACCCTGAGTACTGAGCACCCAGCACCCTGAGCACTGAGCACCCAGCACCCTGAGCACTGAGCAACCAGCACCCCGAGCACTGATCACCCAGCACACTGAGTACTGCGCACCAAGCACCCTGAGCACTGAGCACCCAGCACCCTGAGTACTGAGCACCCAGCACCCTGAGTACTGAGCAACCAGCACCCTGAGCACTGAGCACCCAGCACCCTGAGCACTGAGCACTGAGCACCCAGCACCCCGAGCACTGAGCACACAGCACCCTGACCACTGAGCACACTGAGGACTGAGCACCCAGCACCCTGAGCACTGAGCACCCAGCACCCTGAGTACTGAGCACCGATCACCCTGAGCACTGACCACCCAGCACCCGAGCACTGAGCACCCAGCACCCTGAGTACTGAGCACCCAGCACCCTGAGTACTGAGCACCGATCACCCTGAGCACTGAGCACCCAGAAAACAGAGCACTGAGCACCCAGCACCCTGAGTACTGAGCACCCAGCACCCCGAGCACTGAGCACCCAGCACCCTGAGTACTGAGCACCGTGAGTACTGAGCACCGATCACCCTGAGCACTGAGCTCCCAGCACCCTGAGTACTGAGCACCCAGCACCCTGAGCACTGAGCACCCAGCACCCTGAGTACTGAGCACCCAGCACCCTGAGCACTGAGCCCCCAGCACCCTGAGTACTGAGCACCCAGCACCCTGAGCACTGAGCACCCAGCACTCTGAGTACTGAGCACCCAGCACCCCGAGCACTGAGCACCCAGCACCCGAGAATGAGCACCCAGCACCCCGAGTACTGAGCAACGAGCACCCTGAGCACTGAGTACCCAGCACCCTGAGCACTGAGCACCCAGCACCCTGAGTACTGAGCACCCAGCACCCTGAGTACTGAGCACCCAGCACCCTGAGCACTGAGCACCGAGCACCCCGAGTACTGAGCACCCAGCACCCTGAGGACTGAACACCCAGCTCCCTGAGCACTGAGTACCCTGAGCACTGAGTACTGAGCACCGAGCACCCCGAGAACTGAGCACCCAGCACCCGGAGTACTGAGCACCCAGCACACTGAGTAATGAGCACCCAGCACCCCGAGCACTGAGCACCCAGCACCCTGAGCACTGAGCACCCAGCACCCTGAGTACTGAGCACTGAGCACCCAGCACCCCAAGCACTGAGCACCCAGCACCCTGAGTACTGAGCACTGAGCACCCAGCACCCCGAGCACTGAGCACCCAGCCCCCAGAGTACTAAGCACCGAGCACCCTGAGTACTGAGCACCCAGCACCCTGAGCACTGAACACACAGCACCCTGAGTACTGAGCACCTCGAGCACTGAGCACCCAGCACCCTGAGTACTGAGCACCGAGCACCCCGAGCACTGAACACCCGGCACCCCGAGCACTGAGCACCCAGCACCCCGAGCACTGAGCACCCAGCACCCTGAGTACTGAGCACCCAGCACCCTGAGTACTGAGCACCCAGCACGCTGAGCACTGAGTACCCAGCACCCTGAGCACTGAGCACCCAGCACCCTGAGCACTGAGCACCCAGCACCCTGAACACTGAGCACCCAGCGCCCTGAGTACTGAGCACTGAGCACTGAGCACCCAGCACCCCAAGCACTGAGCACCCAGCACCCTGAGTACTGAGCACCCAGCACCCCGAGCACTGAGCACCCAGCACCCTGAGTACTGAGCACCGAGCACCCTGAGTACTGAGTACCCAGCACCCTGAGTACTGAGCACCCAGCGTACTGAGCACCGAGCACCCAGCACCCTGAGTACTGAGCACCCAGCACCCTGAGCACTGAGCACCCAGCACCCTGAGTACTGAGCACTGAGCACCCCGAGTACTGAGCACCGGGCACCGCGAGCACTAAGCACCCAGCACCCCGAGAACCGAGCACCCAGCACTCTGAGCACTGAGCACCCAGCACCCTGAGCACTGAGCACCCAGCACCCTGAGCACTGAGCACCCAGCACCCTGAGCACTGAGCACCCAGCACCCTGAGCACTGAGCACCCAGCACACTGAGCACTGAGCACCCAGCACCCTGAGCACTGAGCACCCAGCACCCTGAGTACTGAGCACCCAAAGTATAGAGCACCGAGCACCCTGAGTACTGAGCACCCAGCACACTGAGCACTGAGCACCCAGCACCCTGAGTACTGAGCACCCAGCACCCTGAGTTCTGAGCACCCAGCACCCCGAGCACTGAGCACCCAGCACCCTGAGCACTGAGCACCCAGCACCCCGAGCACTGAGCACCCAGGACCCTGAGTACTGAGCACCCAGCACCCTGAGTACTGAGCACTCAGCACCCTGAATACTGAGCACCGAGCACCCCGAGCACTGAGCACCCAGCACCCTGAGCACCCAGCACCCTGAGGACTGAGCACCCAGCACCCTGAGTTCTGAGCACCCAGCACCCTGAGTACTGAGCACCCAGCATCCGGAGTACTGAGCACCATTCACCCTGAGCACTGAGCACCCAGCACCCCGAGCACTAAGCACCCAGCACCCTGAGGACTGAGCACCCTGAGTACTGAGCACCGAGCACCCCGAGCACTGAGCACCCAGCACCGTGAGCACTGAGCACCCAGCACCCCGAGCACTGAGCACCCAGCACCCTGAGTACTGAGCACCCAGCACCCTGAGTACTGAACACCCAGCACCCTGAGCACTGAGTACCCAGCACCCTGAGCACTGAGCACACAGCACCCTGAGCACTGAGCACCCAGCACCCTGAGTACTGAGCACTGAGCACCCAGGACCCCGAGCACTGAGCACCCAGCACCCTGAGTACTGAGCACTGAGCACCCAGCACACCGAGCACTGAGCACCCAGCACCCTGAGCACTGAGCACTCAGCACCCTGAGTACTGAGCACCCAGCACCCCGAGTACTGAGCACCCAGCACCCTGAGTACTGAGCACCCAGCACCCTGAGCACTGAACACACAGCACCCTGAGTACTGAGCACCTCGAGCACTGAGCACCCAGCACCCTGAGTACTGAGCACCGAGCACCCCGAGCACTGAGCACCCAGCACCCTGAGCACTGAGCACTGAGCACCCAGCACCCCGAGCACTGAGCACCCAGCACCCTGAGTACTGAGCACCCAGCACCCTGAGTACTGAGCACCCAGCAACCTGAGCACTGAGTACCCAGCACCCTGAGCACTGAGCACCCAGCAACCTGAGCACTGAGCACCCAGCACCCTGAGCACTGTGCACCCAGCACCCTGAGTACTGAGCACTGAGCACTGAGCACCCAGCACCCCGAGCACTGAGCACCCAGCACCCTGAGTACTAAGCACCCAGCACCCTGAGTACTGAGCACCCAGCACCCTGAGTACTGAGCACTGAGCACCCAGCACCCCGAGCACTGAGAACCCAGCGCCCTGAGTACTGAGCACTGAGCACTGAGCACCCAGCACCCCGAGCACTGAGCACCCAGCACCCTGAGTACTGAGCACCCAGCACCCCGAGCACTGAGCACCCAGCACCCTGAGTACTGAGCACCGAGCACCCTGAGTACTGAGCACCCAGCACCCTGAGTACTGAGCACCCAGCGTACTGAGCACCGAGCACCCAGCACCCTGAGTACTGAGCACCCAGCACCCTGAGCACTGAGCACCCAGCACCCTGAGTACTGAGCACTGAGCACCCCGAGCACTGAGCACCCAGCACCCTGAGTACTGAGCACCCAGCACCCTGAGTACTGAACACCCAGCACACTGAGCACTGAGTACCCAGCACCCTGAGCACTGAGCACACAGCACCCTGAGCACTGAGCACCCAGCACCCTGAGTACTGAGCACTGAGCACCCAGGACCCCGAGCACTGAGCACCCAGCACCCTGAGTACTAAGCACTGAGCACCCAGCACACCGAGCACTGAGCACCCAGCACCCTGAGCACTGAGCACCCAGCACCCTGAGTACTGCGCACCCAGCAACCCGAGTACTGAGCACACAGCACCCTGAGTACTGAGCACCGAGCACCCTGAGCACTGAGCACCCAGCACCCCGAGCACTGAGCACCCAGCACACTGAGTACTGAGCACACAGCACCCTGAGCACTGAGCACCCAGCACCCTGAGTACTGAGCACCCAGCACCCTGAGCACTGAGCACCCAGCACCCTGAGTACTGAGCACCCAGCACCCTGAGTACTGAGCACACAGCACCCTGAGCACTGAGCACCGAGCACCCCGAGTACTGAGCACCCAGCACCCTGAGCACTGAGCACCCAGCACCCTGAGTACTGAGCACCAAGCACCCTGAGTACTGAACACCCAGCACCCTGAGCACTGAGCACCCTGAGCACTGAGTACTGATCACCGAGCACCCCGAGAACTGAGCACCCAGCACCCTGAGTACTGAGCACCCAGCACCCCGAGCACTGAGCACCCAGCACCCTGAGCACTGAGCACCCAGCACCCTGAGTACTGAGCACTGAGCACCCAGCACCCCGAGCACTGAGCACCCAGCACCTTGAGTACTGATCACTGAGCACCCATCACCCCGAGCACTGAGCACCCAGCCCCCTGAGTACTAAGCACCGAGCACCCTGAGTACTGAGCACCCAGCACCGTGAACACTGAACACACAGCACCCTGAATACTGAGCACCTCGAGCACTGAGCACCCAGCACCCTGAGTACTGAGCACCGAGCACCCCGAGCAATGAGCACCCAGCACCCCGAGCACTGAGCACCCAGCACCCCGAGCACTGAGCACCCAGCACCCTGAGTACTGAGCACCCAGCACCCTGAGTACTGAGCACCCAGCACCCTGAGCACTGAGTACCCAGCACCCTGAGCACTGAGCACCCAGCACCCTGAGCACTGAGCACCCAGCACCCTGAGCACTGTGCACCCAGCACCCTGAGTACTGAGCACTGAGCACTGAGCACCCAGCACCCCGAGCACTGAGCACCCAGCACCCTGAGTACTAAGCACCCAGCACCCTGAGTACTGAGCACCCAGCACCCTGAGTACTGAGCACTGAGCACCCAGCACCCCGAGCACTGAGCACCCAGCACCCTGAGTACTGAGCACTGAGCACTGAGCACCCAGCACCCCGAGCACTGAGCAGCCAGCACCCTGAGTACTGAGCACCCAGCACCCCGAGCACTGAGCACCCAGCACCCTGAGTACTGAGCACCGAGCACCCTGAGTACTGAGCACCCAGCACCCTGAGTACTGAGCACCCAGCGTACTGAGCACCGAGCACCCAGCACCCTGAGTACTGAGCACCCAGCACCCTGAGCACTGAGCACCCAGCACCCTGAGTACTGAGCACCCAGCACCCTGAGTTCTGAGCACCCAGCACCCCGAGCACTGAGCACCCAGCACCCTGAGCACTGAGCACCCAGCACCCCGAGCACTGAGCACCCAGGACCCTGAGTACTGAGCACCCAGCACCCTGAGTACTGAGCACTCAGCACCCTGAATACTGAGCACCGAGCACCCCGAGCACTGAGCACCCAGCACCCTGAGCACCCAGCACCCTGAGGACTGAGCACCCAGCACCCTGAGTACTGAGCACCCAGCAACCTGAGTACTGAGCACCCAGCATCCGGAGTACTGAGCACCGTTCACCCTGAGCACTGAGCACCCAGCACCCCGAGCACTAAGCACCCAGCACCCTGAGTACTGAGCACCCTGAGTACTGAGCACCGAGCACCCCGAGCACTGAGCACCCAGCACCGTGAGCACTGAGCACCCAGCACCCCGAGCACTGAGCACCCAGCACCCTGAGTACTGAGCACCCAGCACCCCGAGCACTGAGCACCCAGCACCCTGAGTACTGAGCACCGAGCACCCTGAGTACTGAGCACCCAGCACCCTGAGTACTGAGCACCCAGCGTACTGAGCACCGAGCACCCAGCACCCTGAGTACTGAGCACCCAGCACCCCGAGCACTGAGCACCCAGCACCCTGAGTACTGAGCACCCAGCACCCTGAGTACTGAACACCCAGCACACTGAGCACTGAGTACCCAGCACCCTGAGCACTGAGCACACAGCACCCTGAGCACTGAGCACCCAGCACCCTGAGTACTGAGCACTGAGCACCCAGGACCCCGAGCACTGAGCACCCAGCACCCTGAGTACTGAGCACTGAGCACCCAGCACACCGAGCACTGAGCACCCAGCACCCTGAGTACTGAGCACCGAGCACCCTGAGTACTGAGCACCCAGCACCCTGAGTACTGAGCACCCAGCGTACTGAGCACCGAGCACCCAGCACCCTGAGTACTGAGCACCAAGCACCCTGAGTACTGAACACCCAGAACCCTGAGCACTGAGCACCCTGAGCACTGAGTACTGAGCACCCAGCACCCCGAGCACTGAGCACCCAGCACCCTGAGTACTGAGCACCGAGCACCCTGAGTACTGATCACCCAGCACCCTGAGTACTGAGCACCCAGCGTACTGAGCACCGAGCACCCAGCACCCTGAGTACTGAGCACCCAGCACCCCGAGGACTGAGCACCCAGCACCCTGAGTACTGAGCACCCAGCACCCTGAGTACTGAACACCCAGCACACTGAGCACTGAGTACCCAGCACCCTGAGCACTGAGCACACAGCACCCTGAGCACTGAGCACCCAGCACCCTGAGTACTGAGCACTGAGCACCCAGGACCCCGAGCACTGAGCACCCAGCACCCTGAGCACTGAGCACCCAGCACCCCGAGCACTGAGCACCCAGGACCCTGAGTACTGAGCACCCAGCACCCTGAGTACTGAGCACTCAGCACCCTGAATACTGAGCACCGAGCACCCCGAGCACTGAGCACCCAGCACCCTGAGCACCCAGCACCCTGAGGACTGAGCACCCAGCACCCTGAGTACTGAGCACCCAGCACCCTGAGTACTGAGCACCCAGCATCCGGAGTACTGAGCACCGTTCACCCTGAGCACTGAGCACCCAGCACCCCGAGCACTAAGCACCCAGCACCCTGAGTACTGAGCACCCTGAGTACTGAGCACCGAGCACCCCGAGCACTGAGCACCCAGCACCGTGAGCACTGAGCACCCAGCACCCCGAGCACTGAGCACCCAGCACCCTGAGTACTGAGCACCCAGCACCCCGAGCACTGAGCACCCAGCACCCTGAGTACTGAGCACCGAGCACCCTGAGTACTGAGCACCCAGCACCCTGAGTACTGAGCACCCAGCGTACTGAGCACCGAGCACCCAGCACCCTGAGTACTGAGCACCCAGCACCCCGAGCACTGAGCACCCAGCACCCTGAGTACTGAGCACCCAGCACCCTGAGTACTGAACACCCAGCACACTGAGCACTGAGTACCCAGCACCCTGAGCACTGAGCACACAGCACCCTGAGCACTGAGCACCCAGCACCCTGAGTACTGAGCACTGAGCACCCAGGACCCCGAGCACTGAGCACCCAGCACCCTGAGTACTGAGCACTGAGCACCCAGCACACCGAGCACTGAGCACCCAGCACCCTGAGCACTGAGCACCCAGCACCCTGAGTACTGCGCACCCAGCAACCCGAGTACTGAGCACACAGCACCCTGAGTACTGAGCACCGAGCACCCTGAGTACTGAGCACCCAGCACCCCGAGCACTGAGCACCCAGCACCCTGAGTACTGAGCACCCAGCACCCCGAGCACTGAGCACCCAGCACCCTGAGTACTGAGCACCGAGCACCCTGAGTACTGAGCACCCAGCACCCTGAGTACTGAGCACCCAGCGTACTGAGCACCGAGCACCCAGCACCCTGAGTACTGAGCACCCAGCACCCTGAGCACTGAGCACCCAGCACCCTGAGTACTGAGCACTGAGCACCCCGAGCACTGAGCACCCAGCACCCTGAGTACTGAGCACCCAGCACCCTGAGTACTGAACACCCAGCACACTGAGCACTGAGTACCCAGCACCCTGAGCACTGAGCACACAGCACCCTGAGCACTGAGCACCCAGCACCCTGAGTACTGAGCACTGAGCACCCAGGACCCCGAGCACTGAGCACCCAGCACCCTGAGTACTGAGCACTGAGCACCCAGCACACCGAGCACTGAGCACAAAGCACCCTGAGCACTGAGCACCCAGCACCCTGAGCACTGAGCACCGAGCACCCCGAGTACTGAGCACCCAGCACCCTGAGCACTGAGCACCCAGCACCCTGAGTACTGAGCACCAAGCACCCTGAGTACTGAACACCCAGCACCCTGAGCACTGAGCACCCTGAGCACTGAGTACTGAGCACCCAGCACCCCGAGCACTGAGCACCCAGCACCCTGAGTACTGAGCACCGAGCACCCTGAGTACTGAGCACCCAGCACCCTGAGTACTGAGCACCCAGCGTACTGAGCACCGAGCACCCAGCACCCTGAGTACTGAGCACCCAGCACCCCGAGGACTGAGCACCCAGCACCCTGAGTACTGAGCACCCAGCACCCTGAGTACTGAACACCCAGCACACTGAGCACTGAGTACCCAGCACCCTGAGCACTGAGCACACAGCACCCTGAGCACTGAGCACCCAGCACCCTGAGTACTGAGCACTGAGCACCCAGGACCCCGAGCACTGAGCACCCAGCACCCTGAGTACTGAGCACTGAGCACCCAGCACACCGAGCACTGAGCACCCAGCACCCTGAGCACTGAGCACCCAGCACCCTGAGTACTGCGCACCCAGCAACCCGAGTACTGAGCACACAGCACCCTGAGTACTGAGCACCGAGCACCCTGAGCACTGAGCACCCAGCACCCCGAGCACTGAGCACCCAGCACCCTGAGTACTGAGCACCCAGCACCCCGAGCACTGAGCACCCAGCACCCTGAGCACTGAGCACCCAGCACCTTGAGTACTGAGCACCGAGCACAACGAGCACTGAGCACCCAGCACCCTGAGTACTGAGCACCCAGCACCCTGAGCACTGAGCACCCAGCACCCTGAGTACTGAGCACTGAGCACCCCGAGCACTGAGCACCCAGCACCCTGAGTACTGAGCACCCAGCACCCTGAGTACTGAACACCCAGCACACTGAGCACTGAGTACCCAGCACCCTGAGCACTGAGCACACAGCACCCTGAGCACTGAGCACCCAGCACCCTGAGTACTGAGCACTGAGCACCCAGGACCCCGAGCACTGAGCACCCAGCACCCTGAGTATTGAGCACTGAGCACCCAGCACACCGAGCACTGAGCACCCAGCACCCTGAGCACTGAGCACCCAGCACCCTGAGCACTGAGCACCGAGCACCCCGAGTACTGAGCACCCAGCACCCTGAGCACTGAGCACCCAGCACCCTGAGTACTGAGCACCAAGCACCCTGAGTACTGAACACCCAGCACCCTGAGCACTGAGCACCCTGAGCACTGAGTACTGATCACCGAGCACCCCGAGAACTGAGCACCCAGCACCCTGAGTACTGAGCACCCAGCACCCCGAGCACTGAGCACCCAGCACCCTGAGCACTGAGCACCCAGCACCCTGAGTACTGAGCACTGAGCACCCAGCACCCCGAGCACTGAGCACCCAGCACCTTGAGTACTGATCACTGAGCACCCATCACCCCGAGCACTGAGCACCCAGCCCCCTGAGTACTAAGCACCGAGCACCCTGAGTACTGAGCACCCAGCACCCTGAGCACTGAACACACAGCACCCTGAGTACTGAGCACCTCGAGCACTGAGCACCCAGCACCCTGAGTACTGAGCACCGAGCACCCCGAGCACTGAGCACCCAGCACCCCGAGCACTGAGCACCCAGCACCCCGAGCACTGAGCACCCAGCACCCTGAGTACTGAGCACCCAGCACCCTGAGTACTGAGCACCCAGCACCCTGAGCACTGAGTACCCAGCACCCTGAGCACTGAGCACCCAGCACCCTGAGCACTGAGCACCCAGCACCCTGAGCACTGTGCACCCAGCACCCTGAGTACTGAGCACTGAGCACTGAGCACCCAGCACCCCGAGCACTGAGCACCCAGCACCCTGAGTACTAAGCACCCAGCACCCTGAGTACTGAGCACCCAGCACCCTGAGTACTGAGCACTGAGCACCCAGCACCCCGAGCACTGAGCACCCAGCACCCTGAGTAATGAGCACTGAGCACTGAGCACCCAGCACCCCGAGCACTGAGCACCCAGCACCCTGAGTACTGAGCACCCAGCACCCCGAGCACTGAGCACCCAGCACCCTGAGTACTGAGCACCGAGCACCCTGATTACTGAGCACCCAGCACCCTGAGTACTGAGCACCCAGCGTACTGAGCACCGAGCACCCAGCACCCTGAGTACTGAGCACCCAGCACCCTGAGCACTGAGCACCCAGCACCCTGAGTACTGAGCACCCAGCACCCTGAGTTCTGAGCACCCAGCACCCCGAGCACTGAGCACCCAGCACCCTGAGCACTGAGCACCCAGCACCCCGAGCACTGAGCACCCAGGACCCTGAGTACTGAGCACCCAGCACCCTGAGTACTGAGCACTCAGCACCCTGAATACTGAGCACCGAGCACCCCGAGCACTGAGCACCCAGCACCCTGAGCACCCAGCACCCTGAGGACTGAGCACCCAGCACCCTGAGTACTGAGCACCCAGCACCCTGAGTACTGAGCACCCAGCATCCGGAGTACTGAGCACCGTTCACCCTGAGCACTGAGCACCCAGCACCCCGAGCACTAAGCACCCAGCACCCTGAGTACTGAGCACCCTGAGTCCTGAGCACCGAGAACCCCGAGCACTGAGCACCCAGCTCCGTGAGCACTGAGCACCCAGCACCCCGAGCACTGAGCACCCAGCACTCTGAGCACTGAGCACCCAGCACCCTGAGCACTGAGCACCCAGCACCCTGAGCACTGAGCACCCAGCACCCTGAGTACTGAGCACCCAAAGTTTTGAGCACCGAGCACCCTGAGCACTGAGCACCCAGCACCCTGAGTACTGAGCACCCAGCACCCTGAGCAATGAGCACCCTGAGTACTGAGCACCCAGCACACTGAGCACTGAGCACCCAGCACCCTGAGTACTGAGCACCCAGCACCCTGAGTTCTGAGCACCCAGCACGCCGAGCACTGAGCACCCAGCACCCTGAGCACTGAGCACCCAGCACCCCGAGCACTGAGCACCCAGGACCCTGAGTACTGAGCACCCAGCACCCTGAGTACTGAGCACTCAGCACCCTGAATACTGAGCACCGAGCACCCCGAGCACTGAGCACCCAGCACCCTGAGTACTGAGCACCCAGCATCCGGAGTACTGAGCACCGTTCACCCTGAGCACTGAGCACCCAGCACCCCGAGCACTAAGCACCCAGCACCCTGAGTACTGAGCACCCTGAGTACTGAGCACCGAGCACCCCGAGCACTGAGCACCCAGCACCATGAGCACTGAGCACCCAGCACCCCGAGCACTGAGCACCCAGCACCCTGAGTACTGAGCACCCAGCACCCTGAGTACTGAACACCCAGCACCCTGATCACTGAGTAGACAGCACCCTGAGCCCTGAGCACACAGCACCCTGAGCACTGAGCACCCAGCACCCTGAGTACTGAGCACTGAGCACCCAGGACCCCGAGCACTGAGCACCCAGCACCCTGAGTACTGAGCACTGAGCACCCAGCACACCGAGCACTGAGCACCCAGCACCCTGAGCACTGAGCACCCAGCACCCTGAGTACTGAGCACCCAGCACCCCGAGTACTGAGCACCCAGCACCCTGAGCACTGAGCACCCAGCACCCTGAGTACTGAGCACCAAGCACCCTGAGTACTGAACACCCAGCACCCTGAGCACTGAGCACCCTGAGCACTGAGTACTGATCACCGAGCACCCCGAGAACTGAGCACCCAGCACCCTGAGTACTGAGCACCCAGCACCCCGAGCACTGAGCACCCAGCACCCTGAGCACTGAGCACCCAGCACCCTGAGTACTGAGCACTGAGCACCCAGCACCCCGAGCACTGAGCACCCAGCACCTTGAGTACTGATCACTGAGCACCCATCACCCCGAGCACTGAGCACCCAGCCCCCTGAGTACTAAGCACCGAGCACACTGAGTACTGAGCACCCAGCACCCTGAGCACTGAACACACAGCACCCTGAGTACTGAGCACCTCGAGCACTGAGCACCCAGCACCCTGAGTACTGAGCACCGAGCACCCCGAGCACTGAGCACCCAGCACCCCGAGCACTGAGCACCCAGCACCCCGAGCACTGAGCACGCAGCACCCTGAGTACTGAGCACCAAGCACCCTGAGTACTGAGCAAACAGCACCCTGAGCACTGAGTACCCAGCACCCTGAGCACTGAGCACCCAGCACCCTGAGCACTGAGCACCCAGCACCCTGAGCACTGTGCACCCAGCACCCTGAGTACTGAGCACTGAGCACTGCGCACCCAGCACCCCGAGCACTGAGCACCCAGCACCCTGAGTACTAAGCACCCAGCACCCTGAGTACTGAGCACCCAGCACCCTGAGTACTGAGCACCCAGCGTACTGAGCACCGACCACCCCGAGCACTGAGCACCCAGCACCCTGAGTACTGAGCACCCAGCACCCCGAGCACTGAGCACCCAGCACCCTGAGTACTGAGTACCGAGCACCCTGAGTACTGAGCACCCAGCACCCTGAGTACTGAGCACCCAGCGTACTGAGCACCGAGCCCCCAGCACCCTGAGTACTGAGCACCCAGCACTCTGAGCACTGAGCACCCAGGACCCTGAGTACTGAGCACTGAGCACCCCGAGTACTGAGCACCAGGCACCGCGAGCACTAAGCACCCAGCACGCCGAGCACCGAGCACCCAGCACCCTGAGCACTGAGCACCCAGCACCCTGAGCACTGAGCCCCCAGCACCCTGAGCACTGAGCACCCAGCACCCTGATTACTGAGCACCCAACGTATTGAGCACTGAGCACCCTGAGCACTGAGTACCCAGCACCCTGAGTACTGAGCACCCAGCACACTGAGCAATGAGCACCCTGAGTACTGAGCACCCAGCACCCCGAGCACTGAGCACCCAGCACCCTGAGTACTGAGCACCGAGCACCCTGAGTACTGAGCACCCAGCACCCTGAGTACTGAGCACCCAGCGTACTGAGCACCGAGCACCCAGCACCCTGAGTACTGAGCACCCAGCACCCTGAGCACTGAGCACCCAGCACCCTGAGTACTGAGCACTGAGCACCCCGAGCACTGAGCACCCAGCACCCTGAGTACTGAGCACCCAGCACCCTGAGTACTGAACACCCAGCACCCTGAGCACTGAGTACCCAGCACCCTGAGCACTGAGCACACAGCACCCTGAGCACTGAGCACCCAGCACCCTGAGTACTGAGCACTGAGCACCCAGGACCCCGAGCACTGAGCACCCAGCACCCTGAGTACTGAGCACTGAGCACCCAGCACACCGAGCACTGAGCACCCAGCACCCTGAGCACTGAGCACCCAGCACCCTGAGTACTGAGCACCCAGCACCCTGAGTACTGAGCACACAGCACCCTGAGCACTGAGCACCGAGCACCCCGAGTACTGAGCACCCAGCACCCTGAGCACTGAGCACCCAGCACCCTGAGTACTGAGCACCAAGCACCCTGAGTACTGAACACCCAGCACCCTGAGCACTGAGCACCCTGAGCACTGAGTACTGATCACCGAGCACCCCGAGAACTGAGCACCCAGCACCCTGAGTACTGAGCACCCAGCACCCCGAGCACTGAGCACCCAGCACCCTGAGCACTGAGCACCCAGCACCCTGAGTACTGAGCACTGAGCACCCAGCACCCCGAGCACTGAGCACCCAGCCCCCTGAGTACTAAGCACCGAGCACCCTGAGTACTGAGCACCCAGCACACTGAGCACTGAACACACAGCACCCTGAGTACTGAGCACCTCGAGCACTGAGCACCCAGCACCCTGAGTACTGAGCACCGAGCACCCCGAGCACTGAGCACCCAGCACCCCGAGCACTGAGCACCCAGCACCCTGAGCACTGAGTACCCAGCACCCTGAGCACTGAGCACCCAGCACCCTGAGCACTGAGCACCCAGCACCCTGAGCACTGTGCACCCAGCACCCTGAGTACTGAGCACCCAGCACCCTGAGCACTGAGTACCCAGCACCCTGAGCACTGAGCACCCAGCACCCTGAGCACTGAGCACCCAGCACCCTGAGCACTGTGCACCCAGCACCCTGAGTACTGAGCACTGAGCACTGAGCACCCAGCACCCCGAGCACTGAGCACCCAGCAACCTGAGTACTAAGCACCCAGCACCCTGAGTACTGAGCACCAAGCACCCTGAGTACTGAGCACTGAGCACCCAGCACCCCGAGCACTGAGCACCCAGCACCCTGAGTACTGAGCACTGAGCACTGAGCACCCAGCACCCCGAGCACTGAGCACCCAGCACCCTGAGTACTGAGCACCCAGCACCCCGAGCACTGAGCACCCAGCACCCTGAGTACTGAGCACCGAGCACCCTGAGTACTGAGCACCCAGCACCCTGAGTACTGAGCACCCAGCGTACTGAGCACCGAGCACCCAGCACCCTGAGTACTGAGCACCCAGCACCCTGAGCACTGAGCACCCAGCACCCTGAGTACTGAGCACCCAGCACCCTGAGTTCTGAGCACCCAGCACCCCGAGCACTGAGCACCCAGCACCCTGAGCACTGAGCACCCAGCACCGTGAGCACTGAGCACCCAGCACCCCGAGCACTGAGCACCCAGCACTCTGAGCACTGAGCACCCAGCACCCTGAGCACTGAGCACCCAGCACCCTGAGCACTGAGCACCCAGCATCCTGAGTACTGAGCACCCAAAGTATTGAGCACCGAGCACCCTGAGCACTGAGCACCCAGCACCCTGAGTACTGTGCACCCAGCACCCTGAGCAATGAGCACCCTGAGTACTGAGTACCCAGCACACTGAGCACTGAGCACCCAGCACCCTGAGTACTGAGCACCCAGCACCCTGAGTTCTGAGCACCCAGCACCCCGAGCACTGAGCACCCAGCACCCTGAGCACTGAGCAACCAGCACCCCGAGCACTGAGCACCCAGGACCCTGAGTACTGAGCACCCAGCACCCTGAGTACTGAGCACTCAGCACCCTGAATACTGAGCACCGAGCACCCCGAGCACTGAGCACCCAGCACCCTGAGCACCCAGCACCCTGAGGACTGAGCACTCAGCACCCTGAGTACTGAGCACCCAGCACCCTGAGTACTGAGCACCCAGCATCCGGAGTACTGAGCACCGTTCACCCTGAGCACTGAGCACCCAGCACCCCGAGCACTAAGCACCCAGCACCCTGAGTACTGAGCACCCTGAGTACTGAGCACCGAGCACCCCGAGCACTGAGCACCCAGCACCGTGAGCACTGAGCACCCAGCACCCCGAGCACTGAGCACCCAGCACCCTGAGTACTGAGCACCCAGCACCCTGAGTACTGAACACCCAGCACCCTGAGCACTGAGTACCCAGCACCCTGAGCACTGAGCACACAGCACCCTGAGCACTGAGCACCCAGCACCCTGAGTACTGAGCACTGAGCACCCAGGACCCCGAGCACTGAGCACCCAGCACCCTGAGTACTGAGCACTGAGCACCCAGCACACCGAGCACTGAGCACCCAGCACCCTGAGCACTGAGCACCCAGCACCCTGAGTACTGAGCACCCAGCACCCCGAGTACTGAGCACCCAGCACCCTGAGCACTGAGCACCCAGCACCCTGAGTACTGAGCACCAAGCACTCTGAGTACTGAACACCCAGCACCCTGAGCACTGAGCACCCTGAGCACTGAGTACTGATCACCGAGCACCCCGAGAACTGAGCACCCAGCACCCTGAGTACTGAGCACCCAGCACCCCGAGCACTGAGCACCCAGCACCCTGAGCACTGAGCACCCAGCACCCTGAGTACTGAGCACTGAGCACCCAGCACCCCGAGCACTGAGCACCCAGCACCTTGAGTACTGATCACTGAGCACCCATCACCCCGAGCACTGAGCACCCAGCCCCCTGAGTACTAAGCACCGAGCACACTGAGTACTGAGCACCCAGCACCCTGAGCACTGAACACACAGCACCCTGAGTACTGAGCACCTCGAGCACTGAGCACCCAGCACCCTGAGTACTGAGCACCGAGCACCCCGAGCACTGAGCACCCAGCACCCCGAGCACTGAGCACCCAGCACCCCGAGCACTGAGTACCCAGCACCCTGAGCACTGAGCACCCAGCACCCTGAGCACTGAGCACCCAGCACCCTGAGCACTGTGCACCCAGCACCCTGAGTACTGAGCACTGAGCACTGAGCACCCAGCACCCCGAGCACTGAGCACCCAGCACCCTGAGTACTAAGCACCCAGCACACTGAGTACTGAGCACCCAGCACCCTGAGTACTGAGCACCCAGCACCCTGAGCACCGACCACCCCGAGCACTGAGCACCCAGCACCCTGAGTACTGAGCACCCACCACCCCGAGCACTGAGCACCCAGCACCCTGAGTACTGAGTACCGAGCACCCTGAGTACTGAGCACCCAGCACCCTGAGTACTGAGCACCCAGCGTACTGAGCACCGAGCCCCCAGCACCCTGAGTACTGAGCACCCAGCACTCTGAGCACTGAGCACCCAGGACCCTGAGTACTGAGCACTGAGCACCCCGAGTACTGAGCACCAGGCACCGCGAGCACTAAGCACCCAGCACGCCGAGCACCGAGCACCCAGCACCCTGAGCACCGAGCACCCAGCACCTTGAGCACTGAGCACCGAGCACCCCGAGCACTGAGCACCCAGCACCCTGAGTACTGAGCACCGAGCACCCCGAGCACTGAGCACCCAGTACCCTGAGCACTGAGCACCCAGCACCCTGAGCACTGAGCACCCAGCACCCTGAGTACTGAGCACCCAGCACCCTGAGTACTGAGCACACAGCACCCTGAGCACTGAGCACCCAGCACCCTGAGTACTGAGCACCCAGCACCCTGAGCACTGAGCACCCAGCACCCTGAGTACTGAGCACCCAGCACCCTGAGTACTGAGCACACAGCACCCTGAGCACTGAGCACCGAGCACCCCGAGTACTGAGCACCCAGCACCCTGAGCACTGAGCACCCAGCACCCTGAGTACTGAGCACCAAGCACCCTGAGTACTGAACACCCAGAACCCTGAGCACTGAGCACCCTGAGCACTGAGTACTGATCACCGAGCACCCCGAGAACTGAGCACCCAGCACCCTGAGTACTGAGCACCCAGCACCCCGAGCACTGAGCACCCAGCACCCTGAGCACTGAGCACCCAGCACCCTGAGTACTTAGCACCGAGCACCCTGAGTACTGAGCACCCAGCACCCTGAGTACTGAGCACCCAGCACCCTGAGCACTGAGCACCCAGCACCCTGAGTACTGAGCACCCAGCACCCTGAGTTCTGAGCACCCAGCACCCCGAGCACTGAGCACCCAGCACCCTGAGCACTGAGCACCCAGCACCCCGAGCACTGAGCACCCAGGACCCTGAGTACTGAGCACCCAGCACCCTGAGTACTGAGCACTCAGCACCCTGAATACTGAGCACCGAGCACCCCGAGCACTGAGCACCCAGCACCCTGAGCACCCAGCACCCTGAGGACTGAGCAACCAGCACCCTGAGTACTGAGCACCCAGCACCCTGAGTACTGAGCACCCAGCATCCGGAGTACTGAGCACCGTTCACCCTGAGCACTGAGCACCCAGCACCCCGAGCACTAAGCACCCAGCACCCTGAGTACTGAGCACCCTGAGTACTGAGCACCGAGCACCCCGAGCACTGAGCACCCAGCACCGTGAGCACTGAGCACCCAGCACCCCGAGCACTGAGCACCCAGCACTCTGAGCACTGAGCACCCAGCACCCTGAGCACTGAGCACCCAGCACCCTGAGCACTGAGCACCCAGCACCCTGAGTACTGAGCACCCAAAGTATTGAGCACCGAGCACCCTGAGCACTGAGCACCCAGCACCCTGAGTAATGAGCACCCAGCACCCTGAGCAATGAGCACCCTGAGTACTGAGCACCCAGCACACTGAGCACTGAGCACCCAGCACCCTGAGTACTGAGCACCCAGCACCCTGAGTTCTGAGCACCCAGCACCCCGAGCACTGAGCACCCAGCACCCTGAGCACTGAGCACCCAGCACCCCGAGCACTGAGCACCCAGGACCCTGAGTACTGAGCACCCAGCACCCCGAGCACTGAGCAACCAGCACCCTGAGTACTGAGCACCCTGAGTATTGAGCACTGAGTACCGAGCACCCTGAGTACTGAGCACCCTGAGGACTGAGCACCCAGCACCCTGAGCACTGAGCACCCAGCACGCTGAGTACCGAGCACTGATCACCCTGAGCACTGAGCACCCAGCACCCCGAGCACTGAGCACCCAGCACCCTGAGTACTGAGCACCTAGCACCCTGAGCACTGAGCACCGAGCACCCTGACTACTGAACACCCAGCACCCTGAGCCCTGAGCACTGAGCACCCAGCACCCTGAGCACTGAGCACTGAGCACCCAGCACCCCGAGCACTGAGCACCCAGCACCCTGAGCACCCAGCACCCTGAGCACTGAGCACCCTGAGCACTGAGCACCCTGAGCACTGAACACTGAGCACCCAGCACCCTGAGTACTGAGCACCCAACACTCTGAGCACTGAGCACCCAGCACGCTGAGTACTGAGCACTGAGCACACAGCACCCTGAGTACTGAGCACCCAGCACCCTGAGCACTGAGCACCCAGCGCCCCGAGCACTGAGCACCCAGCACCCAGCGCCCCGAGCACTGAGCACCCAGCACCCTGAGCACTGACCACCCAGCACCCCGAGCACTGAGCACCCAGCACCCCGAGCACTGAGCACCCAGCGCCCTGAGCACTGAGCACCCAGCACACTGAGCACTGAGCACCCAGCCCCCTGAGTACTGAGCACCCAGCACCATGAGTACTGAGCACCCAGCACCCTAAGTACTGAGCACTCAGCACCCTGAGTACAGAGCACGGAGCACCCCGAGCACAGAGCACCCAGCACCCTGAGCACTGAGCACCCAGCACCCTGAGTACTGAGCACCCAGCACCCTGAGCACTGAGCACACAGCACCCTGAGTACTGAGCACCCTGAGTACTGAGCACCGATCACCAAGAGCACTGAGCACCCAGCACCCTGAGTACTGAGCACCCAGCACCGTGAGCACTGAGCACCCAGCACCCTGAGCACTGAGCACCCAGCACCCTGAGTACTGAGCACCCAGCACCCTGAGTACTGAGTACGCAGCACCCTGAGCACTGAGCACCCAGCACCCTGAGTACTGAGCACCGAGCACCCTGAGTACTGAGCACCCAGCACCCTGAGTACTGAGCACCCAGCACCCTGAGCACTGAGCACCCAGCACCATGAGTACTGAGCACCCAGCACCCTGAGTACTGAGCACCCAGCACCCAGAGCACTGAGCATCCAGCACCCCGAGCACGGAGCACCCAGGACCCCGAGCACTGAGTACTGAGCACCCAGCACCCTGAGTACTGAGCACCGAGCTCCCCGAGCACTGAGCACCCTGAGTACTGAGCACCCAGCACCCCGATCACTGAGCACCCAGCACCCTGAGCTCTGAGCACCCAGCACCCGGAGCACTGAGCACCCAGCACTATGAGCACGGAGAACCCCGAGGACTGAGCACCCAGCACCCTGAGCACTGAGCACCCAGCACCTTGAGTACTGAGCACCGAGCACCTCGAGCACTAACCACCCAGCACCCTGAGTACTGAGCACCCAGCAACCTGAGCACTGAGCATCCAGAACCCTGAGCACTGAGCACCCAGCACCCTGAGCACGGAGCACCCAGCACCCTGAGTACTGAGCACCAAACACCCAGAGTACTGAGCACCCAGCACCCTGAGCACTGAGCACCCATCACCCTGAGTACTGAGCACCCAGCACCCTGAGTACTGAACACCCAGCACCCTGAGCACTGAGCACTGAGCACCCTGAGCACTGAGTACTGAGCACTGAGCACCCTGAGCACTGAGCACCCAGCACCCCGAGCACTGAGCACCCAGTGCCCTGAGCACTGAGCACCCAGCACCCTGAGAACTGAGCACCCAGCACCCTGAGTACTGAGCACCCAGCACCCTGAGTACTGAGCACCCAGCACCCTGAGCACTGAGCACTGAGCACCCAGCACCTTGAGCACTGAGCACTGACCACCAAGCACCCCGAGCACTGAGCACCCAGCACCCCGAGCACTGAGCACCCAGTGCCCTGAGCACTGAGCACCCAGAACACAGAGCACTGAGCACCCAGCCCCCTGAGTACTGAGCACCCAGCACCATGAGTACTGAGCACCCAGCACCCTGAGTACTGAGCACTCAGCACCCTGAGTACTGAGCACCGAGCACCCCGAGCACAGAGCACCCAGCACCCTGAGCACTGAGCACCCTGAGGAATGAGCACCCATCACCCTGAGCACTGAGCACCCAGCACCCTGAATACTGAGCACCGATCACCCTGAGCACTGAGCACCCAGCACCCCGAGCACTGAGCACCCAGCACCCTGAGTACTGAGCACCCAGCACCCTGAGCACTGAGCACCCAGCACCCTGAGTACTGAGCACCCTGAGTACTGAGCACCGATCACCCTGAGCACTGAGCACCCAGCACCCTGAGTACTGAGCACCCAGCACCCTGAGCACTGAGCACCCAGCACCCTGAGCACTGAGCACCCAGCACCCTGAGTACTGAGCACCCAGCACCCTGAGTGCTGAGTACCCCACACCCTGAGCACTGAGCACCCAGCACCCTGAGTACTGAGCACCGAGCACCCTGAGTACTGAGCACCCAGCACCCTGAGTACTGAGCACCCAGCACCCTGAGCACTGAGCACCCAGCACCCTGAGTACTGAGCACCCAGCACCCTGAGTACTGAGCACCCAGCACCCAGAGCACTGAGCATCCAGCACCCCGAGCACGGAGCACCCAGGACCCCGAGCACTGAGTACTGAGCACCCAGCACCCTGAGTACTGATCACCGAGCTCCCCGAGCACTGAGCACCCTGAGTACTGAGCACCCAGCACCCCGATCACTGAGCACCCAGCACCCTGAGCACTGAGCACCCAGCACCCTGAGCACTGAGCACCCAGCACACTGAGTACTGAGCACCCAGCACGCTGAGTACTGAGCACCCAGCACCCCGAGCACTGAGCACCCAGCACCCTGAGTACTGAGCACTGAGCACCTAGCACCCCGAGCACTGAGCACCCAGCACCCTGTGTACTGAGCACTGAGCACCCTGAGTACTAAGCACCCAGCACCCTTAGTACTGAGCACCCAGGACCCTGAGCACTGAGCACCGAGCACCCGAGCACTGAGCACCCAGCACCCTGAGCACTGAGCACCCAGCACCATGAGCACGGAGCACCCCGAGGACTGAGCACCCAGCACCCTGAGCACTGAGCACCCAGCACCTTCAGTACTGAGCACCGAGCACAACGAGCACTGAGCACCCAGCACCCTGAGTACTGAGCACCCAGCACCCTGAGCACTGAGCACCCAGCTCCCTGAGCACTGAGCACCAAGCACCCTGAGCACTGAGCCCCCAGCACCCTGAGTACTGAGCACCCAGCAACCCGAGCACTGAGCACCCAGCACCCTGAGAATGAGCACCCAGCACCATGAGTACTGAACACCCAGCACCCTGAGTACTGAGCACTAAGCACCCAGAGCACTGAGCACCCAGCACCCCGAGCACGGAGCACCCAGGACCCCGAGCACTGAGAACTGAGCACCCAGCACCCTGAGTACTGAGCAACGAGATCCCCGAGCACTGAGCACACTGAGTACTGAGCACCCAGCACCCGGAGCACTGAGCACCCAGCACCCTGAGCACTGAGTACCCAGCACCATGAGCACGGAGCACCCCGAGGACTGAGCACCCAGCACCCTGAGCACTGAGCACCCAGCACCTTGAGTACTGAGCACCGAGCACCTCGAGCACTAAGCACCCAGCACCCTGAGTACTGAGCACCCAGCACCCTGAGCACTGAGCACCCAGAACCCTGAGCACTGAGCACCCAGCACCCTGAGCACGGAGCACCCAGCACCCTGAGTACTGAGCACCCAACACCCAGAGTACTGAGCAGCCAGCACCCTGAGCACTGAGCACCCAGCACCCTGAGTACTGAGCACCCAGCACCCTGAGTACTGAACACCCAGCACCCTGAGCACTGAGCACTGAGCACCCTGAGCACTGAGTACTGAGCACTGAGCACCCTGAGCACTGAGCACCCAGCACCCCGAGTACTGAGCACCCAGCACCCCGAGCACTGAGCACCCAGCACCCCGAGCACTGAGCACTGAGCACCCTGAGCACTGAGCACCCAGCACCCCGAGTACTGAGCACTGAGCACCCTGAGTACTGAGCACCAAGCACCCTGAGTACTGAGCACCCAGCACCCTGAGTACTGAGCACCCAGCACCCCGAGCACTGAGCACCCAGCACCCTGAGTACAGAGCACCCTGATTACGGAGCACTGAGCACCGAGCATCCTGAGTACTGAGCACCCAGCTCGCCGAGCACTGAGCACCCAGCACCCTGAGCACTGAGAACCCAGCACCCTGAGCACTGAGCACCCAGCACCCTGAGTACTGAGCACCCAGCTTCCTGAGCACTGAGCACCCAGCACCCTGAGTACTGAGCACCCAGCACCACCCTCAGCACTGAGCACCCAGCACCCCGAGCACTGAGCACCCAGCAACCTGAGCACTGAGCACCCAGCACCCCGAGTACTGAGCACCCTGCACCCCGAGTACAGAGCACCGAGCACCCCGAGCACTGAGCACCCAGCACCCTGAGTACTGAGCACCCAGCACCCTGAGTACTGAGCACTGAGCACCCCGAGTACTGAGCACCCAGCACCCCGAGCACTGAGCAGCCACCAACCTGAGTACTGAGAACAGATCACCCTGAGTACTGAGCACCCAGCACCCTGAGTACTGAGCACCCAGCACCCTGAGTACTGAGCACCCAGCACCCCGAGCACTGAGCACCAAGCACCCCGAGAATGAGCAGCCAGCACCCTGAGTACTGAGAACCGAGCACCCTGATACTGAGCACCCAGCACCCTGAGTACTGAGCCCCCAGCACCCTGAGTACTGAGCACCCAGCAACCCGAGCACTGAGCACCCAGCACCCTGAGAATGAGCACCCAGCACCATGAGTACTGAGCACCCAGCACCCTGAGTACTGAGCACTAAGCACCCAGAGCACTGAGCACCCAGCACCCCGAGCACGGAGCACCCAGGACCCCGAGCACTGAGAACTGAGCACCCAGCACCCTGAGTACTGAGCAACGAGATCCCCGAGCACTGAGCACACTGAGTACTGAGCACCCAGCACCCGGAGCACTGAGCACCCAGCACCCTGAGCACTGAGCACCCAGCACCATGAGCACGGAGCACCCCGAGGACTGAGCACCCAGCACCCTGAGCACTGAGCACCCAGAACCCTGAGCACTGAGCACCCAGCACCCTGAGCACGGAGCACCCAGCACCCTGAGTACTGAGCACCCAACACCCAGAGTACTGAGCACCCAGCACCCTGAGCACTGAGCACCCAGCACCCTGAGTACTGAGCACCCAGCACCCTGAGTACTGAACACCCAGCACCCTGAGCACTGAGCACTGAGCACCCTGAGCACTGAGTACTGAGCACTGAGCACCCTGAGCACTGAGCACCCAGCACCCCGAGTACTGAGCACCCAGCACCAAGAGCACTGAGCACCCAGCACCCCGAGCACTGAGCACTGAGCACCATGAGCACTGAGCACCCAGCACCCCGAGTACTGAGCACTGAGCACCCTGAGTACTGAGCACCAAGCACCCTGAGTACTGAGCACCCAGCACCCTGAGTACTGAGCACCCAGCACCCTGAGCACTGAGCACCCAGCACCCTGAGTACTGAGCACAGAGCACTCTGAGCACTGAGCACCCAGCACCCTGAGCACTGAGCACCCTGAGCACTGAGCACCCTGAGCACTGAGCACTGAGCACCCAGCACCCTGAGTACTGAGCACCCAACACTCTGAGCACTGAGCACCCAGCACGCTGAGTACTGAGCACTGAGCACACAGCACCCTGAGTACTGAGCACCCAGCACCCCGAGCACTGAGCACCCAGCGCCCCGAGCACTGAGCACCGAGCACCCTGAGCACTGAGCACTGAGCACACTGAGAACTGAGCACCCAGCACCCCGAGTACTGAGCACTGAGCACCCTGAGTACTGAGCACCCAACACCCAGAGTACTGAGCACCCAGCACCCTGAGAACTGAGCACCCAGCACCCTGAGTACTGAGCACCCAGCACCCTGAGTACTGAGCACCCAGGACCCTGAACACTGAGAACTGAGCACCCAGCACCTTGAGCACTGAGCACTGACCACCCAGCACCCCGAGCACTGAGGACCCAGCACCCCGAGCACTGAGCACCCAGCGCCCTGAGCACTGAGCACCCAGCACACTGAGCACTGAGCACCAAGCCCCCTGAGTACTGAGCACCCAGCACCATGAGTACTGAGCACCCAGCACCCTGAGTACTGAGCACTCAGCACCCTGAGTACTGAGCACCGAGCACCCTGAGTACTGAGCACCGATCACCCTGAGCACTGAGCACCCAGCACCCCGAGCACTGAGCACCCAGCACCCTGAGTACTGAGCACCCAGCACCCTGAGCATTGAGTACCCAGCACCCTTAGTACTGAGCACCCTGAGTACTGAGCACCGATCACCCTGAGCACTGAGCACCCAGCAGCCTGAGTACTGAGCACCCAGCACCCTGAGCACTGAGCACCCAGCACCCTGAGCACTGAGCACCCAGCACCCTGAGTACTGAGCACCCAGCACCCTGAGTACTGAGTACCCAGCACCCTGAGCACTGAGCACCCAGCACCCTGAGTACTGAGCACCGAGCACCCTGAGTACTGAGCACCCTGCACCCTGAGTACTGAGCACCCAGCACCCTGAGCACTGAGCACCCAGCACCCTGAGTACTGAGCACCCAGCACTCTGAGTACTGAGCACCCAGCACCCAGAGCACTGAGCACCCAGCACCCTGAGCACGGAGCACCCAGGACCCCGAGCACTGAGTACTGAGCACCCAGCACCCTGAGTACTGATCACCGAGCTCCCCGAGCACTGAGCACCCTGAGTACTGAGCACCCAGCACCCCGATCACTGAGCACCCAGCACCCTGAGCACTGAGCACCCAGCACCCTGAGCACTGAGCACCCTGCACACTGAGTACTGAGCACCCAGCACGCTGAGTACTGAGCACCCAGCACCCCGAGCACTGAGCACCCAGCACCCTGAGTACTGAGCACTGAGCACCCAGCACCCCGAGCACTGAGCACCCAGCACCCTGTGTACTGAGCACTGAGCACCCTGAGTACTAAGCACCCAGCACCCTGAGTACTGAGCACCCAGGACCCTGAGCACTGAGCACCGAGCACCCCGAGCACTGAGCACCCAGCACCCTGAGCACTCAGCACCCAGCACCCCGAGCACTGAGCACCCAGCACCCTGAGCACTGAGCACCCAGCACCATGAGCACGGAGCACCCCGAGGACTGAGCACCAAGCACCCTGAGCACTGAGCACCCAGCACCTTCAGTACTGGGCACCGAGCACCTCGAGCACTAAGCACCCAGCACGCTGAGTACTGAGCACCCAGCACCCTGAGCACTGAGCACCCAGAAACCTGAGCACTGAGCACCCAGCACCCTGAGCACGGAGCACCCAGCACCCTGAGTACTGAGCACCCAACACCCAGAGTACTGAGCACCCAGCACCCTGAGCACTGAGTACTGAGCACTGAGCACCCTGAGCACTGAGCACCCAGCACCCCGAGTACTGAGCACCCAGCACCCCGAGCACTGAGCACCCAGCGCCCCGAGCACTGAGCACCCAGCACCGCGAGCACTGAGCACCCAGCACCCCGAGCACTGAGCACCCAGCGCCCTGAGCACTGAGCACCCAGCACCACGAGTACTGAGCACCGAGCACCCTTAGTACTGAGCACCAAGCACCCCGAGTACTGAGCACCGAGCACCCTGAGTACTGAGCACCCAGCACCCTGATCACTGAGCACGGAGCACCCCGAGGACTGAGCACCCAGCACCCCGAGCACTGAGCACCCAGCACCTTGAGTACTGAGCACCGAGCACAATGAGCACTGAGCACACAGCACCCTGAGTACTGAGCACCCAGCACCCTGAGCACTGAGCACCCAGCTCCCTGAGCACTGAGCACGCAGCACCCCGAGCACTGAGCACCCAGCACCCTGAGTACTGAGCACAGAGCAACCTGAGCACTGAGCACTGAGCACCCAGCACCCTGAGCACTGAGCACTGAGCACCCAGCACCACAGCCCTGAGCACCCAGCACCCCGAGCACTGAGCACCCAGCACCCTGAGCACTGAGCACCCAGCACCCTGCGTACTGAGCAACCAGCAACCTGAGTACTGAGCACCCAGCACCCTGAGTACTGAGCACTCAGCACCCTGAGTACTGAGCACCGAGCACACCGAGCAATGAGCACCCAGCACCCTGAGCACTGAGCACCCGGAGGACTGTGCACCCAGCACCCTGAGCACTGAGCACCGATCACCCTGAGCAGTGAGCACCCAGCACCCCGAGCACTGAGCACCCAGCACCCTGAGTACTGAGCACCCAGCACCCCGAGTACTGAGCACCCAGCACCCTGTGTACTGAGCACTGAGCACCCTGAGTACTAAGCACCCAGCACCCTTAGTACTGAGCACCCAGGACCCTGAGCACTGAGCACCGAGCACCCGAGCACTGAGCACCCAGCACCCTGAGCACTGAGCACCCAGCACCATGAGCACGGAGCACCCCGAGGACTGAGCACCCAGCACCCTGAGCACTGAGCACCCAGCACCTTCAGTACTGAGCACCGAGCACAACGAGCACTGAGCACCCAGCACCCTGAGTACTGAGCACCCAGCACCCTGAGCACTGAGCACCCAGCTCCCTGAGCACTGAGCACCAAGCACCCTGAGCACTGAGCCCCCAGCACCCTGAGTACTGAGCACCCAGCAACCCGAGCACTGAGCACCCAGCACCCTGAGAATGAGCACCCAGCACCATGAGTACTGAACACCCAGCACCCTGAGTACTGAGCACTAAGCACCCAGAGCACTGAGCACCCAGCACCCCGAGCACGGAGCACCCAGGACCCCGAGCACTGAGAACTGAGCACCCAGCACCCTGAGTACTGAGCAACGAGATCCCCGAGCACTGAGCACACTGAGTACTGAGCACCCAGCACCCGGAGCACTGAGCACCCAGCACCCTGAGCACTGAGTACCCAGCACCATGAGCACGGAGCACCCCGAGGACTGAGCACCCAGCACCCTGAGCACTGAGCACCCAGCACCTTGAGTACTGAGCACCGAGCACCTCGAGCACTAAGCACCCAGCACCCTGAGTACTGAGCACCCAGCACCCTGAGCACTGAGCACCCAGAACCCTGAGCACTGAGCACCCAGCACCCTGAGCACGGAGCACCCAGCACCCTGAGTACTGAGCACCCAACACCCAGAGTACTGAGCAGCCAGCACCCTGAGCACTGAGCACCCAGCACCCTGAGTACTGAGCACCCAGCACCGTGAGTACTGAACACCCAGCACCCTGAGCACTGAGCACTGAGCACCCTGAGCACTGAGTACTGAGCACTGAGCACCCTGAACACTGAGCACCCAGCACCCCGAGTACTGAGCACCCAGCACCCCGAGCACTGAGCACCCAGCACCCCGAGCACTGAGCACTGAGCACCCTGAGCACTGAGCACCCAGCACCCCGAGTACTGAGCACTGAGCACCCTGAGTACTGAGCACCAAGCACCCTGAGTACTGAGCACCCAGCACCCTGAGTACTGAGCACCCAGCACCCCGAGCACTGAGCACCCAGCACCCTGAGTACAGAGCACCCTGATTACTGAGCACTGAGCACCGAGCATCCTGAGTACTGAGCACCCAGCTCGCCGAGCACTGAGCACCCAGCACCCTGAGCACTGAGAACCCAGCACCCTGAGCACTGAGCACCCAGCACCCTGAGTACTGAGCACCCAGCTTCCTGAGCACTGAGCACCCAGCACCCTGAGTACTGAGCACCCAGCACCACCCTCAGCACTGAGCACCCAGCACCCCGAGCACTGAGCACCCAGCAACCTGAGCACTGAGCACCCAGCACCCCGAGTACTGAGCACCCTGCACCCCGAGTACAGAGAACCGAGCACCCCGAGCACTGAGCACCCAGCACCCTGAGTACTGAGCACCCAGCACCCTGAGTACTGAGCACTGAGCACCCCGAGTACTGAGCACCCAGCACCCCGAGCACTGAGCAGCCACCAACCTGAGTACTGAGAACAGATCACCCTGAGTACTGAGCACCCAGCACCCTGAGTACTGAGCACCCAGCACCCTGAGTACTGAGCACCCAGCACCCCGAGCACTGAGCACCAAGCACCCCGAGAATGAGCAGCCAGCACCCTGAGTACTGAGAACCGAGCACCCTGATACTGAGCACCCAGCACCCTGAGTACTGAGCCCCCAGCACCCTGAGTACTGAGCACCCAGCAACCCGAGCACTGAGCACCCAGCACCCTGAGAATGAGCACCCAGCACCATGAGTACTGAGCACCCAGCACCCTGAGTACTGAGCACTAAGCACCCAGAGCACTGAGCACCCAGCACCCCGAGCACGGAGCACCCAGGACCCCGAGCACTGAGAACTGAGCACCCAGCACCCTGAGTACTGAGCAACGAGATCCCCGAGCACTGAGCACACTGAGTACTGAGCACCCAGCACCCGGAGCACTGAGCACCCAGCACCCTGAGCACTGAGCACCCAGCACCATGAGCACGGAGCACCCCGAGGACTGAGCACCCAGCACCCTGAGCACTGAGCACCCAGAACCCTGAGCACTGAGCACCCAGCACCCTGAGCACGGAGCACCCAGCACCCTGAGTACTGAGCACCCAACTCCCAGAGTACTGAGCACCCAGCACCCTGAGCACTGAGCACCCAGCACCCTGAGTACTGAGCACCCAGCACCCTGAGTACTGAACACCCAGCACCCTGAGCACTGAGCACTGAGCACCCTGAGCACTGAGTACTGAGCACTGAGCACCCTGAGCACTGAGCACCCAGCACCCCGAGTACTGAGCACCCAGCACCAAGAGCACTGAGCACCCAGCACCCCGAGCACTGAGCACTGAGCACCCTGAGCACTGAGCACCCAGCACCCCGAGTACTGAGCACTGAGCACCCTGAGTACTGAGCACCAAGCACCCTGAGTACTGAGCACCCAGCACCCTGAGTACTGAGCACCCAGCACCCTGAGCACTGAGCACCCAGCACCCTGAGTACTGAGCACAGAGCACTCTGAGCACTGAGCACCCAGCACCCTGAGCACTGAGCACCCTGAGCACTGAGCATCCTGAGCACTGAGCACTGAGCACCCAGCACCCTGAGTACTGAGCACCCAACACTCTGAGCACTGAGCACCCAGCACGCTGAGTACTGAGCACTGAGCACACAGCACCCTGAGTACTGAGCACCCAGCACCCCGAGCACTGAGCACCCAGCGCCCCGAGCACTGAGCACCGAGCACCCTGAGCACTGAGCACTGAGCACACTGAGCACTGAGCACCCAGCACCCCGAGTACTGAGCACTGAGCACCCTGAGTACTGAGCACCCAACACCCAGAGTACTGAGCACCCAGCACCCTGAGAACTGAGCACCCAGCACCCTGAGTACTTAGCACCCAGCACCCTGAGTACTGAGCACCCAGGACCCTGAACACTGAGCACTGAGCACCCAGCACCTTGAGCACTGAGCACTGACCACCCAGCACCCCGAGCACTGAGGACCCAGCACCCCGAGCACTGAGCACCCAGCGCCCTGAGCACTGAGCACCCAGCACACTGAGCACTGAGCACCAAGCCCCCTGAGTACTGAGCACCCAGCACCATGAGTACTGAGCACCCAGCACCCTGAGTACTGAGCACTCAGCACACTGAGTACTGAGCACCGAGCACCCTGAGTACTGAGCACCGATCACCCTGAGCACTGAGCACCCAGCACCCCGAGCACTGAGCATCCAGCACCCTGAGTACTGAGCACCCAGCACCCTGAGCATTGAGTACCCAGCACCCTTAGTACTGAGCACCCTGAGTACTGAGCACCGATCACCCTGAGCACTGAGCACCCAGCAGCCTGAGTACTGAGCACCCAGCACCCTGAGCACTGAGCACCCAGCACCCTGAGCACTGAGCTCCCAGCACCCTGAGTACTGAGCACCCAGCACCCTGAGTACTGAGTACCCAGCACCCTGAGCACTGAGCACCCAGCACCCTGAGTACTGAGCACCGAGCACCCTGAGTACTGAGCACCCTGCACCCTGAGTACTGAGCACCCAGCACCCTGAGCACTGAGCACCCAGCACCCTGAGTACTGAGCACCCAGCACTCTGAGTACTGAGCACCCAGCACCCAGAGCACTGAGCACCCAGCACCCTGAGCACGGAGCACCCAGGACCCCGAGCACTGAGTACTGAGCACCCAGCACCCTGAGTACTGATCACCGAGCTCCCCGAGCACTGAGCACCCTGAGTACTGAGCACCCAGCACCCCGATCACTGAGCACCCAGCACCCTGAGCACTGAGCACCCAGCACCCTGAGCACTGAGCACCCTGCACACTGAGTACTGAGCACCCAGCACGCTGAGTACTGAGCACCCAGCACCCCGAGCACTGAGCACCCAGCACCCTGAGTACTGAGCACTGAGCACCCAGCACCCCGAGCACTGAGCACCCAGCACCCTGTGTACTGAGCACTGAGCACCCTGAGTACTAAGCACCCAGCACCCTGAGTACTGAGCACCCAGGACCCTGAGCACTGAGCACCGAGCACCCCGAGCACTGAGCACCCAGCACCCTGAGCACTCAGCACCCAGCACCCCGAGCACTGAGCACCCAGCACCCTGAGCACTGAGCACCCAGCACCATGAGCACGGAGCACCCCGAGGACTGAGCACCAAGCACCCTGAGCACTGAGCACCCAGCACCTTCAGTACTGGGCACCGAGCACCTCGAGCACTAAGCACCCAGCACGCTGAGTACTGAGCACCCAGCACGATGAGCACTGAGCACCCAGAAACCTGAGCACTGAGCACCCAGCACCCTGAGCACGGAGCACCCAGCACCCTGAGTACTGAGCACCCAACACCCAGAGTACTGAGCACCCAGCCCCCTGAGCACTGAGTACTGAGCACTGAGCACCCTGAGCACTGAGCACCCAGCACCCCGAGTACTGAGCACCCAGCACCCCGAGCACTGAGCACCCAGCGCCCCGAGCACTGAGCACCCAGCACCGCGAGCACTGAGCACCCAGCACCCCGAGCACTGAGCACCCAGCGCCCTAAGCACTGAGCACCCAGCACCACGAGTACTGAGCACCGAGCACCCTTAGTACTGAGCACCAAGCACCCCGAGTACTGAGCACCGAGCACCCTGAGTACTGAGCACCCAGCACCCTGATCACTGAGCACGGAGCACCCCGAGGACTGAGCACCCAGCACCCCGAGCACTGAGCACCCAGCACCTTGAGTACTGAGCACCGAGCACAATGAGCACTGAGCACCCAGCACCCTGAGTACTGAGCACCCAGCACCCTGAGCACTGAGCACCCAGCTCCCTGAGCACTGAGCACGCAGCACCCCGAGCACTGAGCACAAAGCACCCTGAGTACTGAGCACAGAGCACCCTGAGCACTGAGCACTGAGCACCCAGCACCCTGAGCACTGAGCACTGAGCACCCAGCACCACAGCCCTGAGCACCCAGCACCCCGAGCACTGAGCACCCAGCACCCTGAGCACTGAGCACCCAGCACCCTGAGTACTGAGCAACCAGCAACCTGAGTACTGAGCACCCAGCACCCTGAGTACTGAGCACTCAGCACCCTGAGTACTGAGCACCGAGCACACCGAGCAATGAGCACCCAGCACCCTGAGCACTGAGCACCCGGAGGACTGTGCACCCAGCACCCTGAGCACTGAGCACCGATCACCCTGAGCAGTGAGCACCCAGCACCCCGAGCACTGAGCACCCAGCACCCTGAGTACTGAGCACCCAGCACCCCGAGTACTGAGCACCCAGCACCCTGAGTACTGAGCACCCAGCACCCCGAGCACTGAGCACCCAGCACCCTGAGTACTGAGCACCCTGATTACTGAGCACTGAGCACCGAGCATCCTGAGTACTGAGCACCCAGCACGCTGAGCACTGAGCACCCAGCACCCTGAGCACTGAGCACCCAGCACCCTGAGCACTGAGCACCCAGCACCCTGAGTACTGAGCACCCAGCACCCTGAGTACTGAGTACCCAGCACCCTGAGCTCTGAGCACCCAGCACCCTGAGTACTGAGCACCGAGCACCCTGAGTACTGAGCACCCAGCACCCTTAGTACTGAGCACCCAGCACCCTGAGCACTGAGCACCCAGCACCCTGAGTACTGAGCACCCAGCACCACCCTCAGCACTGAGCACCCAGCACCCCGAGCACTGAGCACCCAGCACCCTGAGCACTGAGCACCCAGCACCCCGAGTACTGAGCACCCTGCACCCCGAGTACTGAGCACCGAGCACCCCGAGCACTGAGCACGCAGCACCCTGAGTACTGAGCACCCAGCACCCTGAGTACTGAGCACTGAGCACCCCGAGTACTGAGCACCCAGCACCCTGAGTACTGAGCACCCAGCACACCGAGCACTGAGCAGCCAGCAACCTGAGTACTGAGAACAGATCACCCTGAGTACTGAGCACCCTGCACCCTGAGTACTGAGCCCCCAGCACCCTGAGTACTGAGCACCCAGCACCCCGGGCACTGAGCACCCAGCACCCCGAGAATGAGCACCCAGCACCCTGAGTACTGAGAACCGAGCACCCTGATACTGAGCACCCAGCACCCTGAGTACTGAGCCCCCAGCACCCTGAGTACTGAGCATCCAGCAACCCGAGCACTGAGCACCCAGCACCCTGAGAATGAGCACCCAGCACCATGAGTACTGAGCACCCAGCACCCTGAGTACTGAGCACTAAGCACCCAGAGCACTGAGCACCCAGCACCCCGAGCACGGAGCACCCAGGACCCCGAGCACTGAGAACTGAGCACCCAGCACCCTGAGTACTGAGCACCGAGATCCCCGAGCCCTGAGCACACTGAGTACTGAGCACCCAGCACCCCGAGCACTGAGCACCCAGCACCCTGAGCACTGAGCACCCAGCACCATGAGCACGGAGCACCCCGAGGACTGAGCACCCAGCACCCTGAGCACTGAGCACCCAGCACCTTGAGTACTGAGCACCGAGCACCTCGAGCACTAAGCACCCAGCACCGTGAGTACTGAGCACCAAGCACCCTGAGCACTGAGCACCCAGAACCCTGAGCACTGAGCACCCAGCACCCTGAGTACTGAGCACCCAACACCCAGAGTACTGAGCACCCAGCACCCTGAGCACTGAGCACCCAGCACCCTGAGTACTGAGCACCCAGCACCCTGAGTACTGAACACCCAGCACCCTGAGCACTGAGCACTGAGCACCCTGAGCACTGAGTACTGAGCACTGAGCACCTTGAGCACTGAGCACACAGCACCCCGAGTACTGAGCACCCAGCACCCCGAGCACTGAGCACCCAGCACCCCGAGCACTGAGCACTGAGCACCCTGAGCACTGAGCACCCAGCACCCCGAGTACTGAGCACTGAGCACCCTGAGTACTGAGCACCAAGCACCCTGAGTACTGAGCACCCAGCACCCTGAGTACTGAGCACCCAGCACCCTGAGCACTGAGCACCCAGCACCCCGAGCACTGAGCACCCAGCACCCTGAGTACTGAGCACAGAGCACTCTGAGCACTGAGCACCCAGCACCCTGAGTACTGAGCACCCAGCACCCTGAGTCCTGAGCAACCAGCAGTCTGAGAACTGAGCACCCAGCACCCTGAGCACTGAGCACTGAGCACCCAGCACCACAGCCCTGAGCACCCAGCACCCCGAGCACTGAGCACCCAGCACCCTGATCACTGAGCACCCAGCACCCTGAGTACTGAGCAACCAGCAACCTGAGTACTGAGCACCCAGCAACCTGAGTACTGAGCACTCAGCACCCTGAGTACTGAGCACCGAGCACACCGAGCAATGAGCACCCAGCACCCTGAGCACTGAGCACCTGGAGGACTGAGCACCCAGCACCCTGAGCACTGAGCACCGATCACCCTGAGCAGTGAGCACCCAGCACCCCGAGCACTGAGCACTCAGCACCCTGAGTACTGAGCACCCAGCACCCCGAGTACTGAGCACCCAGCACCCTGAGTACTGAGCACCCAGCACCCCGAGCACTGAGCACCCAGCACCCTGAGTACTGAGCACCCTGATTACTGAGCACTGAGCACCGAGCATCCTGAGTACTGAGCACCCAGCACCCCGAGCACTGAGCACAAAGCACCCTGAGCACTGAGCACCCAGCACCCTGAGCACTGAGCACCCAGCACCCTGAGTACTGAGTACCCAGCACCCTGAGCTCTGAGCACCCAGCACCCTGAGTACTGAGCACCGAGCACCCTGAGTACTGAGCACCCAGCACCCTTAGTACTGAGCACCCAGCACCCTGAGTACTGAGCACCCAGCACCCTGAGTACTGAGCACCCAGCACCCTGAGTACTGAACACCCAGCACCCTGAGCACTGAGCACTGAGCACCCTGAGCACTGAGTACTGAGCACTGAGCACCCTGAGCACTGAGCACCCAGCACCCCGAGCACTGAGCACCCAGTGCCCTGAGCACTGAGCACCCAGCACCCTGAGAACTGAGCACCCAGCACCCTGAGTACTGAGCACCCAGCACCCTGAGTACTGAGCACCCAGCACCCTGAGCACTGAGCACTGAGCACCCAGCACCTTGAGCACTGAGCACTGACCACCAAGCACCCCGAGCACTGAGCACCCAGCACCCCGAGCACTGAGCACCCAGTGCCCTGAGCACTGAGCACCCAGAACACAGAGCACTGAGCACCCAGCCCCCTGAGTACTGAGCACCCAGCACCATGAGTACTGAGCACCCAGCACCCTGAGTACTGAGCACTCAGCACCCTGAGTACTGAGCACCGAGCACCCCGAGCACAGAGCACCCAGCACCCTGAGCACTGAGCACCCTGAGGAATGAGCACCCATCACCCTGAGCACTGAGCACCCAGCACCCTGAATACTGAGCACCGATCACCCTGAGCACTGAGCACCCAGCACCCCGAGCACTGAGCACCCAGCACCCTGAGTACTGAGCACCCAGCACCCTGAGCACTGAGCACCCAGCACCCTGAGTACTGAGCACCCTGAGTACTGAGCACCGATCACCCTGAGCACTGAGCACCCAGCACCCTGAGTACTGAGCACCCAGCACCCTGAGCACTGAGCACCCAGCACCCTGAGCACTGAGCACCCAGCACCCTGAGTACTGAGCACCCAGCACCCTGAGTGCTGAGTACCCCACACCCTGAGCACTGAGCACCCAGCACCCTGAGTACTGAGCACCGAGCACCCTGAGTACTGAGCACCCAGCACCCTGAGTACTGAGCACCCAGCACCCTGAGCACTGAGCACCCAGCACCCTGAGTACTGAGCACCCAGCACCCTGAGTACTGAGCACCCAGCACCCAGAGCACTGAGCACCCAGCACCCCGAGCACGGAGCACCCAGGACCCCGAGCACTGAGTACTGAGCACCCAGCACCCTGAGTACTGATCACCGAGCTCCCCGAGCACTGAGCACCCTGAGTACTGAGCACCCAGCACCCCGATCACTGAGCACCCAGCACCCTGAGCACTGAGCACCCAGCACCCTGAGCACTGAGCACCCAGCACACTGAGTACTGAGCACCCAGCACGCTGAGTACTGAGCACCCAGCACCCCGAGCACTGAGCACCCAGCACCCTGAGTACTGAGCACTGAGCACCTAGCACCCCGAGCACTGAGCACCCAGCACCCTGTGTACTGAGCACTGAGCACCCTGAGTACTAAGCACCCAGCACCCTTAGTACTGAGCACCCAGGACCCTGAGCACTGAGCACCGAGCACCCGAGCACTGAGCACCCAGCACCCTGAGCACTGAGCACCCAGCACCATGAGCACGGAGCACCCCGAGGACTGAGCACCCAGCACCCTGAGCACTGAGCACCCAGCACCTTCAGTACTGAGCACCGAGCACAACGAGCACTGAGCACCCAGCACCCTGAGTACTGAGCACCCAGCACCCTGAGCACTGAGCACCCAGCTCCCTGAGCACTGAGCACCAAGCACCCTGAGCACTGAGCCCCCAGCACCCTGAGTACTGAGCACCCAGCAACCCGAGCACTGAGCACCCAGCACCCTGAGAATGAGCACCCAGCACCATGAGTACTGAACACCCAGCACCCTGAGTACTGAGCACTAAGCACCCAGAGCACTGAGCACCCAGCACCCCGAGCACGGAGATCCCAGGACCTCGAGCACTGAGAACTGAGCACCCAGCACCCTGAGTACTGAGCAACGAGATCCCCGAGCACTGAGCACACTGAGTACTGAGCACCCAGCACCCGGAGCACTGAGCACCCAGCACCCTGAGCACTGAGTACCCAGCACCATGAGCACGGAGCACCCCGAGGACTGAGCACCCAGCACCCTGAGCACTGAGCACCCAGCACCTTGAGTACTGAGCACCGAGCACCTCGAGCACTAAGCACCCAGCACCCTGAGTACTGAGCACCCAGCACACTGAGCACTGAGCACCCAGAACCCTGAGCACTGAGCACCCAGCACCCTGAGCACGGAGCACCCAGCACCCTGAGTACTGAGCACCGAACACCCAGAGTACTGAGCAGCCAGCACCCTGAGCACTGAGCACCCAGCACCCTGAGTACTGAGCACCCAGCACCCTGAGTACTGAACACCCAGCACCCTGAGCACTGAGCACTGAGCACCCTGAGCACTGAGTACTGAGCACTGAGCACCCTGAGCACTGAGCACCCAGCACCCCGAGTACTGAGCACCCAGCACCCCGAGCACTGAGCACCCAGCACCCCGAGCACTGAGCACTGAGCACCCTGAGCACTGAGCACCCAGCACCCCGAGTACTGAGCACTGAGCACCCTGAGTACTGAGCACCAAGCACCCTGAGTACTGAGCACCCAGCACCCTGAGTACTGAGCACCCAGCACCCCGAGCACTGAGCACCCAGCACCCTGAGTACAGAGCACCCTGATTACTGAGCACTGAGCACCGAGCATCCTGAGTACTGAGCACCCAGCTCGCCGAGCACTGAGCACCCAGCACCCTGAGCACTGAGAACCCAGCACCCTGAGCACTGAGCACCCAGCACCCTGAGTACTGAGCACCCAGCTTCCTGAGCACTGAGCACCCAGCACCCTGAGTACTGAGCACCCAGCACCACCCTCAGCACTGAGCACCCAGCACCCCGAGCACTGAGCACCCAGCAACCTGAGCACTGAGCACCCAGCACCCCGAGTACTGAGCACCCTGCACCCCGAGTACAGAGCACCGAGCACCCCGAGCACTGAGCACCCAGCACCCTGAGTACTGAGCACCCAGCACCCTGAGTACTGAGCACTGAGCACCCCGAGTACTGAGCACCCAGCACCCCGAGCACTGAGCAGCCACCAACCTGAGTACTGAGAACAGATCACCCTGAGTACTGAGCACCCAGCACCCTGAGTACTGAGCACCCAGCACCCTGAGTACTGAGCACCCAGCACCCCGAGCACTGAGCACCAAGCACCCCGAGAATGAGCAGCCAGCACCCTGAGTACTGAGAACCGAGCACCCTGATACTGAGCACCCAGCACCCTGAGTACTGAGCCCCCAGCACCCTGAGTACTGAGCACCCAGCAACCCGAGCACTGAGCACCCAGCACCCTGAGAATGAGCACCCAGCACCATGAGTACTGAGCACCCAGCACCCTGAGTACTGAGCACTAAGCACCCAGAGCACTGAGCACCCAGCACCCCGAGCACGGAGCACCCAGGACCCCGAGCACTGAGAACTGAGCACCCAGCACCCTGAGTACTGAGCAACGAGATCCCCGAGCACTGAGCACACTGAGTACTGAGCACCGGGCACCCGGAGCACTGAGCACCCAGCACCCTGAGCACTGAGCACCCAGCACCATGAGCACGGAGCACCCCGAGGACTGAGCACCCAGCACCCTGAGCACTGAGCACCCAGAACCCTGAGCACTGAGCACCCAGCACCCTGAGCACGGAGCACCCAGCACCCTGAGTACTGAGCACCCAACACCCAGAGTACTGAGCACCCAGCACCCTGAGCACTGAGCACCCAGCACCCTGAGTACTGAGCACCCAGCACCCTGAGTACTGAACACCCAGCACCCTGAGCACTGAGCACTGAGCACCCTGAGCACTGAGTACTGAGCACTGAGCACCCTGAGCACTGAGCACCCAGCACCCCGAGTACTGAGCACCCAGCACCAAGAGCACTGAGCACCCAGCACCCCGAGCACTGAGCACTGAGCACCATGAGCACTGAGCACCCAGCACCCCGAGTACTGAGCACTGAGCACCCTGAGTACTGAGCACCAAGCACCCTGAGTACTGAGCACCCAGCACCCTGAGTACTGAGCACCCAGCACCCTGAGCACTGAGCACCCAGCACCCTGAGTACTGAGCACAGAGCACTCTGAGCACTGAGCACCCAGCACCCTGAGCACTGAGCACCCTGAGCACTGAGCACCCTGAGCACTGAGCACTGAGCACCCAGCACCCTGAGTACTGAGCACCCAACACTCTGAGCACTGAGCACCCAGCACGCTGAGTACTGAGCACTGAGCACACAGCACCCTGAGTACTGAGCACCCAGCACCCCGAGCACTGAGCACCCAGCGCCCCGAGCACTGAGCACCGAGCACCCTGAGCACTGAGCACTGAGCACACTGAGAACTGAGCACCCAGCACCCCGAGTACTGAGCACTGAGCACCCTGAGTACTGAGCACCCAACACCCAGAGTACTGAGCACCCAGCACCCTGAGAACTGAGCACCCAGCACCCTGAGTACTGAGCACCCAGCACCCTGAGTACTGAGCACCCAGGACCCTGAACACTGAGCACTGAGCACCCAGCACCTTGAGCACTGAGCACTGACCACCCAGCACCCCGAGCACTGAGGACCCAGCACCCCGAGCACTGAGCACCCAGCGCCCTGAGCACTGAGCACCCAGCACACTGAGCACTGAGCACCAAGCCCCCTGAGTACTGAGCACCCAGCACCATGAGTACTGAGCACCCAGCACCCTGAGTACTGAGCACTCAGCACCCTGAGTACTGAGCACCGAGCACCCTGAGTACTGAGCACCGATCACCCTGAGCACTGAGCACCCAGCACCCCGAGCACTGAGCACCCAGCACCCTGAGTACTGAGCACCCAGCACCCTGAGCATTGAGTACCCAGCACCCTTAGTACTGAGCACCCTGAGTACTGAGCACCGATCACCCTGAGCACTGAGCACCCAGCAGCCTGAGCACTGAGCACCCAGCACCCTGAGCACTGAGCACCCAGCACCCTGAGTACTGAGCACCCAGCACCCTGAGTACTGAGTACCCAGCACCCTGAGCACTGAGCACCCAGCACCCTGAGTACTGAGCACCGAGCACCCTGAGTACTGAGCGCCCTGCACCCTGAGTACTGAGCACCCAGCACCCTGAGCACTGAGCACCCAGCACCCTGAGTACTGAGCACCCAGCACTCTGAGTACTGAGCACCCAGCACCCAGAGCACTGAGCACCCAGCACCCTGAGCACGGAGCACCCAGGACCCCGAGCACTGAGTACTGAGCACCCAGCACCCTGAGTACTGATCACCGAGCTCCCCGAGCACTGAGCACCCTGAGTACTGAGCACCCAGCACCCCGATCACTGAGCACCCAGCACCCTGAGCACTGAGCACCCAGCACCCTGAGCACTGAGCACCCTGCACACTGAGTACTGAGCACCCAGCACGCTGAGTACTGAGCACCCAGCACCCCGAGCACTGAGCACCCAGCACCCTGAGTACTGAGCACTGAGCACCCAGCACCCCGAGCACTGAGCACCCAGCACCCTGTGTACTGAGCACTGAGCACCCTGAGTACTAAGCACCCAGCACCCTGAGTACTGAGCACCCAGGACCCTGAGCACTGAGCACCGAGCACCCCGAGCACTGAGCACCCAGCACCCTGAGCACTCAGCACCCAGCACCCCGAGCACTGAGCACCCAGCACCCTGAGCACTGAGCACCCAGCACCATGAGCACGGAGCACCCTGAGGACTGAGCACCAAGCACCCTGAGCACTGAGCACCCAGCACCTTCAGTACTGGGCACCGAGCACCTCGAGCACTAAGCACCCAGCACGCTGAGTACTGAGCACCCAGCACCCTGAGCACTGAGCACCCAGAAACCTGAGCACTGAGCACCCAGCACCCTGAGCACGGAGCACCCAGCACCCTGAGTACTGAGCACCCAACCCCCCATAGTACTGAGCACCCAGCACCCTGAGCACTGAGTACTGAGCACTGAGCACCCTGAGCACTGAGCACCCAGCACCCCGAGTACTGAGCACCCAGCACCCCGAGCACTGAGCACCCAGCGCCCCGAGCACTGAGCACCCAGCACCGCGAGCACTGAGCACCCAGCACCCCGAGCACTGAGCACCCAGCGCCCTGAGCACTGAGCACCCAGCACCACGAGTACTGAGCACCGAGCACCCTTAGTAGTGAGCACCAAGCACCCCGAGTACTGAGCACCGAGCACCCTGAGTACTGAGCACCCAGCACCCTGATCACTGAGCACGGAGCACCCCGAGGACTGAGCACCCAGCACCCCGAGCACTGAGCACCCAGCACCTTGAGTACTGAGCACCGAGCACAATGAGCACTGAGCACCCAGCACCCTGAGTACTGAGCACCCAGCACCCTGAGCACTGAGCACCCAGCTCCCTGAGCACTGAGCACGCAGCACCCCGAGCACTGAGCACCCAGCACCCTGAGTACTGAGCACAGAGCACCCTGAGCACTGAGCACTGAGCACCCAGCACCCTGAGCACTGAGCACTGAGCACCCAGCACCACAGCCCTGAGCACCCAGCACCCCGTGCACTGAGCACCCAGCACCCTGAGCACTGAGCACCCAGCACCCTGAGTACTGAGCAACCAGCAACCTGAGTACTGAGCACCCAGCACCCTGAGTACTGAGCACTCAGCACCCTGAGTACTGAGCACCGAGCACACCGAGCAATGAGCACCCAGCACCCTGAGCACTGAGCACCCGGAGGACTGTGCACCCAGCACCCTGAGCACTGAGCACCGATCACCCTGAGCAGTGAGCACCCAGCACCCCGAGCACTGAGCACCCAGCACCCTGAGTACTGAGCACCCAGCACCCCGAGTACTGAGCACCCAGCACCCTGTGTACTGAGCACTGAGCACCCTGAGTACTAAGCACCCAGCACCCTTAGTACTGAGCACCCAGGACCCTGAGCACTGAGCACCGAGCACCCGAGCACTGAGCACCCAGCACCCTGAGCACTGAGCACCCAGCACCATGAGCACGGAGCACCCCGAGGACTGAGCACCCAGCACCCTGAGCACTGAGCACCCAGCACCTTCAGTACTGAGCACCGAGCACAACGAGCACTGAGCACCCAGCACCCTGAGTACTGAGCACCCAGCACCCTGAGCACTGAGCACCCAGCTCCCTGAGCACTGAGCACCAAGCACCCTGAGCACTGAGCCCCCAGCACCCTGAGTACTGAGCACCCAGCAACCCGAGCACTGAGCACCCAGCACCCTGAGAATGAGCACCCAGCACCATGAGTACTGAACACCCAGCACCCTGAGTACTGAGCACTAAGCACCCAGAGCACTGAGCACCCAGCACCCCGAGCACGGAGCACCCAGGACCCCGAGCACTGAGAACTGAGCACCCAGCACCCTGAGTACTGAGCAACGAGATCCCCGAGCACTGAGCACACTGAGTACTGAGCACCCAGCACCCGGAGCACTGAGCACCCAGCACCCTGAGCACTGAGTACCCAGCACCATGAGCACGGAGCACCCCGAGGACTGAGCACCCAGCACCCTGAGCACTGAGCACCCAGCACCTTGAGTACTGAGCACCGAGCACCTCGAGCACTAAGCACCCAGCACCCTGAGTACTGAGCACCCAGCACCCTGAGCACTGAGCACCCAGAACCCTGAGCACTGAGCACCCAGCACCCTGAGCACGGAGCACCCAGCACCCTGAGTACTGAGCACCCAACACCCAGAGTACTGAGCAGCCAGCACCCTGAGCACTGAGCACCCAGCACCCAGAGTACTGAGCACCCAGCACCCTGAGTACTGAACACCCAGCACCCTGAGCACTGAGCACTGAGCACCCTGAGCACTGAGTACTGAGCACTGAGCACCCTGAACACTGAGCACCCAGCACCCCGAGTACTGAGCACCCAGCACCCCGAGCACTGAGCACCCAGCACCCCGAGCACTGAGCACTGAGCACCCTGAGCACTGAGCACCCAGCACCCCGAGTACTGAGCACTGAGCACCCTGAGTACTGAGCACCAAGCACCCTGAGTACTGAGCACCCAGCACCCTGAGTACTGAGCACCCAGCACCCCGAGCACTGAGCACCCAGCACCCTGAGTACAGAGCACCCTGATTACTGAGCACTGAGCACCGAGCATCCTGAGTACTGAGCACCCAGCTCGCCGAGCACTGAGCACCCAGCACCCTGAGCACTGAGAACCCAGCACCCTGAGCACTGAGCACCCAGCACCCTGAGTACTGAGCACCCAGCTTCCTGAGCACTGAGCACCCAGCACCCTGAGTACTGAGCACCCAGCACCACCCTCAGCACTGAGCACCCAGCACCCCGAGCACTGAGCACCCAGCAACCTGAGCACTGAGCACCCAGCACCCCGAGTACTGAGCACCCTGCACCCCGAGTACAGAGCACCGAGCACCCCGAGCACTGAGCACCCAGCACCCTGAGTACTGAGCACCCAGCACCCTGAGTACTGAGCACTGAGCACCCCGAGTACTGAGCACCCAGCACCCCGAGCACTGAGCAGCCACCAACCTGAGTACTGAGAACAGATCACCCTGAGTACTGAGCACCCAGCACCCTGAGTACTGAGCACCCAGTACCCTGAGTACTGAGCACCCAGCACCCCGAGCACTGAGCACCAAGCACCCCGAGAATGAGCAGCCAGCACCCTGAGTACTGAGAACCGAGCACCCTGATACTGAGCACCCAGCACCCTGAGTACTGAGCCCCCAGCACCCTGAGTACTGAGCACCCAGCAACCCGAGCACTGAGCACCCAGCACCCTGAGAATGAGCACCCAGCACCATGAGTACTGAGCACCCAGCACCCTGAGTACTGAGCACTAAGCACCCAGAGCACTGAGCACCCAGCACCCCGAGCACGGAGCACCCAGGACCCCGAGCACTGAGAACTGAGCACCCAGCACCCTGAGTACTGAGCAACGAGATCCCCGAGCACTGAGCACACTGAGTACTGAGCACCCAGCACCCGGAGCATTGAGCACCCAGCACCCTGAGCACTGAGCACCCAGCACCATGAGCACGGAGCACCCCGAGGACTGAGCACCCAGCACCCTGAGCACTGAGCACCCAGAACCCTGAGCACTGAGCACCCAGCACCCTGAGCACGGAGCACCCAGCACCCTGAGTACTGAGCACCCAACACCCAGAGTACTGAGCACCCAGCACCCTGAGCACTGAGCACCCAGCACCCTGAGTACTGAGCACCCAGCACCCTGAGTACTGAACACCCAGCACCCTGAGCACTGAGCACTGAGCACCCTGAGCACTGAGTACTGAGCACTGAGCACCCTGAGCACTGAGCACCCAGCACCCCGAGTACTGAGCACCCAGCACCAAGAGCACTGAGCACCCAGCACCCCGAGCACTGAGCACTGAGCACCCTGAGCACTGAGCACCCAGCACCCCGAGTACTGAGCACTGAGCACCCTGAGTACTGAGCACCAAGCACCCTGAGTACTGAGCACCCAGCACCCTGAGTACTGAGCACCCAGCACCCTGAGCACTGAGCACCCAGCACCCTGAGTACTGAGCACAGAGCACTCTGAGCACTGAGCACCCAGCACCCTGAGCACTGAGCACCCTGAGCACTGAGCACCCTGAGCACTGAGCACTGAGCACCCAGCACCCTGAGTACTGAGCACCCAACACTCTGAGCACTGAGCACCCAGCACGCTGAGTACTGAGCACTGAGCACACAGCACCCTGAGTACTGAGCACCCAGCACCCCGAGCACTGAGCACCCAGCGCCCCGAGCACTGAGCACCGAGCACCCTGAGCACTGAGCACTGAGCACACTGAGCACTGAGCACCCAGCACCCCGAGTACTGAGCACTGAGCACCCTGAGTACTGAGCACCCAACACCCAGAGTACTGAGCACCCAGCACCCTGAGAACTGAGCACCCAGCACCCTGAGTACTGAGCACCCAGCACCCTGAGTACTGAGCACCCAGGACCCTGAACACTGAGCACTCAGCACCCAGCACCTTGAGCACTGAGCACTGACCACCCAGCACCCCGAGCACTGAGCACCCAGCGCCCTGAGCACTGAGCACCCAGCACACTGAGCACTGAGCACCAAGCCCCCTGAGTACTGAGCACCCAGCACCATGAGTACTGAGCACCCAGCACCCTGAGTACTGAGCACTCAGCACCCTGAGTACTGAGCACCGAGCACCCTGAGTACTGAGCACCGATCACCCTGAGCACTGAGCACCCAGCACCCCGAGCACTGAGCACCCAGCACCCTGAGTACTGAGCACCCAGCACCCTGAGCATTGAGTACCCAGCACCCTTAGTACTGAGCACCCTGAGTACTGAGCACCGATCACCCTGAGCACTGAGCACCCAGCAGCCTGAGTACTGAGCACCCAGCACCCTGAGCACTGAGCACCCAGCACCCTGAGCACTGAGCTCCCAGCACCCTGAGTACTGAGCACCCAGCACCCTGAGTACTGAGTACCCAGCACCCTGAGCACTGAGCACCCAGCACCCTGAGTACTGAGCACCGAGCACCCTGAGTACTGAGCACCCTGCACCCTGAGTACTGAGCACCCAGCACCCTGAGCACTGAGCACCCAGCACCCTGAGTACTGAGCACCCAGCACTCTGAGTACTGAGCACCCAGCACCCAGAGCACTGAGCACCCAGCACCCTGAGCACGGAGCACCCAGGACCCCGAGCACTGAGTACTGAGCACCCAGCACCCTGAGTACTGATCACCGAGCTCCCCGAGCACTGAGCACCCTGAGTACTGAGCACCCAGCACCCCGATCACTGAGCACCCAGCACCCTGAGCACTGAGCACCCAGCACCCTGAGCACTGAGCACCCTGCACACTGAGTACTGAGCACCCAGCACGCTGAGTACTGAGCACCCAGCACCCCGAGCACTGAGCACCCAGCACCCTGAGTACTGAGCACTGAGCACCCAGCACCCCGAGCACTGAGCACCCAGCACCCTGTGTACTGAGCACTGAGCACCCTGAGTACTAAGCACCCAGCGCCCTGAGTACTGAGCACCCAGGACCCTGAGCACTGAGCACCGAGCACCCCGAGCACTGAGCACCCAGCACCCTGAGCACTCAGCACCCAGCACCCCGAGCACTGAGCACCCAGCACCCTGAGCACTGAGCACCCAGCACCATGAGCACGGAGCACCCCGAGGACTGAGCACCAAGCACCCTGAGCACTGAGCACCCAGCACCTTCAGTACTGGGCACCGAGCACCTCGAGCACTAAGCACCCAGCACGCTGAGTACTGAGCACCCAGCACCCTGAGCACTGAGCACCCAGAAACCTGAGCACTGAGCACCCAGCACCCTGAGCACGGAGCACCCAGCACCCTGAGTACTGAGCACCCAACACCCAGAGTACTGAGCACCCAGCACCCTGAGCACTGAGTACTGAGCACTGAGCACCCTGAGCACTGAGCCCAGCACCCCGAGTACTGAGCACCCAGCACCCCGAGCACTGAGCACCCAGCGCCCCGAGCACTGAGCACCCAGCACCGCGAGCACTGAGCACCCAGCACCCCGAGCACTGAGCACCCAGCGCCCTAAGCACTGAGCACCCAGCACCACGAGTACTGAGCACCGAGCACCCTTAGTACTGAGCACCAAGCACCCCGAGTACTGAGCACCGAGCACCCTGAGTACTGAGCACCCAGCACCCTGATCACTGAGCACGGAGCACCCCGAGGACTGAGCACCCAGCACCCCGAGCACTGAGCACCCAGCACCTTGAGTACTGAGCACCGAGCACAATGAGCACTGAGCACCCAGCACCCTGAGTACTGAGCACCCAGCACCCTGAGCACTGAGCACCCAGCTCCCTGAGCACTGAGCACGCAGCACCCCGAGCAGTGAGCACCCAGCACCCTGAGTACTGAGCACAGAGCACCCTGAGCACTGAGCACTGAGCACCCAGCACCCTGAGCACTGAGCACTGAGCACCCAGCACCACAGCCCTGAGCACCCAGCACCCCGAGCACTGAGCACCCAGCACCCTGAGCACTGAGCACCCAGCACCCTGAGTACTGAGCAACCAGCAACCTGAGTACTGAGCACCCAGCACCCTGAGTACTGAGCACTCAGCACCCTGAGTACTGAGCACCGAGCACACCGAGCAATGAGCACCCAGCACCCTGAGCACTGAGCACCCGGAGGACTGTGCACCCAGCACCCTGAGCACTGAGCACCGATCACCCTGAGCAGTGAGCACCCAGCACCCCGAGCACTGAGCACCCAGCACCCTGAGTACTGAGCACCCAGCACCCCGAGTACTGAGCACCCAGCACCCTGAGTACTGAGCACCCAGCACCCCGAGCACTGAGCACCCAGCACCCTGAGTACTGAGCACCCTGATTACTGAGCACTGAGCACCGAGCATCCTGAGTACTGAGCACCCAGCACGCTGAGCACTGAGCACCCAGCACCCTGAGCACTGAGCACCCAGCACCCTGAGCACTGAGCACCCAGCACCCTGAGTACTGAGCACCCAGCACCCTGAGTACTGAGTACCCAGCACCCTGAGCTCTGAGCACCCAGCACCCTGAGTACTGAGCACCGAGCACCCTGAGTACTGAGCACCCAGCACCCTTAGTACTGAGCACCCAGCACCCTGAGCACTGAGCACCCAGCACCCTGAGTACTGAGCACCCAGCACCACCCTCAGCACTGAGCACCCAGCACCCCGAGCACTGAGCACCCAGCACCCTGAGCACTGAGCACCCAGCACCCCGAGTACTGAGCACCCTGCACCCCGAGTACTGAGCACCGAGCACCCCGAGCACTGAGCACCCAGCACCCTGAGTACTGAGCACCCAGCACCCTGAGTACTGAGCACTGAGCACCCCGAGTACTGAGCACCCAGCACCCTGAGTACTGAGCACCCAGCACACCGAGCACTGAGCAGCCAGCAACCTGAGTACTGAGAACAGATCACCCTGAGTACTGAGCACCCTGCACCCTGAGTACTGAGCCCCCAGCACCCTGAGTACTGAGCACCCAGCACCCCGGGCACTGAGCACCCAGCACCCCGAGAATGAGCACCCAGCACCCTGAGTACTGAGAACCGAGCACCCTGATACTGAGCACCCAGCACCCTGAGTACTGAGCCCCCAGCACCCTGAGTACTGAGCATCCAGCAACCCGAGCACTGAGCACCCAGCACCCTGAGAATGAGCACCCAGCACCATGAGTACTGAGCACCCAGCACCCTGAGTACTGAGCACTAAGCACCCAGAGCACTGAGCACCCAGCACCCCGAGCACGGAGCACCCAGGACCCCGAGCACTGAGAACTGAGCACCCAGCACCCTGAGTACTGAGCACCGAGATCCCCGAGCCCTGAGCACACTGAGTACTGAGCACCCAGCACCCCGAGCACTGAGCACCCAGCACCCTGAGCACTGAGCACCCAGCACCATGAGCACGGAGCACCCCGAGGACTGAGCACCCAGCACCCTGAGCACTGAGCACCCAGCACCTTGAGTACTGAGCACCGAGCACCTCGAGCACTAAGCACCCAGCACCGTGAGTACTGAGCACCAAGCACCCTGAGCACTGAGCACCCAGAACCCTGAGCACTGAGCACCCAGCACCCTGAGTACTGAGCACCCAACACCCAGAGTACTGAGCACCCAGCACCCTGAGCACTGAGCACCCAGCACCCTGAGTACTGAGCACCCAGCACCCTGAGTACTGAACACCCAGCACCCTGAGCACTGAGCACTGAGCACCCTGAGCACTGAGTACTGAGCACTGAGCACCTTGAGCACTGAGCACACAGCACCCCGAGTACTGAGCACCCAGCACCCCGAGCACTGAGCACCCAGCACCCCGAGCACTGAGCACTGAGCACCCTGAGCACTGAGCACCCAGCACCCCGAGTACTGAGCACTGAGCACCCTGAGTACTGAGCACCAAGCACCCTGAGTACTGAGCACCCAGCACCCTGAGTACTGAGCACCCAGCACCCCGAGCACTGAGCACCCAGCACCCTGAGTACTGAGCACAGAGCACTCTGAGCACTGAGCACCCAGCACCCTGAGTACTGAGCACCCAGCACCCTGAGTCCTGAGCAACCAGCAGTCTGAGAACTGAGCACCCAGCACCCTGAGCACTGAGCACTGAGCACCCAGCACCACAGCCCTGAGCACCCAGCACCCCGAGCACTGAGCACCCAGCACCCTGATCACTGAGCACCCAGCACCCTGAGTACTGAGCAACCAGCAACCTGAGTACTGAGCACCCAGCAACCTGAGTACTGAGCACTCAGCACCCTGAGTACTGAGCACCGAGCACACCGAGCAATGAGCACCCAGCACCCTGAGCACTGAGCACCTGGAGGACTGAGCACCCAGCACCCTGAGCACTGAGCACCGATCACCCTGAGCAGTGAGCACCCAGCACCCCGAGCACTGAGCACTCAGCACCCTGAGTACTGAGCACCCAGCACCCCGAGTACTGAGCACCCAGCACCCTGAGTACTGAGCACCCAGCACCCCGAGCACTGAGCACCCAGCACCCTGAGTACTGAGCACCCTGATTACTGAGCACTGAGCACCGAGCATCCTGAGTACTGAGCACCCAGCACCCCGAGCACTGAGCACAAAGCACCCTGAGCACTGAGCACCCAGCACCCTGAGCACTGAGCACCCAGCACCCTGAGTACTGAGTACCCAGCACCCTGAGCTCTGAGCACCCAGCACCCTGAGTACTGAGCACCGAGCACCCTGAGTACTGAGCACCCAGCACCCTTAGTACTGAGCACCCAGCACCCTGAGTACTGAGCACCCAGCACCCTGAGTACTGAGCACCCAGCACCACCCTCAGCACTGAGCACCCAGCACCCCGAGCACTGAGCACCCAGCTCCCTGAACACTGAGCACCCAGCACCCCGAGCACTTAGCACCCAGCACCCTGAGTACTGAGCACCCAGCACCCTGAGTACTGAGCACTGAGCACCCCGAGTACTGAGCACCCAGCACCCTGAGCACTGAGCACCCAGCAACCTGAGAACTGAGAACAGATCACCCTGAGTACTGAGCACCCAGCACCCTGAGTACTGAGCCCCCAGCACCCTGAGTACTGAGCACCCAGCACCCCGAGCACTGAGCACCGAGCACCCCGAGAATGAGCACCCAGCACCCTGAGTACTGAGAACCGAGCACCCTGAGTACTGAGCACCCAGCACCCTGAGTACTGAGCCCCCAGCACCCTGAGTACTGAGCACCCAGCAACCCGAGCACTGAGCACCCAGCACCATGAGAATGAGCACCCAGCACCATGAGTACTGAGCACCCAGCACCCTGAGTACTGAGCACTAAGCACCCAGAGCACTGAGCACACAGCACCCCGAGCACGGAGCACTGAGCACCCTGAGCACTGAGCACCCAGCACCACGAGTACTGAGCACCGAGCACCCTGAGTACTGAGCACCAAGCACCCCGAGTACTGAGCACTGAGCACCCTGAGTACTGAGCACCCAGCACCCTGAGCACTGAGCACCCAGCACCCTGAGTACTGAGCACTGAGACCCCTGAGTACTGAGCACCGAGCACCCTGAGTACTGAGCACCCAGCACCCTGATCACTGAGCACGGAGCACCCCGAGGACTGAGCACCCAGCACCCTGAGCACTGAGCACCCAGCACCTTGAGTACTGAGCACCGAGCACAACGAGCACTGAGCACCCAGCACACTGAGTACTGAGCACCCAGCACCCTGAGCACTGAGCACCCAGCTCCCTGAGCACTGAGCACGCAGCACCCCGAGCACTGAGCACCCAGCACCCTGAGTACTGAGCACAGAGCACCCTGAGCACTGAGCACTGAGCACCCAGCACCCTGAGCACTGAGCACCCAGCACCACAGCCCTGAGCACCCAGCACCCCGAGCACTGAGCACCCAGCACCCTGAGCACTGAGCACCCAGCACCCTGAGTACTGAGCAACCAGCAACCTGAGTACTGAGCACCCAGCACCCTAAGTACTGAGCACTCAGCACCCTGAGTACTGAGCACCGAGCACACCGAGCAATGAGCACCCAGCACCCTGAGTACTGAGCACCCGGAGGACTGAGCACCCAGCACCCTGAGCACTGAGCACCGATCACCCTGAGCAGTGAGCACCCAGCACCCCGAGCACTGAGCACCCAGCACCCTGAGTACTGAGCACCCAGCACCCCGAGTACTGAGCACCCAGCACCCTGAGTACTGAGCACCCAGCACCCCGAGCACTGAGCTCCCAGCACCCTGAGTACTGAGCACCCTGATTACTGAGCACTGAGCACCGATCATCCTGAGTACTGAGCACCCAGCACGCCGAGCACTGAGCACCCAGCACCCTGAGCACTGAGCACCCAGCACCCTGAGCACTGAGCACCCAGCACCCTGAGTACTGAGCACCTAGCACCCTGAGTACTGAGTACCCAGCACCCTGAGCTCTGAGCACCCAGCACCCTGAGTACTGAGCACCGAGCACCCTGAGTACTGAGCACCCAGCACCCTTAGTACTGAGCACCCAGCACCCTGAGCACTGAGCACCCAGCACCCTGAGTACTGAGCACCCAGCACCACCCTCAGCACTGAGCACCCAGCACCCCGAGCACTGAGCACCCAGCACCCTGAGCACTGAGCACCCTGATTACTGAGCACTGAGCACCGAGCATCCTGAGTACTGAGCACCCAGCACCCCGAGCACTGAGCACCCAGCACCCTGAGCACTGAGCACCCAGCACCCTGAGCACTGAGCACCCAGCACCCTGAGTACTGAGCACTCAGCACCCTGAGTACTGAGTACCCAGCACCCTGAGCTCTGAGCACCCAGCACCCTGAGTACTGAGCACCGAGCACCCTGAGTACTGAGCACCCAGCACCCTTAGTACTGAGCACCCAGCACCCTGAGCACTGAGCACCCAGCACCCTGAGTACTGAGCACCCAGCACCACCCTCAGCACTGAGCACCCAGCACCCCGAGCACTGAGCACCCAGCATCCTGAACACTGAGCACCCAGCACCCCGAGTACTGAGCACACTGCACCCCGAGTACTGAGCACCGAGCACCCCGAGCACTGAGCACTCAGCACCCTGAGTACTGAGCACCCAGCACCCTGAGTACTGAGCACTGAGCACCCCGAGTACTGAGCACCCAGCACCCCGAGCACTGAGCACCCAGCAACCTGAGTACTGAGAACAGATCACCCTGAGTACTGAGCACCCAGCACCCTGAGTACTGAGCCCCCAGCACCCTGAGTACTAAGCACCCAGCAACCCGAGCACTGAGCACCCAGCACCCCGAGAATGAGCACCCAGCACCCTGAGTACTGAGAACCGAGCACCCTGAGTACTGAGCACCGAGCACCCTGAGTACTGAGCACCCAGCACCCTTAGTACTGAGCACCCAGCACCCCGAGCACTGAGCACCCAGCACCCTGAGTACTGAGCACCCAGCACCACCCTCAGCACTGAGCACCCAGCACCCCGAGCACTGAGCACCCAGCACCCCGAGCACTGAGCAAACAGCACCCCGAGTACTGAGCACCCTGCACCCCGAGTACTGAGCACCGAGCACCCCGAGCACTGAGCACCCAGCACCCTGAGTACTGAGCACCCAGCACCCTGAGTACTGAGCACTGAGCACCCCGAGTACTGAGCACCCAGCACCCCGAGCACTGAGCACCCAGCACCCCGAGAATGAGCACCCAGCACCCTGAGTACTGAGAACCGAGCACCCTGATACTGAGCACCCAGCACCCTGAGTACTGAGCCCCCAGCACCCTGAGTACTGAGCACCCAGCAACCCGAGCACTGAGCACCCAGCACCCTGAGAATGAGCACCCAGCACCATGAGTACTGAGCACCCAGCACACTGAGTACTGAGCACTAAGCACCCAGAGCACTGAGCACCCAGCACCCCGAGCACGGAGCACCCAGGACCCCGAGCACTGAGAACTGAGCACCCAGCACCCTGAGTACTGAGCACCGAGATCCCCGAGCACTGAGCACACTGAGTACTGAGCACCCAGCACCCCGAGCACTGAGCACCCAGCACCCTGAGCACTGAGCACTCAGCACCATGAGCACGGAGCACCCCGAGGACTGAGCACCCAGCACCCTGAGCACTGAGCACACAGCACCTTGAGTACTGAGCACCGAGCACCTCGAGCACTAAGCACCCAGCACCCTGAGTACTGAGCACCCAGCACCCTGAGCACTGAGCACCCAGAACCCTGAGCACTGAGCACCTAGCACCCTGAGCACGGAGCACCCAGCACCCTGAGTACTGAGCACCCAACACCCAGAGTACTGAGCACCCAGCACCCTGAGCACTGAGCACCCAGCACCCTGAGTACTGAGCACCCAGCACCCTGAGTACTGAACACCCAGCACCCTGAGCACTGAGCACTGAGCACCCTGAGCACTGAGTACTGAGCACTGAGCACCCTGAGCACTGAGCACCCAGCACCCCGAGTACTGAGCACCCAGCACCCCGAGCACTGAGCACCCAGCACCCCGAGCACTGAGCACTGAGCACCCTGAGCACTGAGCACCCAGCACCCCGAGTACTGAGCACTGAGCACCCTGAGTACTGAGCACCAAGCAGCCTGAGTACTGAGCACCCAGCACCCTGAGTACTGAGCACCCAGCACCCTGAGCACTGAGCACCCAGCACCCCGAGCACTGAGCACCCAGCACCCTGAGTACTGAGAACCGAGCACCCTGAGTACTGAGCACCGAGCACCCTGAGTACTGAGCACCCAGCACCCTTAGTACTGAGCACCCAGCACCCCGAGCACTGAGCACCCAGCACCCTGAGTACTGAGCACCCAGCACCACCCTCAGCACTGAGCACCCAGCACCCCGAGCACTGAGCACCCAGCACCCCGAGCACTGAGCAAACAGCACCCCGAGTACTGAGCACCCTGCACCCCGAGTACTGAGCACCGAGCACCCCGAGCACTGAGCACCCAGCACCCTGAGTACTGAGCACCCAGCACCCTGAGTACTGAGCACTGAGCACCCCGAGTACTGAGCACCCAGCACCCCGAGCACTGAGCACCCAGCACCCCGAGAATGAGCACCCAGCACCCTGAGTACTGAGAACCGAGCACCCTGATACTGAGCACCCAGCACCCTGAGTACTGAGCCCCCAGCACCCTGAGTACTGAGCACCCAGCAACCCGAGCACTGAGCACCCAGCACCCTGAGAATGAGCACCCAGCACCATGAGTACTGAGCACCCAGCACACTGAGTACTGAGCACTAAGCACCCAGAGCACTGAGCACCCAGCACCCCGAGCACGGAGCACCCAGGACCCCGAGCACTGAGAACTGAGCACCCAGCACCCTGAGTACTGAGCACCGAGATCCCCGAGCACTGAGCACACTGAGTACTGAGCACCCAGCACCCCGAGCACTGAGCACCCAGCACCCTGAGCACTGAGCACTCAGCACCATGAGCACGGAGCACCCCGAGGACTGAGCACCCAGCACCCTGAGCACTGAGCACACAGCACCTTGAGTACTGAGCACCGAGCACCTCGAGCACTAAGCACCCAGCACCCTGAGTACTGAGCACCCAGCACCCTGAGCACTGAGCACCCAGAACCCTGAGCACTGAGCACCCAGCACCCTGAGCACGGAGCACCCAGCACCCTGAGTACTGAGCACCCAACACCCAGAGTACTGAGCACCCAGCACCCTGAGCACTGAGCACCCAGCACCCTGAGTACTGAGCACCCAGCACCCTGAGTACTGAACACCCAGAACCCTGAGCACTGAGCACTGAGCACCCTGAGCACTGAGTACTGAGCACTGAGCACCCTGAGCACTGAGCACCCAGCACCCCGAGTACTGAGCACCCAGCACCCCGAGCACTGAGCACCCAGCACCCCGAGCACTGAGCACTGAGCACCCTGAGCACTGAGCACCCAGCACCCCGAGTACTGAGCACTGAGCACCCTGAGTACTGAGCACCAAGCAGCCTGAGTACTGAGCACCCAGCACCCTGAGTACTGAGCACCCAGCACCCTGAGCACTGAGCACCCAGCACCCCGAGCACTGAGCACCCACCACCCTGAGTACTGAGCACAGAGCACTCTGAGCACTGAGCACCCAGCACCCTGAGTACTGAGCACCCAGCACCCTGAGTACTGAGCAACCAGCACCCTGAGCACTGAGCACTGAGCACCCAGCACCCCGAGAACTGAGCACCCAGCACCCTGAGCACTGAGCACCCAGCACCCTGAGTACTGAGCAACCAGCAACCTGAGTACTGAGCAACCTGCACCCTGAGTACTGAGCACTCAGCACCCTGAGTACTGAGCACCGAGCACACCGAGCAATAAGCACCCAGCACCCTGAGCACTGAGCACCCGGAGGACTGAGCACCTAGCACCCTGAGCACTGAGCACCGATCACCCTGAGCAGTGAGCACCCAGCACCCCGAGCACTGAGCACTCAGCACCCTGAGTACTGAGCACCAAGCACCCTGAGTACTGAGCACTCAGCACCCTGACTACTGAGCACCCAGCACCCTGAGCACTGAGCACCCAGCACCCTGAGTACTGAGCACCCTGATTACTGAGCACTGAGCACCGAGTATCCTGAGTACTGAGCACCCAGCACCCCGAGCACTGAGCACCCAGCACCCTGAGCACTGAGCACCCAGCACCCTGAGTACTGAGCACTCAGCACCCTGAGTACTGAGTACCCAGCCCCCTGAGCTCTGAGCACCCAGCACCCTGAGTACTGAGCACCCAACACCCAGAGTACTGAGCACCCAGCACCCTGAGAACTGAGTACCCAGCACCCTGAGCTCTGAGCACCCAGCAACCTGAGTACTGAGCACCGAGCACCCTCAGTACTGAGCACCCAGCACCCTTAGTACTGAGCACCCAGCACCCTGAGCACTGAGCACCCAGCACCCTGAGTACTGAGCACCCAGCACCACCCTCAGCACTGAGCACACAGCACCCCGAGCACTGAGCACCCAGCTCCCTGAGCACTGAGCACCCAGCACCCCGAGTACTGAGCAGCCTGCACCACGAGTACTGAGCACCGAGCACCCCGAGCACTGAGCACCCAGCACCCTGAGTACTGAGCACCCAGCACCCTGAGTACTGAGCACCCAGCACCCTGAGTACTGAACACCCAGCACCCTGAGCACTGAGCACTGAGCACCCTGAGCACTGAGTACTGAGCACTGAGCACCCTGAGCACTGAGCACCCAGCACCCCGAGTACTGAGCACCCAGCACCCCGAGCACTGAGCACCCAGCACCCCGAGCACTGAGCACCCTGAGCACTGAGCACCCAGCACCCCGAGTACTGAGCACTGAGCACCCTGAGTACTGAGCACCAAGCACCCTGAGTACTGAGCACCCAGCACCCTGAGTACTGCGCACCCAGCACCCTGAGCACTGAGCACCCAGCCCCCTGAGCACTGAGCACCCAGCACCCTGAGTACTGAGCACAGAGCACTCTGAGCACTGAGCACCCAGCACCCTGAGTACTGAGCGCCCAGCACCCTGAGTACTGAGCAACCAGCACCCTGAGCACTGAGCACTGAGCACCCAGCACCCTGAGCACTGAGCACTGAGCACCCAGCACCACAGCCCTGAGCACCCAGCACCCCGAGCACTGAGCACCCAACCCCCTGAGCACTGAGCAACCAGCAACCTGAGTACTGAGCAACCAGCAACCTGAGTACTGAGCACCCAGCACCCTGAGTACTGAGCACTCAGCACCCTGAGTACTGAGCACCGAGCACACCGAGCAATGAGCACCCAGCACCCTGAGCACTGAGCACCCGGAGGACTGAGAACCCAGCACCCTGAGCACTGAGCACCGATCACCCTGAGCAGTGAGCACCCAGCACCCCGAGCACTGAGCACTCAGCACCCTGAGTACTGAGCACCCAGCACCCCGAGTACTGAGCACCCAGCACCCTGAGTACTGAGCACCCAGCACCCCGAGCACTGAGCACCCAGCACCCTGAGTACTGAGCACCCTGATTACTGAGCACTGAGCACCGAGCATCCTGAGTACTGAGCACCCAGCACCCCGAGCACTGAGCCCCCAGCACCCTGAGCATTGAGCACCCAGCACCCTGAGCACTGACCACCCAGCACGCTGAGTACTGAGCACTCAGCACCCTGAGTACTGAGTACCCAGCACCCTGAGCTCTGAGCACCCAGCACCCTGAGTACTGAGCACCGAGCACCCTGAGTACTGAGCACCCAGCACCCTTAGTACTGAGCACCCAGCACCCTGAGCACTGAGCACCCAGCTCCCTGAACACTGAGCACCCAGTACCCCGAGTACTGAGCACCCTGCACCCCGAGTACTGAGCACCGAGCACCCCGAGCACTGAGCACCCAGCACCCTGAGTACTGAGCACCCAGCACCCTGAGTACTGAGCACTGAGCACCCCGAGTACTGAGCACCCAGCACCCCGAGCACTGAGCACCCAGCAACCTGAGTACTGAGAACAGATCACCCTGTGTACTGAGCACCCAGCACCCTGAGTACTGAGCCCCCAGCACCCTGAGTACTGATCACCCAGCACCCCGAGCACTGAGCACCCAGCACCCCGAGAATGAGCACCCAGCACCCTGAGTACTGAGAACCGAGCACCATGAGTACTGAGCACCCAGCACCCTGAGTGCTGAGCCCCCAGCACCCTGAGTACTGAGCACCCAGCAACCCGAGCACTGAGCACCCAGCACCCTGAGAATGAGCACCCAGCACCATGAGTACTGAGCACCCAGCACCCTGAGTACTGAGCACTAAGCACCCAGAGTACTGAGCACCCAGCACCCCGAGCACGGAGCAACCAGGACCCCGAGCACTGAGAACTGAGCACGCAGCACCCTGAGTACTGAGCACCGAGCTCCCCGAGCACTGAGCACACTGAGTACTGAGCACCCAGCACCCCGAGCACTGAGCACCCAGCACCCTGAGCACTGAGCACCCAGCACCATGAGCACGGAGCACCCCGAGGACTGAGCACCCAGCACCCTGAGCACTGAGCACCCAGCACCTTGAGTACTGTGCACCGAGCACCTCGAGCACTAAGCACCCAGCACCCTGAGTACTGAGCACCCAGCACCCTGAGCACTGAGCACCCAGAACCCTGAGCACTGAGCACCCAGCACCCTGAGCACGGAGCACCCAGCACCCTGAGTACTGAGCACCCAACACCCAGAGTACTGAGCACCCAGCACCCTGAGTACTGAGTACCCAGAACCCTGAGCTCTGAGCACCCAGCACCCTGAGTACTGAGCAACGAGCACCCTGAGTACTGAGCACCCAGCACCCTTAGTACTGAGCACCCAGCACCCTGAGCACTGAGCACCCAGCACCGTGAGTACTGAGCACCCAGCACCACCCTCAGCACTGAGCACCCAGCACCCCGAGCACTGAGCACCCAGCTCCCGGAGCACTGAGCACCCAGCACCCCGAGTACTGAGCACCCTGCACCCCGAGTACTGAGCACCGAGCACCCCGAGCACTGAGCACCCAGCACCCTGAGTACTGAGCACCCAGCACCCTGAGTACTGAGCACTGAGCACCCCGAGTACTGAGCACCCAGCACCCCCAGCACTGAGCACCCAGCAACCTGAGTACTGAGAACAGATCACCCTGAGTACTGAGCACCCAGCACCCTGAGTACTGAGCACCCAGCACCCTGAGTACTGAGCACCCAGCACCCCGAGCACTGAGCTCCCCGCACCCTGACAATGAGCACCCAGCACCCTGAGTACTGAGAACCGAGCACCCTGAGTACTGAGCACCCAGCACCCTGAGCACTGAGCACACAGCACCTTGAGTACTGAGCACCGAGCACCTCGAGCACTAAGCACCCAGCACCCTGAGTACTGAGCACCCAGCACCCTGAGCACTGAGCACCCAGAACCCTGAGCACTGAGCACCCAGCACCCTGAGCACGGAGCACCCAGCACCCTGAGTACTGAGCACCCAACACCCAGAGTACTGAGCACCCAGCACCCTGAGCACTGAGCACCCAGCACACTGAGTACTGAGCACCCAGCACCCTGAGTACTGAACACCCAGCACCCTGAGTACTGAGCACCGAGCACCCTGAGTACTGAGCACCCAGCACCCTTAGTACTGAGCACCCAGCACCCTGAGCACTGAGCACCCAGCTCCCTGAACACTGAGCACCCAGCACCCTGAGTACTGAGCACCCTGATTACTGAGCACTGAGCACCGAGCATCCTGAGTACTGAGCACCCAGCACCCCGAGCACTGAGCCCCCAGCACCCTGAGCATTGAGCACCCAGCACCCTGAGCACTGACCACCCAGCACGCTGAGTACTGAGCACTCAGCACCCTGAGTACTGAGTACCCAGCACCCTGAGCTCTGAGCACCCAGCACCCTGAGTACTGAGCACCGAGCACCCTGAGTACTGAGCACCCAGCACCCTTAGTACTGAGCACCCAGCACCCTGAGCACTGAGCACCCAGCTCCCTGAACACTGAGCACCCAGTACCCCGAGTACTGAGCACCCTGCACCCCGAGTACTGAGCACCGAGCACCCCGAGCACTGAGCACCCAGCACCCTGAGTACTGAGCACCCAGCACCCTGAGTACTGAGCACTGAGCACCCCGAGTACTGAGCACCCAGCACCCCGAGCACTGAGCACCCAGCAACCTGAGTACTGAGAACAGATCACCCTGTGTACTGAGCACCCAGCACCCTGAGTACTGAGCCCCCAGCACCCTGAGTACTGATCACCCAGCACCCCGAGCACTGAGCACCCAGCACCCCGAGAATGAGCACCCAGCACCCTGAGTACTGAGAACCGAGCACCATGAGTACTGAGCACCCAGCACCCTGAGTACTGAGCCCCCAGCACCCTGAGTACTGAGCACCCAGCAACCCGAGCACTGAGCACCCAGCACCCTGAGAATGAGCACCCAGCACCATGAGTACTGAGCACCCAGCACCCTGAGTACTGAGCACTAAGCACCCAGAGTACTGAGCACCCAGCACCCCGAGCACGGAGCAACCAGGACCCCGAGCACTGAGAACTGAGCACGCAGCACCCTGAGTACTGAGCACCGAGCTCCCCGAGCACTGAGCACACTGAGTACTGAGCACCCAGCACCCCGAGCACTGAGCACCCAGCACCCTGAGCACTGAGCACCCAGCACCATGAGCACGGAGCACCCCGAGGACTGAGCACCCAGCACCCTGAGCACTGAGCACCCAGCACCTTGAGTACTGTGCACCGAGCACCTCGAGCACTAAGCACCCAGCACCCTGAGTACTGAGCACCCAGCACCCTGAGCACTGAGCACCCAGAACCCTGAGCACTGAGCACCCAGCACCCTGAGCACGGAGCACCCAGCACCCTGAGTACTGAGCACCCAACACCCAGAGTACTGAGCACCCAGCACCCTGAGTACTGAGTACCCAGAACCCTGAGCTCTGAGCACCCAGCACCCTGAGTACTGAGCAACGAGCACCCTGAGTACTGAGCACCCAGCACCCTTAGTACTGAGCACCCAGCACCCTGAGCACTGAGCACCCAGCACCGTGAGTACTGAGCACCCAGCACCACCCTCAGCACTGAGCACCCAGCACCCCGAGCACTGAGCACCCAGCTCCCGGAGCACTGAGCACCCAGCACCCCGAGTACTGAGCACCCTGCACCCCGAGTACTGAGCACCGAGCACCCCGAGCACTGAGCACCCAGCACCCTGAGTACTGAGCACCCAGCACCCTGAGTACTGAGCACTGAGCACCCCGAGTACTGAGCACCCAGCACCCCCAGCACTGAGCACCCAGCAACCTGAGTACTGAGAACAGATCACCCTGAGTACTGAGCACCCAGCACCCTGAGTACTGAGCACCCAGCACCCTGAGTACTGAGCACCCAGCACCCCGAGCACTGAGCTCCCCGCACCATGACAATGAGCACCCAGCACCCTGAGTACTGAGAACCGAGCACCCTGAGTACTGAGCACCCAGCACCCTGAGCACTGAGCACACAGCACCTTGAGTACTGAGCACCGAGCACCTCGAGCACTAAGCACCCAGCACCCTGAGTACTGAGCACCCAGCACCCTGAGCACTGAGCACCCAGAACCCTGAGCACTGAGCACCCAGCACCCTGAGCACGGAGCACCCAGCACCCTGAGTACTGAGCACCCAACACCCAGAGTACTGAGCACCCAGCACCCTGAGCACTGAGCACCCAGCACACTGAGTACTGAGCACCCAGCACCCTGAGTACTGAACACCCAGCACCCTGAGCACTGAGCACTGAGCACCCTGAGCACTGAGTACTGAGCACTGAGCACCCTGAGCACTGAGCACCCAGCACCCCGAGTACTGAGCACCCAGCACCCCGAGCACTGAGCACCCAGCACCCCGAGCACTGAGCACTGAGCACCCTGAGCACTGAGCACCCAGCACCCCGAGTACTGAGCACTGAGCACCCTGAGTACTGAGCACCAAGCAGCCTGAGTACTGAGCACCCAGCACCCTGAGTACTGAGCACCCAGCACCCTGAGCACTGAGCACCCAGCACCCCGAGCACTGAGCACCCACCACCCTGAGTACTGAGCACAGAGCACTCTGAGCACTGAGCACCCAGCACCCTGAGTACTGAGCACCCAGCACCCTGAGTACTGAGCAACCAGCACCCTGAGCACTGAGCACTGAGCACCCAGCACCCCGAGCACTGAGCACCCAGCACCCTGAGCACTGAGCACCCAGCACCCTGAGTACTGAGCAACCAGCAACCTGAGTACTGAGCAACCTGCACCCTGAGTACTGAGCACTCAGCACCCTGAGTACTGAGCACCGAGCACACCGAGCAATAAGCACCCAGCACCCTGAGCACTGAGCACCCGGAGGACTGAGCACCTAGCACCCTGAGCACTGAGCACCGATCACCCTGAGCAGTGAGCACCCAGCACCCCGAGCACTGAGCACTCAGCACCCTGAGTACTGAGCACCAAGCACCCTGAGTACTGAGCACTCAGCACCCTGAGTACTGAGCACCCAGCACCCTGAGCACTGAGCACCCAGCACCCTGAGTACTGAGCACCCTGATTACTGAGCACTGAGCACCGAGTATCCTGAGTACTGAGCACCCAGCACCCCGAGCACTGAGCACCCAGCACCCTGAGCACTGAGCACCCAGCACCCTGAGTACTGAGCACTCAGCACCCTGAGTACTGAGTACCCAGCACCCTGAGCTCTGAGCACCCAGCACCCTGAGTACTGAGCACCCAACACCCAGAGTACTGAGCACCCAGCACCCTGAGAACTGAGTACCCAGCACCCTGAGCTCTGAGCACCCAGCAACCTGAGTACTGAGCACCGAGCACCCTCAGTACTGAGCACCCAGCACCCTTAGTACTGAGCACCCAGCACCCTGAGCACTGAGCACCCAGCACCCTGAGTACTGAGCACCCAGCACCACCCTCAGCACTGAGCACACAGCACCCCGAGCACTGAGCACCCAGCTCCCTGAGCACTGAGCACCCAGCACCCCGAGTACTGAGCAGCCTGCACCACGAGTACTGAGCACCGAGCACCCCGAGCACTGAGCACCCAGCACCCTGAGTACTGAGCACCCAGCACCCTGAGTACTGAGCACCCAGCACCCTGAGTACTGAACACCCAGCACCCTGAGCACTGAGCACTGAGCACCCTGAGCACTGAGTACTGAGCACTGAGCACCCTGAGCACTGAGCACCCAGCACCCCGAGTACTGAGCACCCAGCACCCCGAGCACTGAGCACCCAGCACCCCGAGCACTGAGCACCCTGAGCACTGAGCACCCAGCACCCCGAGTACTGAGCACTGAGCACCCTGAGTACTGAGCACCAAGCACCCTGAGTACTGAGCACCCAGCAGCCTGAGTACTGCGCACCCAGCACCCTGAGCACTGAGCACCCAGCCCCCTGAGCACTGAGCACCCAGCACCCTGAGTACTGAGCACAGAGCACTCTGAGCACTGAGCACCCAGCACCCTGAGTACTGAGCGCCCAGCACCCTGAGTACTGAGCAACCAGCACCCTGAGCACTGAGCACTGAGCACCCAGCACCCTGAGCACTGAGCACTGAGCACCCAGCACCACAGCCCTGAGCACCCAGCACCCCGAGCACTGAGCACCCAACCCCCTGAGCACTGAGCAACCAGCAACCTGAGTACTGAGCAACCAGCAACCTGAGTACTGAGCACCCAGCACCCTGAGTACTGAGCACTCAGCACCCTGAGTACTGAGCACCGAGCACACCGAGCAATGAGCACCCAGCACCCTGAGCACTGAGCACCCGGAGGACTGAGAACCCAGCACCCTGAGCACTGAGCACCGATCACCCTGAGCAGTGAGCACCCAGCACCCCGAGCACTGAGCACTCAGCACCCTGAGTACTGAGCACCCAGCACCCCGAGTACTGAGCACCCAGCACCCTGAGTACTGAGCACCCAGCACCCCGAGCACTGAGCACCCAGCACCCTGAGTACTGAGCACCCTGATTACTGAGCACTGAGCACCGAGCATCCTGAGTACTGAGCACCCAGCACCCCGAGCACTGAGCACCCTGCACCCTGAGCATTGAGCACCCAGCACCCTGAGCACTGACCACCCAGCACGCTGAGTACTGAGCACTCAGCACCCTGAGTACTGAGTACCCAGCACCCTGAGCTCTGAGCACCCAGCACCCTGAGTACTGAGCACCGAGCACCCTGAGTACTGAGCACCCAGCACCCTTAGTACTGAGCACCCAGCACCCTGAGCACTGAGCACCCAGCTCCCTGAACACTGAGCACCCAGTACCCCGAGTACTGAGCACCCTGCACCCCGAGTACTGAGCACCGAGCACCCCGAGCACTGAGCACCCAGCACCCTGAGTACTGAGCACCCAGCACCCTGAGTACTGAGCACTGAGCACCCCGAGTACTGAGCACCCAGCACCCCGAGCACTGAGCACCCAGCAACCTGAGTACTGAGAACAGATCACCCTGTGTACTGAGCACCCAGCACCCTGAGTACTGAGCCCCCAGCACCCTGAGTACTGATCACCCAGCACCCCGAGCACTGAGCACCCAGCACCCCGAGAATGAGCACCCAGCACCCTGAGTACTGAGAACCGAGCACCATGAGTACTGAGCACCCAGCACCCTGAGTACTGAGCCCCCAGCACCCTGAGTACTGAGCACCCAGCAACCCGAGCACTGAGCACCCAGCACCCTGAGAATGAGCACCCAGCACCATGAGTACTGAGCACCCAGCACCCTGAGTACTGAGCACTAAGCACCCAGAGCACTGAGCACCCAGCACCCCGAGCACGGAGCAACCAGGACCCCGAGCACTGAGAACTGAGCACGCAGCACCCTGAGTACTGAGCACCGAGCTCCCCGAGCACTGAGCACACTGAGTACTGAGCACCCAGCACCCCGAGCACTGAGCACCCAGCACCCTGAGCACTGAGCACCCAGCACCATGAGCACGGAGCACCCCGAGGACTGAGCACCCAGCACCCTGAGCACTGAGCACCCAGCACCTTGAGTACTGTGCACCGAGCACCTCGAGCACTAAGCACCCAGCACCCTGAGTACTGAGCACCCAGCACCCTGAGCACTGAGCACCCAGAACCCTGAGCACAGAGCACCCAGCACCCTGAGCACAGAGCACCCAGCACCCTGAGTACTGAGCACCCAACACCCAGAGTACTGAGCACCCAGCACCCTGAGTACTGAGTACCCAGAACCCTGAGCTCTGAGCACCCAGCACCCTGAGTACTGAGCAACGAGCACCCTGAGTACTGAGCACCCAGCACCCTTAGTACTGAGCACCCAGCACCCTGAGCACTGAGCACCCAGCACCGTGAGTACTGAGCACCCAGCACCACCCTCAGCACTGAGCACCCAGCACCCCGAGCACTGAGCACCCAGCTCCCGGAGCACTGAGCACCCAGCACCCCGAGTACTGAGCACCCAGCACCCTGAGCACTGAGCACCCAGCACCCTGAGTACTGAGCACCCAGCACACTGAGTACTGAACACCCAGCACCCTGAGCACTGAGCACTGAGCACCCTGAGCACTGAGTACTGAGCACTGAGCACCCTGAGCACTGAGCACCCAGCACCCCGAGTACTGAGCACCCAGCACCCCGAGCACTGAGCACCCAGCACCCCGAGCACTGAGCACTGAGCACCCTGAGCACTGAGCACCCAGCACCCCGAGTACTGAGCACTGAGCACCCTGAGTACTGAGCACCAAGCAGCCTGAGTACTGAGCACCCAGCACCCTGAGTACTGAGCACCCAGCACCCTGAGCACTGAGCACCCAGCACCCCGAGCACTGAGCACCCACCACCCTGAGTACTGAGCACAGAGCACTCTGAGCACTGAGCACCCAGCACCCTGAGTACTGAGCACCCAGCACCCTGAGTACTGAGCAACCAGCACCCTGAGCACTGAGCACTGAGCACCCAGCACCCCGAGCACTGAGCACCCAGCACCCTGAGCACTGAGCACCCAGCACCCTGAGTACTGAGCAACCAGCAACCTGAGTACTGAGCAACCTGCACCCTGAGTACTGAGCACTCAGCACCCTGAGTACTGAGCACCGAGCACACCGAGCAATAAGCACCCAGCACCCTGAGCACTGAGCACCCGGAGGACTGAGCACCTAGCACCCTGAGCACTGAGCACCGATCACCCTGAGCAGTGAGCACCCAGCACCCCGAGCACTGAGCACTCAGCACCCTGAGTACTGAGCACCAAGCACCCTGAGTACTGAGCACTCAGCACCCTGAGTACTGAGCACCCAGCACCCTGAGCACTGAGCACCCAGCACCCTGAGTACTGAGCACCCTGATTACTGAGCACTGAGCACCGAGTATCCTGAGTACTGAGCACCCAGCACCCCGAGCACTGAGCACCCAGCACCCTGAGCACTGAGCCCCCAGCACCCTGAGTACTGAGCACTCAGCACCCTGAGTACTGAGTACCCAGCACCCTGAGCTCTGAGCACCCAGCACCCTGAGTACTGAGCACCCAACACCCAGAGTACTGAGCACCCAGCACTCTGAGAACTGAGTACCCAGCACCCTGAGCTCTGAGCACCCAGCAACCTGAGTACTGAGCACCGAGCACCCTCAGTACTGAGCACCCAGCACCCTTAGTACTGAGCACCCAGCACCCTGAGCACTGAGCACCCAGCACCCTGAGTACTGAGCACCCAGCACCACCCTCAGCACTGAGCACACAGCACCCCGAGCACTGAGCACCCAGCTCCCTGAGCACTGAGCACCCAGCACCCCGAGTACTGAGCAGCCTGCACCACGAGTACTGAGCACCGAGCACCCCGAGCACTGAGCACCCAGCACCCTGAGTACTGAGCACCCAGCACCCTGAGTACTGAGCACCCAGCACCCTGAGTACTGAACACCCAGCACCCTGAGCACTGAGCACTGAGCACCCTGAGCACTGAGTACTGAGCACTGAGCACCCTGAGCACTGAGCACCCAGCACCCCGAATACTGAGCACCCAGCACCCCGAGCACTGAGCACCCAGCACCCCGAGCACTGAGCACCCTGAGCACTGAGCACCCAGCACCCCGAGTACTGAGCACTGAGCACCCTGAGTACTGAGCACCAAGCACCCTGAGTACTGAGCACCCAGCACCCTGAGTACTGCGCACCCAGCACCCTGAGCACTGAGCACCCAGCCCCCTGAGCACTGAGCACCCAGCACCCTGAGTACTGAGCACAGAGCACTCTGAGCACTGAGCACCCAGCACCCTGAGTACTGAGCGCCCAGCACCCTGAGTACTGAGCAACCAGCACCCTGAGCACTGAGCACTGAGCACCCAGCACCCTGAGCACTGAGCACTGAGCACCCAGCACCACAGCCCTGAGCACCCAGCACCCCGAGCACTGAGCACCCAACCCCCTGAGCACTGAGCAACCAGCAACCTGAGTACTGAGCAACCAGCAACCTGAGTACTGAGCACCCAGCACCCTGAGTACTGAGCACTCAGCACCCTGAGTACTGAGCACCGAGCACACCGAGCAATGAGCACCCAGCACCCTGAGCACTGAGCACCCGGAGGACTGAGAACCCAGCACCCTGAGCACTGAGCACCGATCACCCTGAGCAGTGAGCACCCAGCACCCCGAGCACTGAGCACTCAGCACCCTGAGTACTGAGCACCCAGCACCCCGAGTACTGAGCACCCAGCACCCTGAGTACTGAGCACCCAGCACCCCGAGCACTGAGCACCCAGCACCCTGAGTACTGAGCACCCTGATTACTGAGCACTGAGCACCGAGCATCCTGAGTACTGAGCACCCAGCACCCCGAGCACTGAGCACCCAGCACCCTGAGCATTGAGCACCCAGCACCCTGAGCACTGACCACCCAGCACGCTGAGTACTGAGCACTCAGCACCCTGAGTACTGAGTACCCAGCACCCTGAGCTCTGAGCACCCAGCACCCTGAGTACTGAGCACCGAGCACCCTGAGTACTGAGCACCCAGCACCCTTAGTACTGAGCACCCAGCACCCTGAGCACTGAGCACCCAGCTCCCTGAACACTGAGCACCCAGTACCCCGAGTACTGAGCACCCTGCACCCCGAGTACTGAGCACCGAGCACCCCGAGCACTGAGCACCCAGCACCCTGAGTACTGAGCACCCAGCACCCTGAGTACTGAGCACTGAGCACCCCGAGTACTGAGCACCCAGCACCCCGAGCACTGAGCACCCAGCAACCTGAGTACTGAGAACAGATCACCCTGTGTACTGAGCACCCAGCACCGTGAGTACTGAGCCCCCAGCACCCTGAGTACTGATCACCCAGCACCCCGAGCACTGAGCACCCAGCACCCCGAGAATGAGCACCCAGCACCCTGAGTACTGATAACCGAGCACCATGATTACTGAGCACCCAGCACCCTGAGTACTGAGCCCCCAGCACCCTGAGTACTGAGCACCCAGCAACCCGAGCACTGAGCACCCAGCACCCTGAGAATGAGCACCCAGCACCATGAGTACTGAGCACCCAGCACCCTGAGTACTGAGCACTAAGCACCCAGAGCACTGAGCACCCAGCACCCCGAGCACGGAGAAACCAGGACCCCGAGCACTGAGAACTGAGCACGCAGCACCCTGAGTACTGAGCACCGAGCTCCCCGAGCACTGAGCACACTGAGTACTGAGCACCCAGCACCCCGAGCACTGAGCACCCAGCACCCTGAGCACTGAGCACCCAGCACCATGAGCACGGAGCACCCCGAGGACTGAGCACCCAGCACCCTGAGCACTGAGCACCCAGCACCTTGAGTACTGAGCACCGAGCACCTCGAGCACTAAGCACCCAGCACCCTGAGTACTGAGCACCCAGCACCCTGAGCACTGAGCACCCAGAACCCTGAGCACTGAGCACCCAGCACCCTGAGCACGGAGCACCCAGCACCCTGAGTACTGAGCACCCAACACCCAGAGTACTGAGCACCCAGCACCCTGAGTACTGAGTACCCAGAACCCTGAGCTCTGAGCACCCAGCACCCTGAGTACTGAGCAACGAGCACCCTGAGTACTGAGCACCCAGCACCCTTAGTACTGAGCACCCAGCACCCTGAGCACTGAGCACCCAGCACCGTGAGTACTGAGCACCCAGCACCACCCTCAGCACTGAGCACCCAGCACCCCGAGCACTGAGCACCCAGCTCCCGGAGCACTGAGCACCCAGCACCCCGAGTACTGAGCACCCTGCACCCCGAGTACTGAGCACCGAGCACCCCGAGCACTGAGCACCCAGCACCCTGAGTACTGAGCACCCAGCACCCTGAGTACTGAGCACTGAGCACCCCGAGTACTGAGCACCCAGCACCCCCAGCACTGAGCACCCAGCAACCTGAGTACTGAGAACAGATCACCCTGAGTACTGAGCACCCAGCACCCTGAGTACTGAGCACCCAGCACCCTGAGTACTGAGCACCCAGCACCCCGAGCACTGAGCTCCCCGCACCCTGACAATGAGCACCCAGCACCCTGAGTACTGAGAACCGAGCACCCTGAGTACTGAGCACCCAGCACCCTGAGTACTGAGCCCCCAGCACCCTGAGTACTAAGCACCCAGCAACCCGAGCACTGAGCACCCAGCACCCTGAGAATGAGCACCCAGCACCATTAGTACTGAGCACCCAGCACCCTGAGTACTGAGCACTAAGCACCCAGAGCACTGAGCACCCAGGACCCCGAGCACTGAGAACTGAGCACCCAGCACCCTGAGTACTGAGCACCGAGCTCCCCGAGCACTGAACACACTGAGTACTGAGCACCCAGCACCCCGAGCACTGAGCACCCAGCACCCTGAGCACTGAGCACCCAGCACCCTGAGTACTGAGCACCCAGCACCCTGAGTACTGAACACCCAGCACCCTGAGCACTGAGCACTGAGCACCCTGAGCACTGAGTACTGAGCACTGAGCACTCTGAGCACTGAGCACCCAGCACCCCGAGTACTGAGCACCGAGCACCCCGAGCACTGAGCACCCAGCGCCCCGAGCACTGAGCACCCAGCACCCCGAGCACTGAGCACTGAGCACCCTGAGCACTGAGCACCCAGGACCCCGAGTACTGAGCACTGAGCACCCTGAGTACTGAGCACCAAGCACCCCGAGAACTGAGCATTGAGCACCCTGAGTACTGAGCACCCAGCACCCTGAGCACTGAGCACCCAGCACCCTGAGTACTGAGCACTGAGAACCCTGAGTACTGAGCACCGAGCACCCTGAGTACTGAGCAGGCAGCACCCTGATCACTGAGCACGGAGCACCCCGAGGACTGAGCACCGAGCACAACGAGCACTGAGCACCCAGCACCCTGAGTACTGAGCACCCAGCACCCTGAGCACTGAGCACCCAGCTCCCTGAGCAATGAGCACGCAGCAACCCGAGCACTGAGCACCCAGCACCCTGAGTACTGAGCACAGAGCACCCTGAGCACTGAGCACCCAGCACCCTGAGTTCTGAGCACCCAGCACCCTGAGTACTGGGCAACCAGCACCCTGAGCACTGAGCACTGAGCACCCAGCACCCTGAGCACTGAGAACTGAGCACCCAGCACCACAGCCTTGAGCACCCAGCACCCCGAGCACTGAGCACCCAGCACCCTGAGCACTGAGCACCCAGCACCCTGAGTACTGAGCAACCAGCCACCTGAGTACTGAGCCCCCAGCACCCTGAGTACTGAGCACCCAGCAACCCGAGCACTGAGCACCCAGCACCCTGAGAATGAGCACCCAGCACCATGAGTACTGAGCACCCAGCACCCTGAGTACTGAGCACTAAGCACCCAGAGCACTGAGCACCCAGAACCCCGAGCACGGAGCACCCAGGACCCCGAGCACTGAGAACTGAGCACCCAGCACTCTGAGTACTGAGCACCGAGATCCCCGAGCACTGAGCACACTGAGTACTGAGCACCCAGCAACCCGAGCACTGAGCACCCAGCACCCTGAGCACTGAGCACCCAGCACCATGAGCACGGAGCACCCCGAGGACTGAGCACCCAGCACCCTGAGCACTGAGCACCCAGCACCTTGAGTACTGAGCACCGAGCACCTCGAGCACTAAGCACCCAGCACCCTGAGTACTGAGCACCCAGCACCCTGAGCACTGAGCACCCAGCACCCTGAGCACGGAGCACCCAGCACCCTGAGTACTGAGCACCCAACACCCAGAGTACTGAGCACCCAGCACCCTGAGCACTGAGCACCCAGCACCCTGAGTACTGAGCACCCAGCACCCTGAGTACTGAACACCCAGCACCTTGAGCACTGAGCACTGAGCACCCTGAGCACTGAGTACTGAGCACTGAGCACCCTGAGCACTGAGCACCCAGCACCCCGAGTACTGAGCACCCAGCACCCCGAGCACTGAGCACCCAGCACCCCGAGCACTGAGCACTGAGCACCCTGAGCACTGAGCACCCAGCACCCAGAGTACTGAGCACTGAGCACCCTGAGTACTGAGCACCAAGCACCCTGAGTACTGAGCACCCAGCACCCTGAGTACTGAGCACCCAGCACCCTGAGCACTGAGCACCCAGCACCCCGAGCACTGAGCACCCACCACCCTGAGTACTGAGCACAGAGCACTCTGAGCACTGAGCACCCAGCACCCTGAGTACTGAGCACCCAGCACCCTGAGTACTGAGCAACCAGCACCCTGAGCACTGAGCACTGAGCACCCAGCACCCCGAGCACTGAGCACCCAGCACCCTGAGCACTGAGCACCCAGCACCCTGAGTACTGAGCAACCAGCAACCTGAGTACTGAGCAACCTGCACCCTGAGTACTGAGCACTCAGCACCCTGAGTACTGAGCACCGAGCACACCGAGCAATGAGCACCCAGCACCCTGAGCACTGAGCACCCGGAGGACTGAGCACCTAGCACCCTGAGCACTGAGCACCGATCACCGTGAGCAGTGAGCACCCAGCACCCCGAGCACTGAGCACTCAGCACCCTGAGTACTGAGCACCAAGCACCCTGAGTACTGAGCACTCAGCACCCTGAGTACTGAGCACCCAGCACTCTGAGCACTGAGCACCCAGCACCCTGAGTACTGAGCACCCTGATTACTGAGCACTGAGCACCGAGTATCCTGAGTACTGAGCACCCAGCACCCCGAGCACTGAGCACCCAGCACCCTGAGCACTGAGCACCCAGCACCCTGAGTACTGAGCACTCAGCACCCTGAGTACTGAGTACCCAGCACCCTGAGCTCTGAGCACCCAGCACCCTGAGTACTGAGCACGCAACACCCAGAGTACTGAGCACCCAGCACCCTGAGAACTGAGTACCCAGCACCCTGAGCTCTGAGCACCCAGCACCCTGAGTACTGAGCACCGAGCACCCCGAGCACTGAGCACCCAGCACCCCGAGCACTGAGCTCCCCGCACCCCGACAATGAGCACCCAGCACCCTGAGTACTGAGAACCGAGCACCCTGAGTACTGAGCACCCAGCACCCTGAGTACTGAGCCCCCAGCACCCTGAGTACTAAGCACCCAGCAACCCGAGCACTGAGCACCCAGCACCCTGAGAATGAGCACCCAGCACCATGAGTACTGAGCACCCAGCACCCTGAGTACTGAGCACTAAGCACCCAGAGCACTGAGCACCCAGCACCCCGAGCACGGAGCACCCAGGACCCCGAGCACTGAGAACTGAGCACCCAGCACCCTGAGTACTGAGCACCGAGCTCCCCGAGCACTGAACACACTGAGTACTGAGCACCCAGCACCCCGAGCACTGAGCACCCAGCACCCTGAGCACTGAGCACCCAGCACCCTGAGTACTGAGCACCCAGCACCCTGAGTACTGAACACCCAGCACCCCGAGTACTGAGCACCGAGCACCCCGAGCACTGAGCACCCAGCGCCCCGAGCACTGAGCACCCAGCACCCCGAGCACTGAGCACTGAGCACCCTGAGCACTGAGCACCCAGGACCCCGAGTACTGAGCACTGAGCACCCTGAGTACTGAGCACCAAGCACCCCGAGAACTGAGCACTGAGCACCCTGAGTACTGAGCACCCAGCACCCTGAGCACTGAGCACCCAGCACCCTGAGTACTGAGCACTGAGAACCCTGAGTACTGAGCACCGAGCACCCTGAGTACTGAGCACCCAGCACCCTGATCACTGAGCACGGTGCACCCCGAGGACTGAGCACCGAGCACAACGAGCACTGAGCACCCAGCACCCTGAGTACTGAGCACCCAGCACCCTGAGCACTGAGCACCCAGCTCCCTGAGCACTGAGCACGCAGCACCCCGAGCACTGAGCACCCAGCACCCTGAGTACTGAGCACAGAGCACCCTGAGCACTGAGCACCCAGCACCCTGAGTACTGAGCACCCAGCACCCTGAGTACTGGGCAACCAGCACCCTGAGCACTGAGCACTGAGCACCCAGCACCCTGAGTACTGAGCACAGAGCACCCTGAGCACTCAGCACTCAGCACCCTGAGTACTGAGCACCCAGCACCCTGAGCACTGAGCACCCAGCACCCCGAGTACTGAGCACCCTGCACACCGAGTACTGAGCACCGAGCACCCCGAGCACTGAGCACCCAGCACCCTGAGTACTGAGCACCCAACACCCTGAGTACTGAACACTGAGCACCCCGAGTACTGAGCACCCAGCACCCCGAGCACTGAGCACCCAGCAACCTGAGTACTGAGAACAGATCACCCTGAGTACTGAGCACCCAACACCCTGAGTACTGAACACTGAGCACCCCGAGTACTGAGCACCCAGCACCCCGAGCACTGAGCCCCCAGCACCCTGAGTACTGAGCACCCAGCACCCCGAGCACTGAGCACCCAGCACCCCGAGAATGAGCACCCAGCACCCTGAGTACTGAGAACCGAGCACCCTGAGTACTGAGCACCCAGCACCCTGAGTACTGAGCCCCCAGCACCCTGAGTACTGAGCACCCAGCAACCCGAGCACTGAGCACCCAGCACCCTGAGAATGAGCACCCAGCACCATGAGTACTGAGCACCCAGCACCCTGAGTACTGAGCACTAAGCACCCAGAGCACTGAGCACCCAGCACCCCGAGCACGGAGCACCCAGGACCCCGAGCACTGAGAACTGAGCACCCAGCACCCTGAGTACTGAGCACCGAGCTCCCCGAGCACTGAGCACACTGAGTACTGAGCACCCAGCACCCCGATCACTGAGCACCCAGCACCCTGAGCACTGAGCACCCAGCACCCTGAGCACTGAGCACCCAGCACCCTGAGTACTGAGCACCCAGCACGCTGAGTACTGAGCACCCAGCACCCCGATCACTGAGCACCCAGCACCCTGAGCACTGAGCACCCAGCACCCTGAGTACTGAGCACCCAGCACCCTGAGTACTGAGCACCCAGCACGCTGAGTACTGAGCACCCAGCACCCTGAGTACTGAGCACCCAGCACGCTGAGTACTGAGCACCCAGCACCCTGAGTACTGAGCACCCAGCACCCTGAGTACTGAACACCCAGCACCTTGAGCACTGAGCACTGAGCACCCTGAGCACTGAGTACTGAGCACTGAGCACCCTGAGCACTGAGCACCCAGCACCCCGAGTACTGAGCACCCAGCACCCCGAGCACTGAGCACCCAGCACCCCGAGCACTGAGCACTGAGCACCCTGAGCACTGAGCACCCAGCACCCAGAGTACTGAGCACTGAGCACCCTGAGTACTGAGCACCAAGCACCCTGAGTACTGAGCACCCAGCACCCTGAGTACTGAGCACCCAGCACCCTGAGCACTGAGCACCCAGCACCCCGAGCACTGAGCACCCACCACCCTGAGTACTGAGCACAGAGCACTCTGAGCACTGAGCACCCAGCACCCTGAGTACTGAGCACCCAGCACCCTGAGTACTGAGCAACCAGCACCCTGAGCACTGAGCACTGAGCACCCAGCACCCCGAGCACTGAGCACCCAGCACCCTGAGCACTGAGCACCCAGCACCCTGAGTACTGAGCAACCAGCAACCTGAGTACTGAGCAACCTGCACCCTGAGTACTGAGCACTCAGCACCCTGAGTACTGAGCACCGAGCACACCGAGCAATGAGCACCCAGCACCCTGAGCACTGAGCACCCGGAGGACTGAGCACCTAGCACCCTGAGCACTGAGCACCGATCACCGTGAGCAGTGAGCACCCAGCACCCCGAGCACTGAGCACTCAGCACCCTGAGTACTGAGCACCAAGCACCCTGAGTACTGAGCACTCAGCACCCTGAGTACTGAGCACCCAGCACTCTGAGCACTGAGCACCCAGCACCCTGAGTACTGAGCACCCTGATTACTGAGCACTGAGCACCGAGTATCCTGAGTACTGAGCACCCAGCACCCCGAGCACTGAGCACCCAGCACCCTGAGCACTGAGCACCCAGCACCCTGAGTACTGAGCACTCAGCACCCTGAGTACTGAGTACCCAGCACCCTGAGCTCTGAGCACCCAGCACCCTGAGTACTGAGCACGCAACACCCAGAGTACTGAGCACCCAGCACCCTGAGAACTGAGTACCCAGCACCCTGAGCTCTGAGCACCCAGCACCCTGAGTACTGAGCACCGAGCACCCCGAGCACTGAGCACCCAGCACCCCGAGCACTGAGCTCCCCGCACCCCGACAATGAGCACCCAGCACCCTGAGTACTGAGAACCGAGCACCCTGAGTACTGAGCACCCAGCACCCTGAGTACTGAGCCCCCAGCACCCTGAGTACTAAGCACCCAGCAACCCGAGCACTGAGCACCCAGCACCCTGAGAATGAGCACCCAGCACCATGAGTACTGAGCACCCAGCACCCTGAGTACTGAGCACTAAGCACCCAGAGCACTGAGCACCCAGCACCCCGAGCACGGAGCACCCAGGACCCCGAGCACTGAGAACTGAGCACCCAGCACCCTGAGTACTGAGCACCGAGCTCCCCGAGCACTGAACACACTGAGTACTGAGCACCCAGCACCCCGAGCACTGAGCACCCAGCACCCTGAGCACTGAGCACCCAGCACCCTGAGTACTGAGCACCCAGCACCCTGAGTACTGAACACCCAGCACCCCGAGTACTGAGCACCGAGCACCCCGAGCACTGAGCACCCAGCGCCCCGAGCACTGAGCACCCAGCACCCCGAGCACTGAGCACTGAGCACCCTGAGCACTGAGCACCCAGGACCCCGAGTACTGAGCACTGAGCACCCTGAGTACTGAGCACCAAGCACCCCGAGAACTGAGCACTGAGCACCCTGAGTACTGAGCACCCAGCACCCTGAGCACTGAGCACCCAGCACCCTGAGTACTGAGCACTGAGAACCCTGAGTACTGAGCACCGAGCACCCTGAGTACTGAGCACCCAGCACCCTGATCACTGAGCACGGTGCACCCCGAGGACTGAGCACCGAGCACAACGAGCACTGAGCACCCAGCACCCTGAGTACTGAGCACCCAGCACCCTAAGCACTGAGCACCCAGCTCCCTGAGCACTGAGCACACAGCACCCCGAGCACTGAGCACCCAGCACCCTGAGTACTGAGCACAGAGCACCCTGAGCACTGAGCACCCAGCACCCTGAGTACTGAGCACCCAGCACCCTGAGTACTGGGCAACCAGCACCCTGACCACTGAGCACTGAGCACCCAGCACCCTGAGTACTGAGCACAGAGCACCCTGAGCACTCAGCACTCAGCACCCTGAGTACTGAGCACCCAGCACCCTGAGCACTGAGCACCCAGCACCCCGAGTACTGAGCACCCTGCACACCGAGTACTGAGCACCGAGCACCCCGAGCACTGAGCACCCAGCACCCTGAGTACTGAGCACCCAACACCCTGAGTACTGAACACTGAGCACCCCGAGTACTGAGCACCCAGCACCCCGAGCACTGAGCACCCAGCAACCTGAGTACTGAGAACAGATCACCCTGAGTACTGAGCACCCAGCACCCTGAGAACTGAGCCCCCAGCACCCTGAGTACTGAGCACCCAGCACCCCGAGCACTGAGCAACCAGCACCCCGAGAATGAGCACCCAGCACCCTGAGTACTGAGAACCGAGCACCCTGAGTACTGAGCACCCAGCACCCTGAGTACTGAGCCCCCAGCACCCTGAGTACTGAGCACCCAGCAACCCGAGCACTGAGCACCCAGCACCCTGAGAATGAGCACCCAGCACCATGAGTACTGAGCACCCAGCACCCTGAGTACTGAGCACTAAGCACCCAGAGCACTGAGCACCCAGCACCCCGAGCACGGAGCACCCAGGACCCCGAGCACTGAGAACTGAGCACCCAGCACCCTGAGTACTGAGCACCGAGCTCCCCAAGCACTGAGCACACTGAGTACTGAGCACCCAGCACCCCGATCACTGAGCACCCAGCACCCTGAGCACTGAGCACCCAGCACCCTGAGCAATGAGCACCCAGCACCCTGAGTACTGAGCACCCAGCACGCTGAGTACTGAGCACCCAGCACCCCGATCACTGAGCACCCAGCACCCTGAGCACTGAGCACCCAGCACCCTGAGTACTGAGCACCCAGCACCCTGAGTACTGAGCACCCAGCACGCTGAGTACTGAGCACCCAGCACCCCGAGCACTGAGCACCCAGCACCCTGTGTACTGAGCACTGAGCACCCTGAGTACTAAGCACCCAGCAACCTGAGCACTGAGCTCCCAGCACCCTGAGCACTCAGCACCCAGCACCCCGAGCACTGAGCACCCAGCACCCTGAGCACTGAGCACCCAGCACCCTGAGCACGGAGCACCCCGAGTACTGAGCACCCAGCACCCTGAGCACTGAGCACCCAGCACCCTGAGCACAGAGCACCCAGCACCCTGAGCACTGAGCACCCAGCACCCCGAGCACGGAGCACCCAGCACCCTGAGTACTGAACACCCAACACCCAGAGTACTGAGCACCCAGCACCCTGAGCACTGAGCACCCAGCACCCTGAGTACTGAGCACCCAGCACCCTGAGTACTGAACACCCAGCACCCTGAGCACTGAGCACTGAGCACCCTGAGCACTGAGTACTGAGCACTGAGCACCCTGAGCACTGAGCACCCAGCACCCCGAGTACTGAGCACCCAGCACCCCGAGCACTGAGCACCCAGCGCCCCGAGCACTGAGCACCCAGCACCCCGAGCACTGAGAACTGAGCACCCTGAGCACTGAGCACCCAGCACCCCGAGTACTGAGCACTGAGCACCCTGAGTACTGAGCACCCAGCACCCTGAGAAATGAGCACCCAGCACCCTGAGTACTGAGCACTGAGAACCCTGAGTACTGAGCACCGAGCACCCTGAGTACTGAGCACTGAGCACCCAGCACCCTGAGCACTGACCACTGAGCAACCAGCACCACAGCCCTGAGCACCCCGAGTACTGAGCAACAAGCACCCCGAGTACTGAGCACTGAGCACCCTGAGTACTGAGCACCCAGCACCCTGAGCACTGAGCACCCAGCACACTGAGCACTGAGCACGCAGCACCCCGAGCACTGAGCACCCAGCACCCTGAGTACTGAGCACAGAGCACCCTGAGCCATGAGCACCCAGCACCCTGAGTACTGAGCACCCAGCACCCTGAGAACTGAGCAACCAGCACCCTGAGCACTGAGCACTGAGCACCCAGCACCCTGAGCACTGACCACTGAGCACCCAGCACCACAGCCCTGAGCACCCAGCACCCCGAGCACTGAGCACCCAGCACCCTGAGTACTGAGCACCCAGCACCCTGAGCACCCAGCACCCTGAGTACTGAGCACCCAGCACCCTGAGTACTGAGCACCCAGCACCCTGAATACTGAGCACTCAGCACCCTGAGTACTGAGCACCGAGCACCCCGAGCACTGAGCACCCAGCACCCTGAGCACTGTGCACCCGGAGGACTGAGCACCCAGCACCCTGAGCACTGAGCACCGATCACCCTGAGCACTGAGCACCCAGCACCCCTAGCACTGAGCACCCAGCACCCTGAGTACTGAGCACCCAGCACCCCGAGTACTGAGCACCCAGCACCCTAAGAACTGAGCACCCAGCACCCCGAGCACTGAGCAACCCGCACCCTGAGTACTGAGCACCCTGAGTACTGAGCACTGAGCACCGAGCACCCTGAGTACTGAGCACCCTGTGGACTGAGCACCCAGCACCCTGAGTACTGAGCACCCAGCACCCCGAGCACTGAGCACCCAGCACCCCGAGAATGACCACCCAGCACCCTGAGTACTGAGAACCGAGCACCCTGAGTACTGAGCACCCAGCACCCTGAGTACTGAGCCCCCAGCACCCTGAGTACTGAGCACCCAGCAACCCGAGCACTGAGCACCCAGCACCCTGAGAATGAGCACCCAGCACCATGAGTACTGAGCACCCAGCACCCTGAGTACTGAGCACTAAGCACCCAGAGCACTGAGCACCCAGCACCCCGAGCACGGAGCACCCAGGACCCCGAGCACTGAGAACTGAGCACCCAGCACCCTGAGTACTGAGCACCGAGCTCCCCGAGCACTGAGCACACTGAGTACTGAGCACCCAGCACCCCGATCACTGAGCACCCAGCACCCTGAGCACTTAGCACCCAGCACCCTGAGAACTGAGCACCCAGCACCCTGAGTACTGAGCACAGAGCACCCTGAGCCATGAGCACCCAGCACCCTGAGTACTGAGCACCCAGCACCCTGAGTACTGAGCAACCAGCACCCTGAGCACTGAGCACTGAGCACCCAGCACCCTGAGCACTGACCACTGAGCACCCAGCACCACAGCCCTGAGCACCCAGCACCCCGAGCACTGAGCACCCAGCACCCTGAGTACTGAGCACCCAGTACCCTGAGCACCCAGCACCCTGAGTACTGAGCACCCACCACCCTGAGTACTGAGCACCCAGCACCCTGAGTACTGAGCACTCAGCACCCTGAGTACTGAGCACCGAGCACCCCGAGCACTGAGCACCCAGCACCCTGAGCACTGTGCACCCGGAGGACTGAGCACCCAGCACCCTGAGCACTGAGCACCGATCACCCTGAGCACTGAGCACCCAGCACCCCTAGCACTGAGCACCCAGCACCCTGAGTACTGAGCACCCAGCACCCCGAGTACTGAGCACCCAGCACCCTGAGAACTGAGCACCCAGCACCCCGAGCACTGAGCAACCCGCACCCTGAGTACTGAGCACCCTGAGTACTGAGCACTGAGCACCGAGCACCCTGAGTACTGAGCACCCTGTGGACTGAGCACCCAGCACCCTGAGTACTGAGCACCCAGCACCCCGAGCACTGAGCACCCAGCACCCCGAGAATGAGCACCCAGCACCCTGAGTACTGAGAACCGAGCACCCTGAGTACTGAGCACCCAGCACCCTGAGTACTGAGCCCCCAGCACCCTGAGTACTGAGCACCCAGCAACCCGAGCACTGAGCACCCAGCACCCTGAGAATGAGCACCCAGCACCATGAGTACTGAGCACCCAGCACCCTGAGTACTGAGCACTAAGCACCCAGAGCACTGAGCACCCAGCACCCCGAGCACGGAGCACCCAGGACCCCGAGCACTGAGAAATGAGCACCCAGCACCCTGAGTACTGAGCACCGAGCTCCCCGAGCACTGAGCACACTGAGTACTGAGCGCCCAGCACCCCGATCACTGAGCACCCAGCACCCTGAGCACTGAGCACCCAGCACCCTGAGAACTGAGCACCCAGCACCCTGAGTACTGAGCACCCAGCACGCTGAGTACTGAGCACCCAGCACCCCGAGCACTGAGCACCCAGCACCCTGAGTACTGAGCACTGAGCACCCAGCACCCCGAGCACTGAGCACCCAGCACCCTGTGTACTGAGCACTGAGCACCCTGAGTACTAAGCACCCAGCACCCTGAGTACTGAGCACCCAGGACCCTGAGCACTGAGCACCGAGCAGCCCGAGCACTGAGCACCCAGCACCCTGAGCACTCAGCACCCAGCACCCCGAGCACTGAGCACCCAGCACCCTGAGCACTGAGCACCCAGCACCCTGAGCACGGAGCACCCCGAGTACTGAGCACCCAGCACCCTGAGCACTGAGCACCCAGCACCCTGAGCACAGAGCACCCAGCACCCTGAGCACTGAGCACCCAGCACCCCGAGCACTGAGCACTGAGCACCCTGAGCACTGAGTACTGAGCAATGAGCACCCTGAGAACTGAGCACCCAGCACCACAGCCCTGAGCACCCCGAGTACTGAGCAACAAGCACCCCGAGTACTGAGCACTGAGCACCCTGAGTACTGAGCACCCAGCACCCTGAGCACTGAGCACCCGGAGGACTGAGCACCCAGCACCCTGAGCACTGAGCACCGATCACCCTGAGCACTGAGCACCCAGCACCCCGAGCACTGAGCACCCAGCACCCTGAGTACTGAGCACCCAGCACCCCGAGTACTGAGCACCCAGCACCCTGAGTACTGAGCACCCAGCACCCCGAGCACTGAGCAACCAGCACCCTGAGTACTGAGCACCCTGAGGACTGAGCACCCAGCACCCTGAGCACTGAGCACCCAGCACCCTGAGTACTGAGCACTGATCACCCTGAGCACTGATCACCCAGCACCCCGAGCACTGAGCACCCAGCACCCTGAGTACTGAGCACCTAGCACCCTGAGCACTGAGCACCGAGCACCCTGAGTACTGAACACCCAGCACCCTGAGCACTGAGCACTGAGCACCCAGGACCCTGAGCACTGAGCACTGAGCACCCAGCACCCTGAGCACTGAGCACCCAGCACCCTGAGCACCCAGCACCCTGAGCACTGAGCACCCTGAGCACTGAGCACCCTGAGCACTGAGCACTGAGCACCCAGCACCCTGAGTACTGAGCACCCAACACTCTGAGCACTGAGCACCCAGCACGCTGAGTACTGAGCACTGAGCACACAGCACCCTGAGTACTGAGCACCCAGCACCCCGAGCACTGAGCTCCCAGCGCCCCGAGCACTGAGCACCCAGCACCCTGAGCACTGAGCACTGAGCACACTGAGCACTGAGCACCCAGCACCCCGAGTACTGAGCACTGAGCACCCTGAGTACTGAGCACCCAACACCCAGAGTACTGATCACCCAGCACCCTGAGAACTGAGCACCCAGCACCCTGAGTACTGAGCACCCAGCACCCTGAGTACTGAGCACCCAGCTGCCTGAGCACTGAGCACTGAGCACCCAGCACCTTGAGCACTGAGCACTGACCACCCAGCACCCCGAGCACTGAGCACCCAGCACCCCGAGCACTGAGCACCCAGCGCCCTGAGCACTGAGCACCCAGCACACTGAGCACCCAGCCCCCTGAGTACTGAGCACCCAGCACCATGAGTACTGAGCACCCAGTACCCTGAGTACTGAGCACTCAGCACCCTGAGTACTGAGCACCGAGCAACCCGAGCACTGAGCACCAAGCACCCTGAGCACAGAGCACCCTGAGGACTGAGCACCCAGCACCCTGAGCACTGAGCACCCAGCACCCTGAGTACTGAGCACCGATCACCCTGAGCACTGAGCACCCAGCACCCTGAGTACTGAGCACCCAGCACCCTGAGCACGGAGCACCCAGGACCCCGAGCACTGAGTACTGAGCACCCAGCACCCTGAGTACTGAGCACCGAGCTCCCCGAGCACTGAGCACCCAGCACCCTGAGCACTGAGCACCCAGCACCCTGAGCACTGAGCACCCAGCACCCTGAGTACTGAGCACACAGCACGCTGAGTACTGAGCACTCAGCACCCTGAGCACTGAGCACCCAGCACCCTGAGTACTGAGCACTGAGCACCCAGCACCCCGAGCACTGAGCACCCAGCACCCCGAGCACTGAGCATGGAGCACCCCGAGGACTGAGCACCCCGCACCCTGAGCACTGAGCATGGAGCACCCCGAGGACTGAGCACCCCGCAACCTGAGCACTGAGCACCCAGCACCTTGAGTACTGAGCACCGAGCACCCCGAGCACTGAGCTCCCAGCACCCTGAGTACTGAGCACCCAGCACCCTGAGCACTGAGCACCCAGCACCCTGAGCACTGAGCACCCAGCACCCCGAGCACTGAGCACCCAGCATCCTGAGTACTGAGCACCCAACACCCAGAGTACTGAGCACCCAGCAGCCTGAGAACTGAGCACCCAGCACCGTGAGTACTGAGCACCCAGCACCCTGAGTACTGAGCACCCAGCACCCTGAGCACTGAGCACTGAGCACCCAGCACCCTGAGCACTGAGCACTGACCACCCAGCACCCCGAGAACTGAGCACCCAGCACCCCGAGCACTGAGCACCCAGCACCCTGAGCACTGAGCACCCAGCACCCTGAGCACTGAGCACCCAGCCCCCTGAGTACTGAGCACCCAGCACCATGAGTACTGAGCACCCAGCACCCTGAGTACTGAGCACTCAGCACCCTGAGTACTGAGCACCGAGCACCCCGAGCACTGAGCTCCCTGCACCCTGAGCACTGAGCACCCTGAGGACTGAGCACCCAGCAACTTGAGCACTGAGCACCCAGCACCCTGAGTACTGAGCACCGATCACCCTGAGCACTGAGCACCCAGCACCCCGAGCACTGAGCACCCAGCACCCTGAGTACTGAGCACCCAGCACCCTGAGCACTGAGCACCCAGCACCCTGAGTACTGAGCACCCTGAGTACTGAGCAATGATCACCCTGAGCACTGAGCACCCAGCACCCTGAGTACTGAGCACCCAGCACCCTGAGCACTGAGCACCCAGCACCCTGAGCACTGAGCACCCAGCACCCTGAGTTATGAGCACCCAGAACCCTGAGTACTGAGTACAAAGCACCCTGAGCACTGACCACCCAGCACCCTGAGTACGGAGCACCGAGCACCCTGAGTACTGAGCACCCAGTACCCTGAGCACTGAGCACCCTGAGCACTGAGCACCCTGAGCACTGAGCACTGAGCACCCAGCACCCTGAGTACTGAGCACCCAAAACTCTGAGCACTGAGCACCCAGCACGCTGAGTACTGAGCACTGAGCACACAGCACCCTGAGTACTGAGCACCCAGCACCCCGAGCACTGAGCTCCCAGCGCCCCGAGCACTGAGCACCCAGCACCCTGAGCACTGAGCACTGAGCACACTGAGCACTGAGCACCCAGCACCCCGAGTACTGAGCACTGAGCACCCTGAGTACTGAGCACCCAACACCCAGAGTACTGATCACCCAGCACCCTGAGAACTGAGCACCAAGCACCCTGAGTACTGAGCACCCAGCACCCTGAGTACTGAGCACCCAGCTGCCTGAGCACTGAGCACTGAGCACCCAGCACCTTGAGCACTGAGCACTGACCACCCAGCACCCCGAGCACTGAGCACCCAGCACCCCGAGCACTGAGCACCCAGCGCCCTGAGCACTGAGCACCCAGCACACTGAGCACTGAGCACCCAGCCCCCTGAGTACTGAGCACCCAGCACCATGAGTACTGAGCACCCAGTACCCTGAGTACTGAGCACTCAGCACCCTGAGTACTGAGCACCGAACACCCCGAGCACTGAGCACCAAGCACCCTGAGCACTGAGCACCCTGAGGACTGAGCACCCAGCACCCTGAGCACTGAGCACCCAGCACCCTGAGTACTGAGCACCAATCACCCTGAGCACTGAGCACCCAGCACACCGAGCACTGAGCACCCAGCACCCTGAGTACTGAGCACCCAGCACCCTGAGCACTGAGCACCCAGCAACCTGAGTACTGAGCACCCTGAGTACTGAGCACCGATCACCCTGAGCACTGAGCACCCAGCACCCTGAGTACTGAGCACCCAGCACCCTGAGCACTGAGCACCCAGCACCCTGAGCACTGAGCACCCAGCACCCTGAGTACTGAGCACCCAGCACCCTGAGCACGGAGCACCCAGGACCCCGAGCACTGAGTACTGAGCACCCAGCACCCTGAGTACTGAGCACCGAGCTCCCCGAGCACTGAGCACCCAGCACCCTGAGCACTGAGCACCCAGCACCCTGAGCACTGAGCACCCAGCACCCTGAGTACTGAGCACCCAGCACGCTGAGTACTGAGCACTCAGCACCCTGAGAACTGAGCACCCAGCACCCTGAGTACTGAGCACTGAGCACCCAGCACCCCGAGCACTGAGCACCCAGCACCCCGAGCACTGAGCATGGAGCACCCCGAGGACTGAGCACCCCGCACCCTGAGCACTGAGCATGGGGCACCCCGAGGACTGAGCACCCCGCACCCTGAGCACTGAACACCCAGCACCTTGAGTACTGAGCACCGAGCACCCCGAGCACTGAGCTCCCAGCACCCTGAGTACTGAGCACCCAGCACCCTGAGCACTGAGCACCCAGCACCCTGAGCACTGAGCACCCAGCACCCTGAGCACTGAGCACCCAGCAGCCTGAGAACTGAGCACCCAGCACCCTGAGTACTGAGCACCCAGCACCCTGAGTACTGAGCACCCAGCACCCTGATCACTGAGCACTGAGCACGCAGCACCCTGAGCACTGAGCACTGACCACCCAGCACCCCGAGAACTGAGCACCCAGCACCCCGAGCACTGAGCACCCAGCACCCTGAGCACTGAGCACCCAGCATCCTGAGCACTGAGCACCCAGCCCCCTGAGTACTGAGCACCCAGCACCATGAGTACTGAGCACCCAGCACCCTGAGTACTGAGCACTCAGCACCCTGAGTACTGAGCACCGAGCACCCCGAGCACTGAGCTCCCTGCACCCTGAGCACTGAGCACCCTGAGGACTGAGCACCCAGCAACCTGAGCACTGAGCACCCAGCACCCTGAGTACTGAGCACCGATCACCCTGAGCACTGAGCACCCAGCACCCCGAGCACTGAGCACCCAGCACCCTGAGTACTGAGCACCCAGCACCCTGAGCACTGAGCACCCAGCACCCTGAGTACTGAGCACCCTGAGTACTGAGCAACGATCACCCTGAGCACTGAGCACCCAGCACCCTGAGTACTGAGCACCCAGCACCCTGAGCACTGAGCACCCAGCACCCTGAACACTGAGCACCCAGCACCCTGAGTTATGAGCACCCAGAACCCTGAGTACTGAGTACAAAGCACCCTGAGCACTGAGCACCCAGCACCCTGAGTACTGAGCAACGAGCACCCTGAGTACTGAGCACCCAGCACCCTGAGTACTGAGCACGCAGCACCCTGAGCACTGAGCACCCAGCACCCTGAGTACTGAGCACCCAGCACCCTGAGTACTGAGCACCCAGCACCCTGAGCACTGTGCACCCAGCACCCTGAGTACTGAGCACCGAGCACCCCGAGCACTGAGCAACCAGCACCCTGAGTACTGAGCACTGAGCACCCTGAGTACTAAGCACCGAACACCCTGAGTACTGAGCAGGCAGCACACTGAGGACTGAGCACCCAGCACCCTGAGCACTGAGCACCCAGCACCCTGAGTAATGAGCACCCAGCACCCTGAGTACTGAGCACCCAGCACCCTGAGCACTGAACACCCAGCACCCCGAGCACTGAGCACCCAGCACCCCGAGCACTGAGCACCCAGCACCCCGAGCACTGAGCACACAGCACCCCGAGCACTGAGCACCCAGCACCCTGAGCACTGAGCACCCAGCACCCTGAGCACTGAGCACCCAGCACCCTGAGTACTGAGTACTCAGCACCCTGAGCACTGAGCACCCAGCACCCTGAGTACTGATCACCGAGCACCCCGAGCACTGAGCACCCAGCACCCTGAGTACTGATCACCGAGCACCCCGAGCACTGAGCACCCAGCACCCTGAGTACTGAGCACCCAGCACCCTGAGCACTGAGCACCCAGCACCCCGAGCACTGAGCACCCAGCACCCCGAGCACTGAGCACCCAGCACCCCGAGCACTGAGCACCCAGCACCCCGAGCACTGAGCACCCAGCACCCTGAGCACTGAAAACCCAGCACCCTGAGCACTGAGCACCCAGCACCCTGAGTACTGAGTACTCAGCACCCTGAGCACTGAGCACCCAGCACCCTGAAAACTGATCACCGAGCACCCTGAGCACTGAGCACCCAGCACCCTGAGTCCTGATCACCGAGCACCCCGAGCACTGAGCACCCAGCATCCTGAGTACTGAGCACCCAGCACCCTGAGTACTGAGCACCCAGCACCCTGAGTACTGAGCACCCAGCACCCTGAGCACTGAGCACAATGCACGCTGAGTACTGAGCACTGAGCACCCTGAGTACTGAGCACCTAGCACCCTGAGTACTGAGCACCCAGCACCCTGAGCACTGAGCAGCCAGCACCCTCAGCACTGAGCACCCACCACCCCGAGCACTGAGCACCCAGCACCCTGAGCACTGAGCACCCAGCACCCCGAGTACTGAGCACCCAGCACCCCGAGTACTTAGCACCGAGCACCCCGAGCACTGAGCACCCAGCACCCTGAGTACTGAGCACCCAGTACCCTGAGTACTGAGCTCCCCGAGTACTGAGCACCCAGCACCCCGAGCACTGAGCACCCAGCACCCTGAGTACTGAGAACAGATCACCCTGAGTACTGAGCACCCAGCACCCTGAGTACTGAGCCCCCAGCACCCTGAGTACTGAGCACCCAGCACCCCGAGCACTGAGCACCCAGCACCCCGAGAATGAGCACCCAGCACCCTGAGTACTGAGAACCGAGCACCCTGAGTACTGAGCACCCAGCACCCTGAGTACTGAGCCCCCAGCACCCTGAGTACTGAGCACCCAGCACCCCGAGCACTGAGCACCCAGCACCCCGAGAATGAGCACCCAGCACCCTGAGTACTGAGCACCCAGCACCCCGAGCACGGAGCACCCAGGACCCCGAGCACTGAGTACTGAGCACCCAGCACCCTGAGTACTGAGCACCGAGCTCCCCGAGCACTGAGCACCCAGCACCCTGAGCACTGAGCACCCAGCACCCTGAGCACTGAGCACCCAGCACCCTCAGTACTGAGCACCCAGCACGCTGAGTACTGAGCACTCAGCACCCTGAGCACTGAGCACCCAGCACCCTGAGTACTGAGCACTGAGCACCCAGCACCCCGAGCACTGAGCACCCAGCACCCTGTGTACTGAGCACTGAGCACCCTGATTACTAAGCACCCAGCACCCTGAGTACTGAGCACCCAGGACCCTGAGCACTGAGCACCGAGCACCCCGAGCACTGAGCACCCAGCACCCTGAGCACTCAGCACCCATCACCCCGATCACTGAGCACCCAGCACCCTGAGCACTGAGCACCCAGCACCCTGAGCACTGAGCACCCAGCACCCAGAGCACTGAGCACCCAGCACCCTGAGCACTGAGCACCCAGCACCCTGAGTACTGAGCACCCAGCACCCTGAGTACTGAGCACCCTGAGTACTGAGCACCCAGCACCCTGAGCACTGAGCACCCAGCACCCTGAGCATTGAGCACGCAGCATTCTGAGTACTGAGCACCCAGAACCCTGAGTACTGAGTACAAAGCACCCTGAGCACTGAGCACCCAGCACCCTGAGTACTGAGCACCGAGCACCCTGAGTACTGAACACCCAGCAACCTGAGCACTGAGCACTGAGCACCCAGCACCCTGAGCACTGAGCACTGAGCACCCAGCACCCCGAGCACTGAGCACCCAGCACCCTGAGCACCCAGCACCCTGAGCACTGAGCACCCTGAGCACTGAGCACCCTGAGCACTGAGCACTGAGCACCCAGCACCCTGAGTACTGAGCACCCAACACTCTGAGCACTGAGCACCCAGCACGCTGAGTACTGAGCACTGAGCACACAGCACCCTGAGCACTGAGCACCCAGCACACTGAGCACTGAGCACTGAGCACCCAGCACCCCGAGCACTGAGCACCCAGCACCCTGAGCACCCAGCACCCTGAGCACTGAGCACCCTGAGTACTGAGCACCCAGCACCCTGAGCACTGAGCACACAGCACCCTGAGTACTGAGCACCCTGAGTACTGAGCACCGATCACCCTGAGCACTGAGCACCCAGCACCCTGAGTACTGAGCACACAGCACCCTGAGCACTGAGCACCCAGCACCCTGAGCACTGAGCACCCAGCACCCTGAGTACTGAGCACCCAGAACCCTGAGTACTGAGTACAAAGCACCCTGAGCACTGAGCACCCAGCACCCTGAGTACTGAGCACCGAGCACCCTGAGTACTGAGCACCCATCACCCTGAGTACTGAGCACCCAGCACCCTGAGCACTGAGCACCCAGCACCCTGAGTACTGAGCCCCCAGCCCCCTGAGTACTGAGCACCCAGCACCCTGAGTACGGAGCACCCAGCACCCTGAGTACTGAGCACCCAGCACCCTGAGTATTGAGCACTGAGCACCCCGAGCACTGAGCAACCAGCACCCTGAGTACTGAGCACTGAGCACCCTGAGTACTAAGCACCGAACACCCTGAGTACTGAGCACCCAGCACCCTGAGGACTGAGCACCCAGCACCCTGAGCACTGAGCACCCAGCACCCTGAGTAATGAGCACCCAGCACCCTGAGTACTGAGCACCCAGCACCCTGAGCACTGAGCACCCAGCACCCCGAGCACTGAGCACCCAGCACCGTGAGTACTGAGTACTCAGCACCCTGAGCACTGAGCACCCAGCACCCTGAGTACTGATCACCGAGCACCCCGAGCACTGAGCACCCAGCACCCTGAGCACTGAGCACCCAGCACCCTGAATAATGAGCACCCAGCACCCTGAGTACTGATCACCGAGCACCCCGAGCACTGAGCACCCAGCACCCTGAGTACTGAGTACCCAGCACCCTGAATACTGAGCACCCAGCACCCTGAGTACTGAGCACCCAGCACCCTGTGCACTGAGCACAAAGCACGCTGAGTACTGAGCACTGAACACCCTGAGTACTGAGCACCGAGGACCCTGAGCACTGAGCACCCAGCACGCTGAGTACTGAGCACTGAGCACCCTGAGTACTGAGCACCTAGCACCCTGAGTACTGAGCACCCAGCACCCTGAGCACTGAGCAGCCAGCACCCTCAGCACTGAGCACCCAGCACCCCGAGCACTGAGCACCAAGCACCCTGAGCACTGAGCACCCAGCACCCCGAGTACTGAGCACCAAGCACCCCGAGCTCTGAGCACCCAGCAGCCTGAGTACTGAGCACCCAGTACCCTGAGTACTGAGCACCCCGAGTACTGATCACCCAGCACCCCGAGCACTGAGCACCCAGCACCCTGAGTACTGAGAACAGATCACCCCGAGCACGGAGCACCCAGGACACCGAGCACTGAGTACTGAGCACCCAGCACCCTGAGTACTGAGCACCGAGCTCCCCGAGCACTGAGCACCCAGCACACTGAGCACTGAGCACCCAGCACCCTGAGCACTGAACACCCAGCACCCTGAGTACTGAGCACCCAGCACGCTGAGTACTGAGCCCTCAGCACCCTGAGCACTGAGCACCCAGCACCCTGAGTACTGAGCACTGAGCACCCAGCACCCTGAGCACTGAGCACCCAGCACCCTGAGTACTGAGCACCCAGCACCCTGAGTACTGAGCACCCAGCACCCTGAGTACTGAGCACCGAGCACCCTGAGTACTGAGCACCCAGCACCCTGAGCACTGAGCACCCAGCACCCTGAGTACTGAGCACCCAGCACCCTGAGTACTGAGCACCCAGCACCCCGAGCACTGAGCACCCAGCACCCTGAGTACTGAGCACCTAGCACCCCGTGCACTGAGCACCCAGCACCCTGAGCACTGAGCACAAAGCACGCTGAGTACTGAGCACCCTGAGGACTGAGCACCGATCACCATGAGCACTGAGAACCCAGCACCCTGAGTACTGAGCACCCAGCACCCTGAGCACTGAGCACCCAGCACCCTGAGTACTGAGCAGAGAGCACCCTGATCACTGAGCACCCAGCACCCTGAGTACTGAGCACGCAGCACCCTGAGTACTGAGCACCGAGCACCCCGAGTACTGAGCACCCAGCACCCTGAGCACTCAGCACCCAGCACACCGAGCACTGAGCACCCAGCACCCTGAGTACTGAGCTCCCAGCACCCCGAGCCCTGAGCACCCAGCACCCTGAGTACTGAGCACCCTGAGTACTGAGCACCGATCACCCTGAGCACTGAGCACCCAACACCCTGAGTACTGAGCACCCACCGTACTAAGCACTGAGCACACTGAGCACTGAGCACCCAGCACCCTGAGTACTGAGCACCGAGCACCCTGAGCACTGAGCACCCAGCACCCTGAGTACTGAGCACCGAGCACCCCGAGCACTGAGCACCCAGAACCCCGAGCACTGAGCACCCAGCACCCCGAGCACTGAGCACCCAGCACCCGTAGCACTGAGGACCCAGCACCCCGAGCAATGAGCACCCAGCACCCTGAGTACTGAGCACCCAGCACCCCGAGTACTGAGCACCCAGCAACCTGAGCACCGAGCACCCAGCACCCCGAGCACTGAGCACCCAGCACCCTGAGCACTGAGCACCCAGCACCCTGAGTACTGAGCACTGAGCTCCCCGAGTACTGAGCACCCACCACCCCGTGCACTGAGCACCGAGGACACCGAGCACTGAGCACCCAGCACCCCGAGCACTGAGCACCCAGCACCCTGAGCACTGAGCACCCAGCACCCTGAGCACTGAGCACCCAGCACCCTGAGCACTAAGCACCCAGCAACCCGAGCACTGAGCACCCAGCACCCCGAGCACTGAGCACCCAGCACCCTGAGTACTGAGCACCCAGCACCCTGAGTACTCAGCACCAAGCACCCTGAGCACTGAGCAACCAGCACCCTGAGTACTGAGCACCCTGCACCCCAAGCACTAAGCACCCTGAGAACTGAGCACCCAGCACCCCAAGCACTGAGCACCCTGAGTACTGAGCACCCAGCACCCTGATTAATGAGCACCCAGCACCCCGAGAACTGAGCACCCAGCACCCTGAGTATTGAGCACCGAGCACCCTGAGTACTGAGCACCCAGCACCCTGAGTACTGAGCACCCAGTGTACTGAGCACCGAGCACCCAGCACCCTGAGTACTGAGCACCCAGCCCCCTGAGCACTGAGCACCCAGCACCCTGAGTACTGAGCACCGAGCACCCTGAGTACTGAGCACCCAGCACCCCGAGCACTGAGCACCCAGCACCCCGAGCACTGAGCACCCAGCACCCTGAGCACTGAGCACACTGAGTACTGAGCAACCAGCACCCTGAGTACTGAGCACCCAGCACCCTGAGCCCTGAGCACCCAGCACCCTGAGCACTGAGCACCCAGCACCCTGAGTTATGAGCACCCAGAACCCTGAGTACTGAGTACAAAGCACCCTGAGCACTGAGCACCCAGCACCCTGAGTACGGAGCACCGAGCACCCTGAGTACTGAGCACCCAGTACCCTAAGCACTGAGCACTCTGAGCACTGAGCACCCTGAGCACTGAGCACTGAGCACCCAGCACCCTGAGTACTGAGCACCCAAAACTCTGAGCACTGAGCACCCAGCACGCTGAGTACTGAGCACTGAGCACACAGCACCCTGAGTACTGAGCACCCAGCACCCCGAGCACTGAGCTCCCAGCGCCCCGAGCACTGAGCACCCAGCACCCTGAGCACTGAGCACTGAGCACACTGAGCACTGAGCACCCAGCACCCCGAGTACTGAGCACTGAGCACCCTGAGTACTGAGCACCCAACACCCAGAGTACTGATCACCCAGCACCCTGAGAACTGAGCACCAAGCACCCTGAGTACTGAGCACCCAGCACCCTGAGTACTGAGCACCCAGCTGCCTGAGCACTGAGCACTGAGCACCCAGCACCTTGAGCACTGAGCACTGACCACCCAGCACCCCGAGCACTGAGCACCCAGCAACCCGAGCACTGAGCACCCAGCGCCCTGAGCACTGAGCACCCAGCACACTGAGCACTGAGCACCCAGCCCCCTGAGTACTGAGCACCCAGCACCATGAGTACTGAGCACCCAGTACCCTGAGTACTGAGCACTCAGCACCCTGAGTACTGAGCACCGAGCACCCCGAGCACTGAGCACCAAGCACCCTGAGCACTGAGCACCCTGAGGACTGAGCACCCAGCACCCTGAGCACTGAGCACCCAGCACCCTGAGTACTGAGCAACGATCACCCTGAGCACTGAGCACCCAGCACCCCGAGCACTGAGCACCCAGCACCCTGAGTACTGAGCACCCAGCACCCTGAGCACTGAGCACACTGCAACCTGAGTACTGAGCACCCTGAGGACTGAGCACCGATCACCCTGAGCACTGAGCACCCAGCACCCTGAGTACTGAGCACCCAGCACGCTGAGTACTGAGCACTCAGCACCCTGAGCACTGAGCACCCAGCACCCTGAGTACTGAGCACTGAGCACCCAGCACCCCGAGCACTGAGCATGGAGCACCCCGAGGACTGAGCACCCCGCACCCTGAGCACTGAGCATGGAGCACCCCGAGGACTGAGCACCCCGCACCCTGAGCACTGAACACCCAGCACCTTGAGTACTGAGCACCGAGCACCCCGAGCACTGTGCTCCCAGCACCCTGAGTACTGAGCACCCAGCACCCTGAGCACTGAGCACCCAGCACCCTGAGCACTGAGCACCCAGCACCCCGAGCACTGAGCACCCAGCATCCTGAGTACTGAGCACCCAACACCCAGAGTACTGAGCACCCAGCAGCCTGAGAACTGAGCACCCAGCACCCTGAGTACTGAGCACCCAGCACCCTGAGTACTGAGCACCCAGCACCCTGAGCACTGAGCACTGAGCACGCAGCACCCTGAGCACTGAGCACTGACCACCCAGCACCCCGAGAACTGAGCACCCAGCACCCCGAGCACTGAGCACCCAGCACCCTGAGCACTGAGCACCCAGCACCCTGAGCACTGAGCACCCAGCCCCCTGAGTACTGAGCACCCAGCACCATGAGTACTGAGCACCCAGCACCCTGAGTACTGAGCACTCAGCACCCTGAGTACTGAGCACCGAGCACCCCGAGCACTGAGCTCCCTGCACCCTGAGCACTGAGCACCCAGAGGACTGAGCACCCAGCAACCTGAGCACTGAGCACCCAGCACCCTGAGTACTGAGCACCGATCACCCTGAGCACTGAGCACCCAGCACCCCGAGCACTGAGCACCCAGCACCCTGAGTACTGAGCACCCAGCACCCTGAGCACTGAGCACCCAGCACCCTGAGTACTGAGCACCCTGAGTACTGAGCAACGATCACCCTGAGCACTGAGCACCCAGCACCCTGAGTACTGAGCACCCAGCACCCTGAGCACTGAGCACCCAGCACCCTGAGCACTGAGCACCCAGCACCCTGAGTTATGAGCACCCAGAACCCTGAGTACTGAGTACAAAGCACCCTGAGCACTGAGCACCCAGCACCCTGAGTACTGAGCACCGAGCACCCTGAGTACTGAGCACCCAGCACCCTGAGTACTGAGCACGCAGCACCCTGAGCACTGAGCACCCAGCACCCTGAGTACTGAGCACCCAGCACCCTGAGTACTGAGCACCCAGCACCCTGAGTACTGAGCACCCAGCACCCTGAGCACTGTGCACCCAGCACCCTGAGTACTGAGCACCGAGCACCCCGAGCACTGAGCAACCAGCACCCTGAGTACTGAGCACTGAGCACCCTGAGTACTAAGCACCGAACACCCTGAGTACTGAGCACCCAGCACCCTGAGGACTGAGCACCCAGCACCCTGAGCACTGAGCACCCAGCACCCTGAGTAATGAGCACCCAGTACCCTGAGTACTGAGCACACAGCACCCCGAGCACTGAGCACCCAGCACTCCGAGCACTGAGCACCCAGCACCCCGAGCACTGAGCACCCAGCACCCTGAGCACTGAGCACCCAGCACCCTGAGCACTGAGCACCCAGCATCCTGAGTACTGAGTACTCAGCACCCTGAGCACTGAGCACCCAGCACCCTGAGTAATGATCACCGAGCACCCCGAGCACTGAGCACCCAGCACCCTGAGTACTGATCACCGAGCACCCCGAGCACTGAGCACCCAGCACCCTGAGTACTGAGCACCCAGCACCCTGAGCACTGAGCACCCAGCACCCCGAGCACTGAGCACCCAGCACCCCGAGCACTGAGCACCCAGCACCCCGAGCACTGAGCACTCAGCACCCCGAGCACTGAGCACCCAGCACCCTGAGCACTGAAAACCCAGCACCCTGAGCACTGAGCACCCAGCACCCTGAGTACTGAGTACTCAGCACCCTGAGCACTGAGCACCCAGCACCCTGAGAACTGATCACCAAGCACCCTGAGCACTGAGCACCCAGCACCCTGAGTACTGATCACCGAGCACCCCGAGCACTGAGCACCCAGCATCCTGAGTACTGAGCACCCAGCACCCTGAGTACTGAGCACCCAGCACCCTGAGTACTGAGCACCCAGCACCCTGAGCACTGAGCACAATGCACGCTGAGTACTGAGCACTGAGCACCCTGAGTACTGAGCACCTAGCACCCTGAGTACTGAGCACCCAGCACCCTGAGCACTGAGCAGCCAGCACCCTCAGCACTGAGCACCCACCACCCCGAGCACTGAGAACCCAGCACCCTGAGCACTGAGCACCCAGCACCCCGAGTACTGAGCACACAGCACCCCGAGTACTTAGCACCGAGCACCCCGAGCACTGAGCACCCAGCACCCTGAGTACTGAGCACCCAGTACCCTGAGTACTGAGCTCCCCGAGTACTGAGCACCCAGCACCCCGAGCACTGAGCACCCAGCACCCTGAGTACTGAGAACAGATCACCCTGAGTACTGAGCACCCAGCACCCTGAGTACTGAGCCCCCAGCACCCTGAGTACTGAGCACCCAGCACCCCGAGCACTGAGCACCCAGCACCCCGAGAATGAGCACCCAGCACCCTGAGTACTGAGAACCGAGCACCCTGAGTACTGAGCACCCAGCACCCTGAGTACTGAGCCCCCAGCACCCTGAGTACTGAGCACCCAGCACCCCGAGCACTGAGCACCCAGCACCCTGAGAATGAGCACCCAGCACCCTGAGTACTGAGCACCCAGCACCCCGAGCACGGAGCACCCAGGACCCCGAGCACTGAGTACTGAGCACCCAGCACCCTGAATACTGAGCACCGAGCTCCCCGAGCACTGAGCACCCAGCACCCTGAGCACTGAGCACCCAGCACCCTGAGCACTGAGCACCCAGCACCCTCAGTACTGAGCACCCAGCACGCTGAGTACTGAGCAATCAGCACCCTGAGCACTGAGCACCCAGCACCCTGAGTACTGAGCACTGAGCACGGAGCACCTGGAGCACTGAGCACCCAGCACCCTGTGTACTGAGCACTGAGCACCCTGATTACTAAGCACCCAGCACCCTGAGTACTGAGCACCCAGGACCCTGAGCACTGAGCACCGAGCACCCCGAGCACTGAGCACCCAGCACCCTGAGCACTCAGCACCCATCACCCCGATCACTGAGCACCCAGCACCCTGAGCACTGAGCACCCAGCACCCTGAGCACTGAGCACCCAGCACCCAGAGCACTGAGCACCCAGCACCCTGAGCACTGAGCACCCAGCACCCTGAGTACTGAGCACCCAGCACCCTGAGTACTGAGCACCCTGAGTACTGAGCACCGATCACCCTGAGCACTGAGCACCCAGCACCCTGAGTACTGAGCACCCAGCACCCTGAGCACTGAGCACCCAGCACCCTGAGCATTGAGCACCCAGCACCCTGAGTACTGAGCACCCAGAACCCTGAGTACTGAGTACAAAGCACCCTGAGCACTGAGCACCCAGCACCCTGAGTACTGAGCACGGAGCACCCTGAGTACTGAGCACCCAGCACCCTGAGCACTGAGCACACAGCACCCTGAGTACTGAGCACCCAGCACCCTGAGTACTGAGCACTGATCACCCTGAGCACTGAGCACCCATCACCCCGAGCACTGAGCACCCAGCACCCTGAGTACTGAGCACCTAGCACCCTGAGCACTGAGCACCGAGCACCCTGAGTACTGAACACCCAGCACCCTGAGCACTGAGCACTGAGCACCCAGCACCCTGAGCACTGAGCACTGAGCACCCAGCACCCCGAGCACTGAGCACCCAGCACCCTGAGCACCCAGCACCCTGAGCACTGAGCACCCTGAGCACTGAGCACCCTGAGCACTGAGCACTGAGCACCCAGCACACTGAGTACTGAGCACCCAACACTCTGAGCACTGAGCACCCAGCACGCTGAGTACTGAGCACTGAGCACACAGCACCCTGAGCACTGAGCACCCAGCACCCTGAGCACTGAGCACTGAGCACCCAGCACCCCGAGCACTGAGCACCCAGCACCCTGAGCACCCAGCACCCTGAGCACTGAGCACCCTGAGTACTGAGCACCCAGCACCCTGAGCACTGAGCACACAGCACCCTGAGTACTGAGCACCCTGAGTACTGAGCACCGATCACCCTGAGCACTGAGCACCCAGCACCCTGAGTACTGAGCACACAGCACCCTGAGCACTGAGCACCCAGCACCCTGAGCACTGAGCACCCAGCACCCTGAGTACTGAGCACCCAGAACCCTGAGTACTGAGTACAAAGCACCCTGAGCACTGAGCACACAGCAACATGAGTACTGAGCACCGAGCACCCTGAGTACTGAGCACCCAGCACCCTGAGTACTAAGCACCGAACACCCTGAGTACTGAGCACCCAGCACCCTGAGGACTGAGCACCCAGCACCCTGAGCACTGAGCACCCAGCACCCTGAGTAATGAGCACCCAGCACCCTGAGCACTGAGCACCCAGCACCCCGAGCACTGAGCACCCAGCACCCTGAGTACTGAGTACTCAGCACCCTGAGCACTGAGCACCCAGCACCCTGAGTACTGATCACCGAGCACCCCGAGCACTGAGCACCCAGCACCCTGAGCACTGAGCACCCAGCACCCTGAATAATGAGCACCCAGCACCCTGAGTACTGATAACCGAGCACCCCGAGCACTGAGCACCCAGCACCCTGAGTACTGAGCACCCAGCACCCTGAATACTGAGCACCCAGCACCCTGAGTACTGAGCACCCAGCACCCTGCGCACTGAGCACAAAGCACGCTGAGTACTGAGCACTGAACACCCTGAGTACTGAGCACCGAGGACCCTGAGCACTGAGCACCCAGCACGCTGAGTACTGAGCACTGAGCACCCTGGGTACTGAGCACCTAGCACCCTGAGTACTGAGCACCCAGCACCCTGAGCACTGAGCAGCCAGCACCCTCAGCACTGAGCACCCAGCACACCGAGCACTGAGCACCAAGCACCCTGAGCACTGAGCACCCAGCACCCCGAGTACTGAGCACCGAGCACCCCGAGCTCTGAGCACCCAGCAGCCTGAGTACTGAGCACCCAGTACCCTGAGTACTGAGCACCCCGAGTACTGATCACCCAGCACCCCGAGCACTGAGCACCCAGCACCCTGAGTACTGAGAACAGATCACCCCGAGCACGGAGCACCCAGGACCCCGAGCACTGAGTACTGAGCACCCAGCACCCTGAGTACTGAGCACCGAGCTCCCCGAGCACTGAGCACCCAGCACCCTGAGCACTGAGCACCCAGCACCCTGAGCACTGAAATCCCAGCACCCTGAGTACTGAGCACCCAGCACGCTGAGTACTGAGCACTCAGCACCCTGAGCACTGAGCACCCAGCACCCTGAGTACTGAGCACTGAGCACCCAGCACCCTGAGCACTGAGCACCCAGCACCCTGAGTACTGAGCACCCAGCACCCTGAGTACTGAGCACCCAGCACCCTGAGTACTGAGCACCGAGCACCCTGAGTACTGAGCACCGAGCACCCTGAGTACTGAGCACCCAGCACCCTGAGCACTGAGCACCCAGCACCCTGAGTACTGAGCACCCAGCACCCTGAGTACTGAGCACCCAGCACCCCGAGCACTGAGCACCCAGCACCCTGAGTACTGAGCACCTAGCACCCCGAGCACTGAGCACCCAGCACCCTGAGCACTGAGCACAAAGTACGCTGAGTACTGAGCACCCTGAGTACTGAGCATAGAGGACCCTGAGCACTGAGCACCCAGCACCCTGAGCACTGAGCACCCAGCACCCCGAGAATGAGCACCCAGCACCCTGAGTACTGAGAACCGAGCACCCTGAGTACTGAGCACCCAGCACGCTGAGCACTGAGCACCCAGCACCCCGAGTACTGAGCACCCAGCACCCCGAGCACTGAGCACCCAGCACCACGAGAATGAGCACCCAGCACCCTGAGTACTGAGCACCCAGCACCCTGAGTACTGAGCACCGAGCTCCCCGAGCACTGAGCACCCTGAGTACTGAGCACCCAGCACCCTGAGTACTGAGCACCCAGCACCCTGAGCACTGAGCACCCAGCACCCTGAGTACTGAGCAGAGAGCACCCTGATCACTGAGCACCCAGCACCCTGAGTACTGAGCACCGAGCACCCTGAGCACTGAGCACCCAGCACCCTGAGTACTGAGCACCGAGCACCCCGAGCACTGAGCACCCAGCGCCCCGAGCACTGAGCACTGAGCACCCCGAGTACTGAGCACCCAGCAACCTGAGCACCGAGCACCCAGCACCCCGAGCACTGAGCACCCAGCACCCTGAGCACTGAGCACCCAGCACCCTGAGTACTGAGCACTGAGCTCCCCGAGTACTGAGCACCCACCACCCCGTGCACTGAGCACCGAGGACACCGAGCACTGAGCACCCAGCACCCCGAGCACTGAGCACCCAGCACCCTGAGCACTGAGCACCCAGCACCCTGAGCACTGAGCACCCAGCACCCTGAGCACTAAGCATCCAGCAACCCGAGCACTGAGCACCCAGCACCCCGAGCACTGAGCACCCAGCACCCTGAGTACTGAGCACCCAGCACCCTGAGTACTCAGCACCCAGCACCCTGAGCACTGAGCAACCAGCACCCTGAGTACTGAGCACCCTGCACCCCAAGCACTAAGCACCCTGAGAACTGAGCACCCAGCACCGCAAGCACTGAGCACCCTGAGTACTGAGCACCCAGCACCCTGATTAATGAGCACCCAGCACCCCGAGAACTGAGCACCCAGCACCCTGAGTATTGAGCACCGAGCACCCTGAGTACTGAGCACCCAGCACCCTGAGTACTGAGCACCCAGTGTACTGAGCACCGAGCACCCAGCACCCTGAGTACTGAGCACCCAGCCCCCTGAGCACTGAGCACCCAGCACCCTGAGTACTGAGCACCGAGCACCCTGAGTACTGAGCACCCAGCACCCCGAGCACTGAGCACCCAGCACCCCGAGCACTGAGCACCCAGCACCCTGAGCACTGAGCACCCTGAGTACTGAGCACTGAGCACCCTGAGTACTGAGCACCCAGCACCCTGAGTATTGAGCACCCAGCAACCTGAGCACTGAGCACCGAGCACCCTGAGCACTGAGCACCAAGCACCCTGAGTACCGAGCACCCTGAGTACTGAGCACACAGCACCGTGAGCACTGAGCACCCAGCACCCCGAGCACTGAGCACCCAGCACCCTGAGCACTGAGCACCCTGAGTACTGAGCACTGAGCACCCTGACTACTGAGCACTGAGCACCCTGAGTACTGAGCACCCAGCACCCTGAGTACTGAGCACCCAGCACCCTGAGCAATGAGCACCCGGAGTACTGAGCACCCAGCACCCTGAGTACTTAGCACCGAGCACCCTGAGTACTGAGCACCCAGTACCCTGAGCACTGAACACACAGCACCCTGAGTACTGAGCACCCCGAGCATTGAGCACCCAGCACCCTGAGCACTGAGGACCCAGCACCCTGAGTACTGAGCACCCAGCACCCTGAGCACTGAGCACCCAGCACCCTGAGTACTGAGCACCCAGCACCCTGAGCACTGAGCACCCAGCACCCTGAGTAATGAGCACTGAGCACCCAGCACCCCGAGCACTGAGCACTAAGCACCCTGTGTACTGAGCACTGAGTACCCAGCACCCCGAGCACTGAGCACCCAGCACCCTGAGCACTGAGCACCCTGAGTACTGAGCACCCAGCACCCTGAGCACTGAGCACCCAGCACCCTGAGCACTGAGCACCCAGCACCCAGAGCACTGAGCACCCTGAGTACTGAGCACTGAGCACCCTGAGCACTGAGCACCGAGCACCCTGAGTGCTGAGCACTGAGCACCCTGACCACTGAGCACCCAGCACCCTGAGTACTGAGCACCCAGCACCCTGAGCACTGAGGACGGAGCACCCTGAGTACTAAGCACAAAGCACCCTGAGTACTGAGCACCCAGCACCCTGAGCACTGAGCACCCAGCACACTGAGTACTGAGCACCCAGCACCCTGAGTACTGAGCACCCAGCACCCTGAGCACTGAGCACACTGCAACCTGAGTACTGAGCACCCTGAGGACTGAGCACCGATCACCCTGAGCACTGAGCACCCAGCACCCCGAGCACTGAGCACCCAGCACCCTGAGTACTGAGCACCCAGCACCCTGAGCACTGAGCACACTGCAACCTGAGTACTGAGCACCCTGAGGACTGAGCACCGATCACCCTGAGCACTGAGCACCCAGCACCCTGAGTACTGAGCACCCAGCACGCTGAGTACTGAGCACTCAGCACCCTGAGCACTGAGCACCCAGCACCCTGAGTACTGAGCACTGAGCACCCAGCACCCCGAGCACTGAGCATGGAGCACCCCGAGGACTGAGCACCCCGCACCCTGAGCACTGAGCATGGAGCACCCCGAGGACTGAGCACCCCGCACCCTGAGCACTGAACACCCAGCACCTTGAGTACTGAGCACCGAGCACCCCGAGCACTGAGCTCCCAGCACCCTGAGTACTGAGCACCCCGCACCCTGAGCACTGAGCACCCAGCACCCTGAGCACTGAGCACCCAGCACCCCGAGCACTGAGCACCCAGCATCCTGAGTACTGAGCACCCAACACCCAGAGTACTGAGCACCCAGCAGCCTGAGAACTGAGCACCCAGCACCCTGAGTACTGAGCACCCAGCACCCTGAGTACTGAGCACCCAGCACCCTGAGCACTGAGCACTGAGCACGCAGCACCCTGAGCACTGAGCACTGACCACCCAGCACCCCGAGAACTGAGCACCCAGCACCCCGAGCACTGAGCACCCAGCACCCTGAGCACTGAGCACCCAGCACCCTGAGCACTGAGCACCCAGCCCCCTGAGTACTGAGCACCCAGCACCATGAGTACTGAGCACCCAGCACCCTGAGTACTGAGCACTCAGCACCCTGAGTACTGAGCACCGAGCACCCCGAGCACTGAGCTCCCTGCACCCTGAGCACTGAGCACCCTGAGGACTGAGCACCCAGCAACCTGAGCACTGAGCACCCAGCACCCTGAGTACTGAGCACCGATCACCCGGAGCACTGAGCACCCAGCACCCCGAGCACTGAGCACCCAGCACCCTGAGTACTGAGCACCCAGCACCCTGAGCACTGAGCACCCAGCACCCTGAGTACTGAGCACCCTGAGTACTGAGCAACGATCACCCTGAGCACTGAGCACCCAGCACCCTGAGTACTGAGCACCCAGCACCCTGAGTACTGAGCACTCAGCACCCTGAGTACTGAGCACCGAGCACCCCGAGCACTGAGCTCCCTGCACCCTGAGCACTGAGCACCCTGAGGACTGAGCACCCAGCAACCTGAGCACTGAGCACCCAGCACCCTGAGTACTGAGCACCCAGCACCCTGAGCACTGAGCAGCCAGCACCCTCAGCACTGAGCACCCAGCACACCGAGCACTGAGCACCAAGCACCCTGAGCACTGAGCACCCAGCACCCCGAGTACTGAGCACCGAGCACCCCGAGCTCTGAGCACCCAGCAGCCTGAGTACTGAGCACCCAGTACCTTGAGTACTGAGCACCCCGAGTACTGATCACCCAGCACCCCGAGCACTGAGCACCCAGCACCCTGAGTACTGAGAACAGATCACCCCGAGCACGGAGCACCCAGGACCCCGAGCACTGAGTACTGAGCACCCAGCACCCTGAGTACTGAGCACCGAGCTCCCCGAGCACTGAGCACCCAGCACCCTGAGCACTGAGCACCCAGCACCCTGAGCACTGAAATCCCAGCACCCTGAGTACTGAGCACCCAGCACGCTGAGTACTGAGCACTCAGCACCCTGAGCACTGAGCACCCAGCACCCTGAGTACTGAGCACTGAGCACCCAGCACCCTGAGCACTGAGCACCCAGCACCCTGAGTACTGAGCACCCAGCACCCTGAGTACTGAGCACCCAGCACCCTGAGTACTGAGCACCGAGCACCCTGAGTACTGAGCACCGAGCACCCTGAGTACTGAGCACCCAGCACCCTGAGCACTGAGCACCCAGCACCCTGAGTACTGAGCACCCAGCACCCTGAGTACTGAGCACCCAGCACCCCGAGCACTGAGCACCCAGCACCCTGAGTACTGAGCACCTAGCACCCCGAGCACTGAGCACCCAGCACCCTGAGCACTGAGCACAAAGTACGCTGAGTACTGAGCACCCTGAGTACTGAGCATAGAGGACCCTGAGCACTGAGCACCCAGCACCCTGAGCACTGAGCACCCAGCACCCCGAGAATGAGCACCCAGCACCCTGAGTACTGAGAACCGAGCACCCTGAGTACTGAGCACCCAGCACGCCGAGCACTGAGCACCCAGCACCCCGAGTACTGAGCACCCAGCACCCCGAGCACTGAGCACCCAGCACCACGAGAATGAGCACCCAGCACCCTGAGTACTGAGCACCCAGCACCCTGAGTACTGAGCACCGAGCTCCCCGAGCACTGAGCACCCTGAGTACTGAGCACCCAGCACCCTGAGTACTGAGCACCCAGCACCCTGAGCACTGAGCACACAGCACCCTGAGTACTGAGCACCCAGCACCACGAGCACTGAGCACACAGCACCCTGAGTACTGAGCACCCTGAGGACTGAGCACCGATCACCATGAGCACTGAGAACCCAGCACCCTGAGTACTGAGCACCCAGCACCCTGAGCACTGAGCACCCAGCACCCTGAGTACTGAGCAGAGAGCACCCTGATCACTGAGCACCCAGCACCCTGAGTACTGAGCACCGAGCACCCTGAGCACTGAGCACCCAGCACCCTGAGTACTGAGCACCGAGCACCCCGAGCACTGAGCACCCAGCGCCCCGAGCACTGAGCACTGAGCACCCCGAGTACTGAGCACCCAGCAACCTGAGCACCGAGCACCCAGCACCCCGAGCACTGAGCACCCAGCACCCTGAGCACTGAGCACCCAGCACCCTGAGTACTGAGCACTGAGCTCCCCGAGTACTGAGCACCCACCACCCCGTGCACTGAGCACCGAGGACACCGAGCACTGAGCACCCAGCACCCCGAGCACTGAGCACCCAGCACCCTGAGCACTGAGCACCCAGCACCCTGAGCACTGAGCACCCAGCACCCTGAGCACTAAGCATCCAGCAACCCGAGCACTGAGCACCCAGCACCCCGAGCACTGAGCACCCAGCACCCTGAGTACTGAGCACCCAGCACCCTGAGTACTCAGCACCCAGCACCCCGAGCACTGAGCACCCAGCACCCTGAGCACTGAGCACCCAGCACCCTGAGCACTGAGCACCCAGCACCCTGAGCACTAAGCATCCAGCAACCCGAGCACTGAGCACCCAGCACCCCGAGCACTGAGCACCCAGCACCCTGAGTACTGAGCACCCAGCACCCTGAGTACTCAGCACCCAGCACCCTGAGCACTGAGCAACCAGCACCCTGAGTACTGAGCACCCTGCACCCCAAGCACTAAGCACCCTGAGAACTGAGCACCCAGCACCGCAAGCACTGAGCACCCTGAGTACTGAGCACCCAGCACCCTGATTAATGAGCACCCAGCACCCCGAGAACTGAGCACCCAGCACCCTGAGTATTGAGCACCGAGCACCCTGAGTACTGAGCACCCAGCACCCTGAGTACTGAGCACCCAGTGTACTGAGCACCGAGCACCCAGCACCCTGAGTACTGAGCACCCAGCCCCCTGAGCACTGAGCACCCAGCACCCTGAGTACTGAGCACCGAGCACCCTGAGTACTGAGCACCCAGCACCCCGAGCACTGAGCACCCAGCACCCCGAGCACTGAGCACCCAGCACCCTGAGCACTGAGCACCCTGAGTACTGAGCACTGAGCACCCTGAGTACTGAGCACCCAGCACCCTGAGTATTGAGCACCCAGCAACCTGAGCACTGAGCACCGAGCACCCTGAGCACTGAGCACCAAGCACCCTGAGTACTGAGCACCCTGAGTACTGAGCACACAGCACCGTGAGCACTGAGCACCCAGCACCCCGAGCACTGAGCACCCAGCACCCTGAGCACTGAGCACCCTGAGTACTGAGCACTGAGCACCCTGACTACTGAGCACTGAGCACCCTGAGTACTGAGCACCCAGCACCCCGAGTACTGAGCACCCAGCACCCTGAGCAATGAGCACCCGGAGTACTGAGCACCCAGCACCCTGAGTACTTAGCACCGAGCACCCTGAGTACTGAGCACCCAGTACCCTGAGCACTGAACACACAGCACCCTGAGTACTGAGCACCCCGAGCATTGAGCACCCAGCACCCTGAGCACTGAGCACCCAGCACCCAGAGCACTGAGCACCCTGAGTACTGAGCACTGAGCACCCTGAGTACTGAGCACCCAGCACCCTGAGTACTGAGCACCCAGCACCCTGAGCACTGAGCACCCAGCACCCTGAGTAATGAGCACTGAGCACCCAGCACCCCGAGCACTGAGCACTAAGCACCCTGTGTACTGAGCACTGAGTACCCAGCACCCCGAGCACTGAGCACCCAGCACCCTGAGCACTGAGCACCCTGAGTACTGAGCACCCAGCACCCTGAGCACTGAGCACCCAGCACCCTGAGCACTGAGCACCCAGCACCCAGAGCACTGAGCACCCTGAGTACTGAGCACTGAGCACCCTGAGCACTGAGCACCGAGCACCCTGAGTGCTGAGCACTGAGCACCCTGACCACTGAGCACCCAGCACCCTGAGTACTGAGCACCCAGCACCCTGAGCACTGAGGACGGAGCACCCTGAGTACTAAGCACAAAGCACCCTGAGTACTGAGCACCCAGCACCCTGAGCACTGAGCACCCAGCACACTGAGTACTGAGCACCCAGCACCCTGAGTACTGAGCACCCAGCACCCTGAGCACTGAGCACACTGCAACCTGAGTACTGAGCACCCTGAGGACTGAGCACCGATCACCCTGAGCACTGAGCACCCAGCACCCCGAGCACTGAGCACCCAGCACCCTGAGTACTGAGCACCCAGCACCCTGAGCACTGAGCACACTGCAACCTGAGTACTGAGCACCCTGAGGACTGAGCACCGATCACCCTGAGCACTGAGCACCCAGCACCCTGAGTACTGAGCACCCAGCACGCTGAGTACTGAGCACTCAGCACCCTGAGCACTGAGCACCCAGCACCCTGAGTACTGAGCACTGAGCACCCAGCACCCCGAGCACTGAGCATGGAGCACCCCGAGGACTGAGCACCCCGCACCCTGAGCACTGAGCATGGAGCACCCCGAGGACTGAGCACCCCGCACCCTGAGCACTGAACACCCAGCACCTTGAGTACTGAGCACCGAGCACCCCGAGCACTGAGCTCCCAGCACCCTGAGTACTGAGCACCCCGCACCCTGAGCACTGAGCACCCAGCACCCTGAGCACTGAGCACCCAGCACCCCGAGCACTGAGCACCCAGCATCCTGAGTACTGAGCACCCAACACCCAGAGTACTGAGCACCCAGCAGCCTGAGAACTGAGCACCCAGCACCCTGAGTACTGAGCACCCAGCACCCTGAGTACTGAGCACCCAGCACCCTGAGCACTGAGCACTGAGCACGCAGCACCCTGAGCACTGAGCACTGACCACCCAGCACCCCGAGAACTGAGCACCCAGCACCCCGAGCACTGAGCACCCAGCACCCTGAGCACTGAGCACCCAGCACCCTGAGCACTGAGCACCCAGCCCCCTGAGTACTGAGCACCCAGCACCATGAGTACTGAGCACCCAGCACCCTGAGTACTGAGCACTCAGCACCCTGAGTACTGAGCACCGAGCACCCCGAGCACTGAGCTCCCTGCACCCTGAGCACTGAGCACCCTGAGGACTGAGCACCCAGCAACCTGAGCACTGAGCACCCAGCACCCTGAGTACTGAGCACCGATCACCCTGAGCACTGAGCACCCAGCACCCCGAGCACTGAGCACCCAGCACCCTGAGTACTGAGCACCCAGCACCCTGAGCACTGAGCACCCAGCACCCTGAGTACTGAGCACCCTGAGTACTGAGCAACGATCACCCTGAGCACTGAGCACCCAGCACCCTGAGTACTGAGCACCCAGCACCCTGAGCACTGAGCACCCAGCACCCTGAGCACTGAGCACCCAGCACCCTGAGTTATGAGCACCCAGAACCCTGAGTACTGAGTACAAAGAACCCTGAGCACTGAGCACCCAGCACCCTGAGTACTGAGCACCGAGCACCCTGAGTACTGAGCACCCAGCACCCTGAGTACTGAGCACGCAGCACCCTGAGCACTGAGCACCCAGCACCCTGAGTACTGAGCACCCAGCACCCTGAGTACTGAGCACCCAGCACCCTGAGTACTGAGCACCCAGCACCCTGAGCACTGTGCACCCAGCACCCTGAGTACTGAGCACCGAGCACCCCGAGCACTGAGCAACCAGCACCCTGAGTACTGAGCACTGAGCACCCTGAGTACTAAGCACCGAACACCCTGAGTACTGAGCACCCAGCACCCTGAGGACTGAGCACCCAGCACCCTGAGCACTGAGCACCCAGCACCCTGAGTAATGAGCACCCAGCACCCTGAGTACTGAGCACACAGCACCCCGAGCACTGAGCACCCAGCACCCCGAGCACTGAGCACCCAGCACCCCGAGCACTGAGCACCCAGCACCCTGAGCACTGAGCACCCAGCACCCTGAGCACTGAGCACCCAGCATCCTGAGTACTGAGTACTCAGCACCCTGAGCACTGAGCACCCAGCACCCTGAGTACTGATCACCGAGCACCCCGAGCACTGAGCACCCAGCACCCTGAGTACTGATCACCGAGCACCCCGAGCACTGAGCACCCAGCACCCTGAGTACTGAGCACCCAGCACCCTGAGCACTGAGCACCCAGCACCCCGAGCACTGAGCACCCAGCACCCCGAGCACTGAGCACCCAGCACCCCGAGCACTGAGCACTCAGCACCCCGAGCACTGAGCACCCAGCACCCTGAGCACTGAAAACCCAGCACCCTGAGCACTGAGCACCCAGCACCCTGAGTACTGAGTACTCAGCACCCTGAGCACTGAGCACCCAGCACCCTGAGAACTGATCACCAAGCACCCTGAGCACTGAGCACCCAGCACCCTGAGTACTGATCACCGAGCACCCCGAGCACTGAGCACCCAGCATCCTGAGTACTGAGCACCCAGCACCCTGAGTACTGAGCACCCAGCACCCTGAGTACTGAGCACCCAGCACCCTGAGCACTGAGCACAATGCACGCTGAGTACTGAGCACTGAGCACCCTGAGTACTGAGCACCTAGCACCCTGAGTACTGAGCACCCAGCACCCTGAGCACTGAGCAGCCAGCACCCTCAGCACTGAGCACCCACCACCCCGAGCACTGAGAACCCAGCACCCTGAGCACTGAGCACCCAGCACCCCGAGTACTGAGCACACAGCACCCCGAGTACTTAGCACCGAGCACCCCGAGCACTGAGCACCCAGCACCCTGAGTACTGAGCACCCAGTACCCTGAGTACTGAGCTCCCCGAGTACTGAGCACCCAGCACCCCGAGCACTGAGCACCCAGCACCCTGAGTACTGAGAACAGATCACCCTGAGTACTGAGCACCCAGCACCCTGAGTACTGAGCCCCCAGCACCCTGAGTACTGAGCACCCAGCACCCCGAGCACTGAGCACCCAGCACCCCGAGAATGAGCACCCAGCACCCTGAGTACTGAGAACCGAGCACCCTGAGTACTGAGCACCCAGCACCCTGAGTACTGAGCCCCCAGCACCCTGAGTACTGAGCACCCAGCACCCCGAGCACTGAGCACCCAGCACCCTGAGAATGAGCACCCAGCACCCTGAGTACTGAGCACCCAGCACCCCGAGCACGGAGCACCCAGGACCCCGAGCACTGAGTACTGAGCACCCAGCACCCTGAATACTGAGCACCGAGCTGCCCGAGCACTGAGCACCCAGCACCCTGAGCACTGAGCACCCAGCACCCTGAGCACTGAGCACCCAGCACCCTCAGTACTGAGCACCCAGCACGCTGAGTACTGAGCAATCAGCACCCTGAGCACTGAGCACCCAGCACCCTGAGTACTGAGCACTGAGCACCCAGCACCCCGAGCACTGAGCACCCAGCACCCTGTGTACTGAGCACTGAGCACCCTGATTACTAAGCACCCAGCACCCTGAGTACTGAGCACCCAGGACCCTGAGCACTGAGCACCGAGCACCCCGAGCACTGAGCACCCAGCACCCTGAGCACTCAGCACCCATCACCCCGATCACTGAGCACCCAGCACCCTGAGCACTGAGCACCCAGCACCCTGAGCACTGAGCACCCAGCACCCAGAGCACTGAGCACCCAGCACCCTGAGCACTGAGCACCCAGCACCCTGAGTACTGAGCACCCAGCACCCTGAGTACTGAGCACCCTGAGTACTGAGCACCGATCACCCTGAGCACTGAGCACCCAGCACCCTGAGTACTGAGCACCCAGCACCCTGAGCACTGAGCACCCAGCACCCTGAGCATTGAGCACCCAGCACCCTGAGTACTGAGCACCCAGAACCCTGAGTACTGAGTACAAAGCACCCTGAGCACTGAGCACCCAGCACCCTGAGTACTGAGCACGGAGCACCCTGAGTACTGAGCACCCAGCACCCTGAGTACTGAGCACCCAGCACCCTGAGCACTGAGCACACAGCACCCTGAGTACTGAGCACCCAGCACCCTGAGTACTGAGCACTGATCACCCTGAGCACTGAGCACCCAGCACCCCGAGCACTGAGCACCCAGCACCCTGAGTACTGAGCACCTAGCACCCTGAGCACTGAGCACCGAGCACCCTGAGTACTGAACACCCAGCACCCTGAGCACTGAGCACTGAGCACCCAGCACCCTGAGCACTGAGCACCCAGCACCCCGAGCACTGAGCACCCAGCACCCTGAGCACCCAGCACCCTGAGCACTGAGCACCCTGAGCACTGAGCACCCTGAGCACTGAGCACTGAGCACCCAGCACACTGAGTACTGAGCACCCAACACTCTGAGCACTGAGCACCCAGCACGCTGAGTACTGAGCACTGAGCACACAGCACCCTGAGCACTGAGCACCCAGCACCCTGAGCACTGAGCACTGAGCACCCAGCACCCCGAGCACTGAGCACCCAGCACCCTGAGCACCCAGCACCCTGAGCACTGAGCACCCTGAGTACTGAGCACCCAGCACCCTGAGCACTGAGCACACAGCACCCTGAGTACTGAGCACCCTGAGTACTGAGCACCGATCACCCTGAGCACTGAGCACCCAGCACCCTGAGTACTGAGCACACAGCACCCTGAGCACTGAGCACCCAGCACCCTGAGCACTGAGCACCCAGCACCCTGAGTACTGAGCACCCAGAACCCTGAGTACTGAGTACAAAGCACCCTGAGCACTGAGCACACAGCAACATGAGTACTGAGCACCGAGCACCCTGAGTACTGAGCACCCAGCACCCTGAGTACTGAGCACCCAGCACCCTTAGCACTGAGCACCCAGCACCCTGAGTACTGAGCCCCCAGCCCCCTGAGTACTGAGCACCCAGCACCCTGAGTACGGAGCACCCAGCACCCTGAGTACTGAGCACCCAGCACCCTGAGTATTGAGCACCGAGCACCCCGAGCACTGAGCAACCAGCACCCTGAGTACTGAGCACTGAGCACCCTGAGTACTAAGCACCGAACACCCTGAGTACTGAGCACCCAGCACCCTGAGGACTGAGCACCCAGCACCCTGAGCACTGAGCACCCAGCACCCTGAGTAATGAGCACCCAGCACCCTGAGTACTGAGCACCCAGCACCCTGAGCACTGAGCACCCAGCACCCCGAGCACTGAGCACCCAGCACCCTGAGTACTGAGTACTCAGCACCCTGAGCCCTGAGCACCCAGCACCCTGAGTACTGATCACCGAGCACCCCGAGCACTGAGCACCCAGCACCCTGAGCACTGAGCACCCAGCACCCTGAATAATGAGCACCCAGCACCCTGAGTACTGATAACCGAGCACCCCGAGCACTGAGCACCCAGCACCCTGAGTACTGAGCACCCAGCACCCTGAATACTGAGCACCCAGCACCCTGAGTACTGAGCACCCAGCACCCTGAGTACTGAGCACCGAGGACCCTGAGCACTGAGCACCCAGCACGCTGAGTACTGAGCACTGAGCACCCTGGGTACTGAGCACCTAGCACCCTGAGTACTGAGCACCCAGCACCCTGAGCACTGAGCAGCCAGCACCCTCAGCACTGAGCACCCAGCACACCGAGCACTGAGCACCAAGCACCCTGAGCACTGAGCACCCAGCACCCCGAGTACTGAGCACCGAGCACCCCGAGCTCTGAGCACCCAGCAGCCTGAGTACTGAGCACCCAGTACCCTGAGTACTGAGCACCCCGAGTACTGATCACCCAGCACCCCGAGCACTGAGCACCCAGCACCCTGAGTACTGAGAACAGATCACCCCGAGCACGGAGCACCCAGGACCCCGAGCACTGAGTACTGAGCACCCAGCACCCTGAGTACTGAGCACCGAGCTCCCCGAGCACTGAGCACCCAGCACCCTGAGCACTGAGCACCCAGCACCCTGAGCACTGAAATCCCAGCACCCTGAGTACTGAGCACCCAGCACGCTGAGTACTGAGCACTCAGCACCCTGAGCACTGAGCACCCAGCACCCTGAGTACTGAGCACTGAGCACCCAGCACCCTGAGCACTGAGCACCCAGCACCCTGAGTACTGAGCACCCAGCACCCTGAGTACTGATCACCCAGCACCCTGAGTACTGAGCACCGAGCACCCTGAGTACTGAGCACCGAGCACCCTGAGTACTGAGCACCCAGCACCCTGAGCACTGAGCACCAAGCACCCTGAGTACTGAGCACCCAGCACCCTGAGTACTGAGCACCCAGCACCCCGAGCACTGAGCACCCAGCACCCTGAGTACTGAGCACCTAGCACCCCGAGCACTGAGCACCCAGCACCCTGAGCACTGAGCACAAAGTACGCTGAGTACTGAGCACCCTGAGTACTGAGCATAGAGGACCCTGAGCACTGAGCACCCAGCACCCTGAGCACTGAGCACCCAGCACCCCGAGAATGAGCACCCAGCACCCTGAGTACTGAGAACCGAGCACCCTGAGTACTGAGCACCCAGCACGCTGAGCACTGAGCACCCAGCACCCCGAGTACTGAGCACCCAGCACCCCGAGCACTGAGCACCCAGCACCACGAGAATGAGCACCCAGCACCCTGAGTACTGAGCACCCAGCACCCTGAGTACTGAGCACCGAGCTCCCCGAGCACTGAGCACCCTGAGTACTGAGCACCCAGCACCCTGAGTACTGAGCACCCAGCACCCTGAGCACTGAGCACACAGCACCCTGAGTACTGAGCACCCAGCACCACGAGCACTGAGCACACAGCACCCTGAGTACTGAGCACCCTGAGGACTGAGCACCGATCACCATGAGCACTGAGAACCCAGCACCCTGAGTACTGAGCACCCAGCACCCTGAGCACTGAGCACCCAGCACCCTGAGTACTGAGCAGAGAGCACCCTGATCACTGAGCACCCAGCACCCTGAGTACTGAGCACGCAGCACCCTGAGTACTGAGCACCGAGCACCCCGAGTACTGAGCACCCAGCACCCTGAGCACTCAGCACCCAGCACACCGAGCACTAAGCACCCAGCACCCTGAGTACTGAGCTCCCAGCACCCCGAGCCCTGAGCACCCAGCACCCTGAGTACTGAGCACCCTGAGTACTGAGCACCGATCACCCTGAGCACTGAGCACCCAACACCCTGAGTACTGAGCACCCACCGTACTGAGCACTGAGCACACTGAGCACTGAGCACCCAGCACCCTGAGTACTGAGCACCGAGCACCCTGAGCACTGAGCACCCAGCACCCTGAGTACTGAGCACCGAGCACCCCGAGCAGTGAGCACCCAGCGCCCCGAGCACTGAGCACTGAGCACCCCGAGTACTGAGCACCCAGCAACCTGAGCACCGAGCACCCAGCACCCCGAGCACTGAGCACCCAGCACCCTGAGCACTGAGCACCCAGCACCCTGAGTACTGAGCACTGAGCTCCCCGAGTACTGAGCACCCACCACCCCGTGCACTGAGCACCGAGGACACCGAGCACTGAGCACCCAGCACCCCGAGCACTGAGCACCCAGCACCCTGAGCACTGAGCACCCAGCACCCTGAGCACTGAGCACCCAGCACCCTGAGCACTAAGCATCCAGCAACCCGAGCACTGAGCACCCAGCACCCCGAGCACTGAGCACCCAGCACCCTGAGTACTGAGCACCCAGCACCCTGAGTACTCAGCACCCAGCACCCTGAGCACTGAGCAACCAGCACCCTGAGTACTGAGCACCCTGCACCCCAAGCACTAAGCACCCTGAGAACTGAGCACCCAGCACCGCAAGCACTGAGCACCCTGAGTACTGAGCACCCAGCACCCTGATTAATGAGCACCCAGCACCCCGAGAACTGAGCACCCAGCACCCTGAGTATTGAGCACCGAGCACCCTGAGTACTGAGCACCCAGCACCCTGAGTACTGAGCACCCAGTGTACTGAGCACCGAGCACCCAGCACCCTGAGTACTGAGCACCCAGCCCCCTGAGCACTGAGCACCCAGCACCCTGAGTACTGAGCACCGAGCACCCTGAGTACTGAGCACCCAGCACCCCGAGCACTGAGCACCCAGCACCCCGAGCACTGAGCACCCAGCACCCTGAGCACTGAGCACCCTGAGTACTGAGCACTGAGCACCCTGAGTACTGAGCACCCAGCACCCTGAGTATTGAGCACCCAGCAACCTGAGCACTGAGCACCGAGCACCCTGAGCACTGAGCACCAAGCACCCTGAGTACTGAGCACCCTGAGTACTGAGCACACAGCACCGTGAGCACTGAGCACCCAGCACCCCGAGCACTGAGCACCCAGCACCCTGAGCACTGAGCACCCTGAGTACTGAGCACTGAGCACCCTGACTACTGAGCACTGAGCACCCTGAGTACTGAGCACCCAGCACCCTGAGTACTGAGCACCCAGCACCCTGAGCAATGAGCACCCGGAGTACTGAGCACCCAGCACCCTGAGTACTTAGCACCGAGCACCCTGAGTACTGAGCACCCAGTACCCTGAGCACTGAACACACAGCACCCTGAGTACTGAGCACCCCGAGCATTGAGCACCCAGCACCCTGAGCACTGAGGACCCAGCACCCTGAGTACTGAGCACCCAGCACCCTGAGCACTGAGCATCCAGCACCCTGAGTACTGAGCACCCAGCACCCTGAGCACTGAGCACCCAGCACCCTGAGTAATGAGCACTGAGCACCCAGCACCCCGAGCACTGAGCACTAAGCACCCTGTGTACTGAGCACTGAGTACCCAGCACCCCGAGCACTGAGCACCCAGCACCCTGAGCACTGAGCACCCTGAGTACTGAGCACCCAGCACCCTGAGCACTGAGCACCCAGCACCCTGAGCACTGAGCACCCAGCACCCAGAGCACTGAGCACCCTGAGTACTGAGCACTGAGCACCCTGAGCACTGAGCACCGAGCACCCTGAGTGCTGAGCACTGAGCACCCTGACCACTGAGCACCCAGCACCCTGAGTACTGAGCACCCAGCACCCTGAGCACTGAGGACGGAGCACCCTGAGTACTAAGCACAAAGCACCCTGAGTACTGAGCACCCAGCACCCTGAGCACTGAGCACCCAGCACACTGAGTACTGAGCACTGAGCACCCTGAGTACTGAGCACCGAGCACCCTGAGCACTGAGCACCCAGCACGCTGAGTACTGAGCACTGAGCACCCTGATTAATGAGCACCCAGCACCCCGAGAACTGAGCACCCAGCACCCTGAGTATTGAGCACCGAGCACCCTGAGTACTGAGCACCCAGCACCCTGAGTACTGAGCACCCAGTGTACTGAGCACCGAGCACCCAGCACCCTGAGTACTGAGCACCCAGCACCCTGAGCACCGAGCACCCAGCACCCTGAGTACTGAGCACCGAGCACCCTGAGTACTGAGCACCCAGCACCCCGAGCACTGAGCACCCAGCACCCCGAGCACTGAGCACCCAGCACACCGAGCACTCAGCACCCAGCACCGCGAGCACTGAGCAACCAGCACACCGAGCACTGAGCACCCAGCACCCCGAGCACCGAGCACCATGAGTACTAAGCACCGAGCACCCTGAGCACTGAGCACCCAGCACCCTGAGCACTGAGCACCCAGCACCCTGAGTACTGAGCCCCCAGCACCCCGAGCACTGAGCACCCAGCACCGTGAGTACTGAGCACCCAGCACCCTGAGCACTGAGCACCGAGCACCCTGAGCACTGAGCACCCAGCACCCTGAGGACTGAGTACCCAGCACCCCGAGCACTGAGCACCCAGCACCCTGAGCACTGAGCACCCTGATTACTGAGCACTGAGCACCCTGAGTACTGAGCACCCAGAACCCTGAGTATTGAGCACCCAGCAACCTGAGCACTGAGCACCAATCACCCTGAGCACTGAGCACCCAGCACCCTGAGCACTGAGCACCCAGCACCCTGAGCACTTAGCACCCTGAGGACTGAGCACCCAGCACCCTGAGTACTGAGCACCCAGCACCCTGAGTACTGAGCACCCAGCATCCTGAGTACTGAGCACCCTGAGTACTGAGCACCCAGCATCCTGAGTACTGTGCAACCTGAGTACTGAGCACCCAGCAACCTGAGTACTTAGCACCCAGCAACTGAGCACTTAGCACCCAGCACCCTGAGTACTGAGCACCGAGCACTCCGAGTACTGAGCACCCAGCACCCCGAGCACTGAGCACCCAGCACCCTGAGCACTGAGCACCCAGCACCCCAAGCACTGAGCACCCAGCACCCTGAGTACTGAGTACTGAGCACCCTGAGTACTGAGCACCCAGCATCCTGAGCACTGAGCACCCGGCACCCTGAGTACTGAGCACCGACAACCCCGAGCACTGAGCACGCAGCACCCTGAGTACTGAGCACCCAGCACTAAAAGTACTGAGCACCGAGCATCCTGAGCACTGAGCACCGAGCACCCCGAGCACTGAGCACCCAGCACCCTGAGTACTGAGCACCCAGCAAAAAGTGTACTGAGCAGCGAGCACCCTGAGCACTGAGCACCCAGCACCCTGAGTAATGAGCACCCAGCACCCCGAGTACTGAGCACCCAGCACCCCGAGCACTGAGCACCCAGCACCCTGAGTACTGAGCACCCAGCACCCTGAGCACTGAGCACAAAGCACACTGAGTACTGAGCACCCTGAGTACTGAGCATAGAGGACCCTGAGCACTGAGCACCCAGCACCCTGAACACTGAGCACCCAGCACACCGAGAATGAGCACCCATCACTCTGAGTACTGAGAACCGAGCACCCTGAGTACTGAGCACGCAGCACGCTGAGCACTGAGCACCCAGCACCCCGAGTACTGAGCACCCAGCACCCCGAGCACTGAGCACCCAGCACCACGAGAATGAGCAGCCAGCACCCTGAGTACTGAGCACCCAGCACCCTGAGTACTGAGCACCCTGAGTACTGTGCACCGATCACCCTGAGCACTGAGCACCCAGCACCCTGAGTACTGAGCACCGAGCACCCTGAGCACTGAGCACCCAGCACCCTGAGTACTGAGCACCGAGCACCCCGAGCACTGAGCACCCAGCGCCCCGAGCACTGAGCACCCAGCACCCCGAGCACTGAGCACCCAGCACCCGTAGCACTGAGGACCCAGCACCCCGAGCAATGAGCACCCAGCACCCTGAGTACTGAGCACCCAGCACCCCGAGTACTGAGCACCCAGCAACCTGAGCACCGAGCACCCAGCACCCCGAGCACTGAGCACCCAGCACCCTGAGCACTGAGCACCCAGCACTCTGAGTACTGAGCACTGAGCTCCCCGAGTACTGAGCACCCACCACCCCGAGCACTGAGCACCGAGGACACCGAGCACTGAGCACCCAGCACCCCGAGCACTGAGCACCCAGCACCCTGAGCACTGAGCACCCAGCACCCTGAGCACTGAGCACCCAGCACCCCGAGCACTAAGCACCCAGCAACCCGAGCACTGAGCACCCAGCACCCCGAGCACTGAGCACACAGCACCCTGAGTACTGATCACCCAGCACCCTGAGTACTCAGCACCCAGCACCCTGAGCACTGAGCAACCAGCACCCTGAGTACTGAGCACCCTTCACCCCAAGCACTGAGCACCCTGAGAACTGAGCACCCAGCACCCCAAGCACTGAGAACCCTGAGTACTGAGCACCCAGCACCCTGATTAATGAGCACCCAGCACCCCGAGAACTGAGCACCCAGCACCCTGAGTATTGAGCACCGAGCACCCTGAGTACTGAGCACCCAGCACCCTGAGTACTGAGCACCCAGTGTACTGAGCACAGAGCACCCAGCACCCTGAGTACTGAGCACCCAGCACCCTGAGCACTGAGCACCCAGCACCCTGAGTACTGAGCACCGAGCACCCTGAGTACTGAGCAACCAGCACCCCGAGCACTGAGCACCCAGCACCCCGAGCACTGAGCACCCAGCACCACGAGAATGAGCACCCAGCACCCTGAGTACTGAGCACCCAGCACCCTGAGTACTGAGCACCGAGCTCCCCGAGCACTGAGCACCCTGAGTACTGAGCACCCAGCACCCTGAGTACTGAGCACCCAGCACCCTGAGCACTGAGCACACAGCACCCTGAGTACTGAGCACCCAGCACCACGAGCACTGAGCACACAGCACCCTGAGTACTGAGCACCCTGAGGACTGAGCACCGATCACCATGAGCACTGAGAACCCAGCACCCTGAGTACTGAGCACCCAGCACCCTGAGCACTGAGCACCCAGCACCCTGAGTACTGAGCAGAGAGCACCCTGATCACTGAGCACCCAGCACCCTGAGTACTGAGCACGCAGCACCCTGAGTACTGAGCACCGAGCACCCCGAGTACTGAGCACCCAGCACCCTGAGCACTCAGCACCCAGCACACCGAGCACTGAGCACCCAGCACCCTGAGTACTGAGCTCCCAGCACCCCGAGCCCTGAGCACCCAGCACCCTGAGTACTGAGCACCCTGAGTACTGAGCACCGATCACCCTGAGCACTGAGCACCCAACACCCTGAGTACTGAGCACCCACCGTACTGAGCACTGAGCACACTGAGCACTGAGCACCCAGCACCCTGAGTACTGAGCACCCAGCACCCTGAGTACTGAGCACCGAGCACCCCGAGCACTGAGCACCGAGCACCCCGAGCACTGAGCACTGAGCACCCCGAGTACTGAGCACCCAGCAACCTGAGCACCGAGCACCCAGCACCCCGAGCACTGAGCACCCAGCACCCTGAGCACTGAGCACCCAGCACCCTGAGTACTGAGCACTGAGCTCCCCGAGTACTGAGCACCCACCACCCCGTGCACTGAGCACCGAGGACACCGAGCACTGAGCACCCAGCACCCCGAGCACTGAGCACCCAGCACCCTGAGCACTGAGCACCCAGCACCCTGAGCACTGAGCACCCAGCACCCTGAGCACTAAGCATCCAGCAACCCGAGCACTGAGCACCCAGCACCCCGAGCACTGAGCACCCAGCACCCTGAGTACTGAGCACCCAGCACCCTGAGTACTCAGCACCCAGCACCCTGAGCACTGAGCAACCAGCACCCTGAGTACTGAGCACCCTGCACCCCAAGCACTAAGCACCCTGAGAACTGAGCACCCAGCACCGCAAGCACTGAGCACCCTGAGTACTGAGCACCCAGCACCCTGATTAATGAGCACCCAGCACCCCGAGAACTGAGCACCAAGCACCCTGAGTATTGAGCACCGAGCACCCTGAGTACTGAGCACCCAGCACCCTGAGTACTGAGCACCCAGTGTACTGAGCACCGAGCACCCAGCACCCTGAGTACTGAGCACCCAGCCCCCTGAGCACTGAGCACCCAGCACCCTGAGTACTGAGCACCGAGCACCCTGAGTACTGAGCACCCAGCACCCCGAGCACTGAGCACCCAGCACCCCGAGCACTGAGCACCCAGCACCCTGAGCACTGAGCACCCTGAGTACTGAGCACTGAGCACCCTGAGTACTGAGCACCCAGCACCCTGAGTATTGAGCACCCAGCAACCTGAGCACTGAGCACCGAGCACCCTGAGCACTGAGCACCAAGCACCCTGAGTACTGAGCACCCTGAGTACTGAGCACACAGCACCGTGAGCACTGAGCACCCAGCACCCTGAGCACTGAGCACCCTGAGTACTGAGCACTGAGCACCCTGACTACTGAGCACTGAGCACCCTGAGTACTGAGCACCCAGCACCCTGAGTACTGAGCACCCAGCACCCTGAGCAATGAGCACCCGGAGTACTGAGCACCCAGCACCCTGAGTACTTAGCAACGAGCACCCTGAGTACTGAGCACCCAGTACCCTGAGCACTGAACACACAGCACCCTGAGTACTGAGCACCCCGAGCATTGAGCACCCAGCACCCTGAGCACTGAGGACCCAGCACCCTGAGTACTGAGCACCCAGCACCCTGAGCACTGAGCACCCAGCACCCTGAGTACTGAGCACCCAGCACCCTGAGCACTGAGCACCCAGCACCCTGAGTAATGAGCACTGAGCACCCAGCACCCCGAGCACTGAGCACTAAGCACCCTGTGTACTGAGCACTGAGTACCCAGCACCCCGAGCACTGAGCACCCAGCACCCTGAGCACTGAGCACCCTGAGTACTGAGCACCCAGCACCCTGAGCACTGAGCACCCAGCACCCTGAGCACTGAGCACCCAGCACCCAGAGCACTGAGCACCCTGAGTACTGAGCACTGAGCACCCTGAGCACTGAGCACCGAGCACCCTGAGTGCTGAGCACTGAGCACCCTGACCACTGAGCACCCAGCACCCTGAGTACTGAGCACCCAGCACCCTGAGCACTGAGGACGGAGCACCCTGAGTACTAAGCACAAAGCACCCTGAGTACTGAGCACCCAGCACCCTGAGCACTGAGCACCCAGCACACTGAGTACTGAGCACTGAGCACCCTGAGTACTGAGCACCGAGCACCCTGAGCACTGAGCACCCAGCACGCTGAGTACTGAGCACTGAGCACCCTGATTAATGAGCACCCAGCACCCCGAGAACTGAGCACCCAGCACCCTGAGTATTGAGCACCGAGCACCCTGAGTACTGAGCACCCAGCACCCTGAGTACTGAGCACCCAGTGTACTGAGCACCGAGCACCCAGCACCCTGAGTACTGAGCACCCAGCACCCTGAGCACCGAGCACCCAGCACCCTGAGTACTGAGCACCGAGCACCCTGAGTACTGAGCACCCAGCACCACGAGCACTGAGCACCCAGCACCCCGAGCACTGAGCACCCAGCACACCGAGCACTCAGCACCCAGCACCGCGAGCACTGAGCACCCAGCACCCCGAGCACTGAGCACCCAGCACCACGAGAATGAGCACCCAGCACCCTGAGTACTGAGCACCCAGCACCCTGAGTACTGAGCACCGAGCTCCCCGAGCACTGAGCACCCTGAGTACTGAGCACCCAGCACCCTGAGTACTGAGCACCCAGCACCCTGAGCACTGAGCACACAGCACCCTGAGTACTGAGCACCCAGCACCACGAGCACTGAGCACACAGCACCCTGAGTACTGAGCACCCTGAGGACTGAGCACCGATCACCATGAGCACTGAGAACCCAGCACCCTGAGTACTGAGCACCCAGCACCCTGAGCACTGAGCACCCAGCACCCTGAGCACTGAGGACCCAGCACCCTGAGTACTGAGCACCCAGCACCCTGAGCACTGAGCACCCAGCACCCTGAGTACTGAGCACTGAGCACCCTGAGTACTGAGCACCCAGCACCCTGAGTATTGAGCACCCAGCAACCTGAGCACTGAGCACCGAGCACCCTGAGCACTGAGCACCAAGCACCCTGAGTACTGAGCACCCTGAGTACTGAGCACACAGCACCGTGAGCACTGAGCACCCAGCACCCCGAGCACTGAGCACCCAGCACCCTGAGCACTGAGCACCCTGAGTACTGAGCACTGAGCACCCTGACTACTGAGCACTGAGCACCCTGAGTACTGAGCACCCAGCACCCTGAGTACTGAGCACCCAGCACCCTGAGCAATGAGCACCCGGAGTACTGAGCACCCAGCACCCTGAGTACTTAGCACCGAGCACCCTGAGTACTGAGCACCCAGTACCCTGAGCACTGAACACACAGCACCCTGAGTACTGAGCACCCCGAGCATTGAGCACCCAGCACCCTGAGCACTGAGGACCCAGCAACCTGAGTACTGAGCACCCAGCACCCTGAGCACTGAGCACCCAGCACCCTGAGTACTGAGCACCCAGCACCCTGAGCACTGAGCACCCAGCACCCTGAGTAATGAGCACTGAGCACCCAGCACCCCGAGCACTGAGCACTAAGCACCCTGTGTACTGAGCACTGAGTACCCAGCACCCCGAGCACTGAGCACCCAGCACCCTGAGCACTGAGCACCCTGAGTACTGAGCACCCAGCACCCTGAGCACTGAGCACCCAGCACCCTGAGCACTGAGCACCCAGCACCCAGAGCACTGAGCACCCTGAGTACTGAGCACTGAGCACCCTGAGCACTGAGCACCGAGCACCCTGAGTGCTGAGCACTGAGCACCCTGACCACTGAGCACCCAGCACCCTGAGTACTGAGCACCCAGCACCCTGAGCACTGAGGACGGAGCACCCTGAGTACTAAGCACAAAGCACCCTGAGTACTGAGCACCCAGCACCCTGAGCACTGAGCACCCAGCACACTGAGTACTGAGCACTGAGCACCCTGAGTACTGAGCACCGAGCACCCTGAGCACTGAGCACCCAGCACGCTGAGTACTGAGCACTGAGCACCCTGATTAATGAGCACCCAGCACCCCGAGAACTGAGCACCCAGCACCCTGAGTATTGAGCACCGAGCACCCTGAGTACTGAGCACCCAGCACCCTGAGTACTGAGCACCCAGTGTACTGAGCACCGAGCACCCAGCACCCTGAGTACTGAGCACCCAGCACCCTGAGCACCGAGCACCCAGCACCCTGAGTACTGAGCACCGAGCACCCTGAGTACTGAGCACCCAGCACCACGAGCACTGAGCACCCAGCACCCCGAGCACTGAGCACCCAGCACACCGAGCACTCAGCACCCAGCACCGCGAGCACTGAGCACCCAGCACCCCGAGCACTGAGCACCCAGCACCACGAGAATGAGCACCCAGCACCCTGAGTACTGAGCACCCAGCACCCTGAGTACTGAGCACCGAGCTCCCCGAGCACTGAGCACCCTGAGTACTGAGCACCCAGCACCCTGAGTACTGAGCACCCAGCACCCTGAGCACTGAGCACACAGCACCCTGAGTACTGAGCACCCAGCACCACGAGCACTGAGCACACAGCACCCTGAGTACTGAGCACCCTGAGGACTGAGCACCGATCACCATGAGCACTGAGAACCCAGCACCCTGAGTACTGAGCACCCAGCACCCTGAGCACTGAGCACCCAGCACCCTGAGTACTGAGCAGAGAGCACCCTGATCACTGAGCACCCAGCACCCTGAGTACTGAGCACGCAGCACCCTGAGTACTGAGCACCGAGCACCCCGAGTACTGAGCACCCAGCACCCTGAGCACTCAGCACCCAGCACACCGAGCACTGAGCACCCAGCACCCTGAGTACTGAGCTCCCAGCACCCCGAGCCCTGAGCACCCAGCACCCTGAGTACTGAGCACCCTGAGTACTGAGCACCGATCACCCTGAGCACTGAGCACCCAACACCCTGAGTACTGAGCACCCACCGTACTGAGCACTGAGCACACTGATCACTGAGCACCCAGCACCCTGAGTACTGAGCACCGAGCACCCTGAGCACTGAGCACCCAGCACCCTGAGTACTGAGCACCGAGCACCCCGAGCACTGAGCACCCAGCGCCCCGAGCACTGAGCACTGAGCACCCCGAGTACTGAGCACCCAGCAACCTGAGCACCGAGCACCCAGCACCCCGAGCACTGAGCACCCAGCACCCTGAGCACTGAGCACCCAGCACCCTGAGTACTGAGCACTGAGCTCCCCGAGTACTGAGCACCCACCACCCCGTGCACTGAGCACCGAGGACACCGAGCACTGAGCACCCAGCACCCCGAGCACTGAGCACCCAGCACCCTGAGCACTGAGCACCCAGCACCCTGAGCACTGAGCACCCAGCACCCTGAGCACTAAGCATCCAGCAACCCGAGCACTGAGCACCCAGCACCCCGAGCACTGAGCACCCAGCACCCTGAGTACTGAGCACCCAGCACCCTGAGTACTCAGCACCCAGCACCCTGAGCACTGAGCAACCAGCACCCTGAGTACTGAGCACCCTGCACCCCAAGCACTAAGCACCCTGAGAACTGAGCACCCAGCACCGCAAGCACTGAGCACCCTGAGTACTGAGCACCCAGCACCCTGATTAATGAGCACCCAGCACCCCGAGAACTGAGCACCCAGCACCCTGAGTATTGAGCACCGAGCACCCTGAGTACTGAGCACCCAGCACCCTGAGTACTGAGCACCCAGTGTACTGAGCACCGAGCACCCAGCACCCTGAGTACTGAGCACCCAGCCCCCTGAGCACTGAGCACCCAGCACCCTGAGTACTGAGCACCGAGCACCCTGAGTACTGAGCACCCAGCACCCCGAGCACTGAGCACCCAGCACCCCGAGCACTGAGCACCCAGCACCCTGAGCACTGAGCACCCTGAGTACTGAGCACTGAGCACCCTGAGTACTGAGCACCCAGCACCCTGAGTATTGAGCACCCAGCAACCTGAGCACTGAGCACCGAGCACCCTGAGCACTGAGCACCAAGCACCCTGAGTACTGAGCACCCTGAGTACTGAGCACACAGCACCGTGAGCACTGAGCACCCAGCACCCCGAGCACTGAGCACCCAGCACCCTGAGCACTGAGCACCCTGAGTACTGAGCACTGAGCACCCTGACTACTGAGCACTGAGCACCCTGAGTACTGAGCACCCAGCACCCTGAGTACTGAGCACCCAGCACCCTGAGCAATGAGCACCCGGAGTACTGAGCACCCAGCACCCTGAGTACTTAGCACCGAGCACCCTGAGTACTGAGCACCCAGTACCCTGAGCACTGAACACACAGCACCCTGAGTACTGAGCACCCCGAGCATTGAGCACCCAGCACCCTGAGCACTGAGGACCCAGCACCCTGAGTACTGAGCACCCAGCACCCTGAGCACTGAGCACCCAGCACCCTGAGTACTGAGCACCCAGCACCCTGAGCACTGAGCACCCAGCACCCTGAGTAATGAGCACTGAGCACCCAGCACCCCGAGCACTGAGCACTAAGCACCCTGTGTACTGAGCACTGAGTACCCAGCACCCCGAGCACTGAGCACCCAGCACCCTGAGCACTGAGCACCCTGAGTACTGAGCACCCAGCACCCTGAGCACTGAGCACCCAGCACCCTGAGCACTGAGCACCCAGCACCCAGAGCACTGAGCACCCTGAGCACTGAGCACCGAGCACCCTGAGTGCTGAGCACTGAGCACCCTGTCCACTGAGCACCCAGCACCCTGAGTACTGAGCACCCAGCACCCTGAGCACTGAGGACGGAGCACCCTGAGTACTAAGCACAAAGCACCCTGAGTACTGAGCACCCAGCACCCTGAGCACTGAGCACCCAGCACACTGAGTACTGAGCACTGAGCACCCTGAGTACTGAGCACCGAGCACCCTGAGCACTGAGCACCCAGCACGCTGAGTACTGAGCACTGAGCACCCTGATTAATGAGCACCCAGCACCCCGAGAACTGAGCACCCAGCACCCTGAGTATTGAGCACCGAGCACCCTGAGTACTGAGCACCCAGCACCCTGAGTACTGAGCACCCAGTGTACTGAGCACCGAGCACCCAGCACCCTGAGTACTGAGCACCCAGCACCCTGAGCACCGAGCACCCAGCACCCTGAGTACTGAGCACCGAGCACCCTGAGTACTGAGCACCCAGCACCCCGAGCACTGAGCACCCAGCACCCCGAGCACTGAGCACCCAGCACACCGAGCACTCAGCACCCAGCACCGCGAGCACTGAGCACCCAGCACACCGAGCACTGAGCACCCAGCACCCCGAGCACCGAGCACCATGAGTACTAAGCACCGAGCACCCTGAGCACTGAGCACCCAGCACCCTGAGCACTGAGCACCCAGCACCCTGAGTACTGAGCCCCCAGCACCCCGAGCACTGAGCACCCAGCACCGTGAGTACTGAGCACCCAGCACCCTGAGCACTGAGCACCGAGCACCCTGAGCACTGAGCACCCAGCACCCTGAGGACTGAGTACCCAGCACCCCGAGCACTGAGCACCCAGCACCCTGAGCACTGAGCACCCTGATTACTGAGCACTGAGCACCCTGAGTACTGAGCACCCAGAACCCTGAGTATTGAGCACCCAGCAACCTGAGCACTGAGCACCAATCACCCTGAGCACTGAGCACCCAGCACCCTGAGCACTGAGCACCCAGCACCCTGAGCACTTAGCACCCTGAGGACTGAGCACCCAGCACCCTGAGTACTGAGCACCCAGCACCCTGAGTACTGAGCACCCAGCATCCTGAGTACTGAGCACCCTGAGTACTGAGCACCCAGCATCCTGAGTACTGTGCAACCTGAGTACTGAGCACCCAGAAACCTGAGTACTTAGCACCCAGCAACTGAGCACTTAGCACCCAGCACCCTGAGTACTGAGCACCGAGCACTCCGAGTACTGAGCACCCAGCACCCCGAGCACTGAGCACCCAGCACCCTGAGCACTGAGCACCCAGCACCCCAAGCACTGAGCACCCAGCACCCTGAGTACTGAGTACTGAGCACCCTGAGTACTGAGCACCCAGCATCCTGAGCACTGAGCACCCGGCACCCTGAGTACTGAGCACCGACCACCCCGAGCACTGAGCACGCAGCACCCTGAGTACTGAGCACCCAGCACTAAAAGTACTGAGCACCGAGCATCCTGAGCACTGAGCACCGAGCACCCCGAGCACTGAGCACCCAGCACCCTGAGTACTGAGCACCCAGCAAAAAGTGTACTGAGCAGCGAGCACCCTGAGCACTGAGCACCCAGCACCCTGAGTAATGAGCACCCAGCACCCCGAGTACTGAGCACCCAGCACCCCGAGCACTGAGCACCCAGCACCCTGAGTACTGAGCACCCAGCACCCTGAGCACTGAGCACAAAGCACACTGAGTACTGAGCACCCTGAGTACTGAGCATAGAGGACCCTGAGCACTGAGCACCCAGCACCCTGAGCACTGAGCACCCAGCACACCGAGAATGAGCACCCATCACTCTGAGTACTGAGAACCGAGCACCCTGAGTACTGAGCACGCAGCACGCTGAGCACTGAGCACCCAGCACCCCGAGTACTGAGCACCCAGCACCCCGAGCACTGAGCACCCAGCACCACGAGAATGAGCAGCCAGCACCCTGAGTACTGAGCACCCAGCACCCTGAGTACTGAGCACCCTGAGTACTGTGCACCGATCACCCTGAGCACTGAGCACCCAGCACCCTGAGTACTGAGCACCGAGCACCCTGAGCACTGAGCACCCAGCACCCTGAGTACTGAGCACCGAGCACCCCGAGCACTGAGCACCCAGCGCCCCGAGCACTGAGCACCCAGCACCCCGAGCACTGAGCACCCAGCACCCGTAGCACTGAGGACCCAGCACCCCGAGCAATGAGCACCCAGCACCCTGAGTACTGAGCACCCAGCACCCCGAGTACTGAGCACCCAGCAACCTGAGCACCGAGCACCCAGCACCCCGAGCACTGAGCACCCAGCACCCTGAGCACTGAGCACCCAGCACTCTGAGTACTGAGCACTGAGCTCCCCGAGTACTGAGCACCCACCACCCCGAGCACTGAGCACCGAGGACACCGAGCACTGAGCACCCAGCACCCCGAGCACTGAGCACCCAGCACCCTGAGCACTGAGCACCCAGCACCCTGAGCACTGAGCACCCAGCACCCCGAGCACTAAGCACCCAGCAACCCGAGCACTGAGCACCCAGCACCCCGAGCACTGAGCACACAGCACCCTGAGTACTGATCACCCAGCACCCTGAGTACTCAGCACCCAGCACCCTGAGCACTGAGCAACCAGCACCCTGAGTACTGAGCACCCTTCACCCCAAGCACTGAGCACCCTGAGAACTGAGCACCCAGCACCCCAAGCACTGAGAACCCTGAGTACTGAGCACCCAGCACCCTGATTAATGAGCACCCAGCACCCCGAGAACTGAGCACCCAGCACCCTGAGTATTGAGCACCGAGCACCCTGAGTACTGAGCACCCAGCACCCTGAGTACTGAGCACCCAGTGTACTGAGCACAGAGCACCCAGCACCCTGAGTACTGAGCACCCAGCACCCTGAGCACTGAGCACCCAGCACCCTGAGTACTGAGCACCGAGCACCCTGAGTACTGAGCAACCAGCACCCCGAGCACTGAGCACCCAGCACCCCGAGCACTGAGCACCCAGCACCCTGAGCACTGAGCACCCTGAGTACTGAGCACAGAGCACCCTGAGTACTGAGCACCCAGCACCCTGAGTATTGAGCACCCAGCAACCTGAGCACTGAGCACCAAGCACCCTGAGCACTGAGCACCAAGCACCCTGAGTACTGAGCACCCTGAGTACTGAGCACACAGCACCGTGAGCACTGAGCACCCAGCACCCCGAGCACTGAGCACCCAGCACCCTGAGCACTGAGCACCCTGAGTACTGAGCACTGAACACCCTGAGTACTGAGCACCCAGCACCCTGAGTACTGAGCACCCAGCACCCTGAGCAATGAGCACCCGGAGTACTGAGCACCCAGCACCCTGAGTACTAAGCACCGAGCACCCTGAGTACTGAGCACCCAGTACCCTGAGCACTGAACACACAGCACCCTGAGTACTGAGCACCCTGAGCATTGAGCACCCAGCACCCTGAGCACTGAGGACCCAGCACCCTGAGTACTGAGCACCCAGCACCCTGAGCACTGAGCACCCAGCACCCTGAGTACTGAGCACCCAGCACCCTGAGCACTGAGCACTCTGAGTAATGAGCACTGAGCACCCAGCACCCCGAGCACTGAGCACTCAGCACCCTGTGTACTGAGCACTGAGTACCCAGCACCCCGAGCACTGAGCACCCAGCACCCTGAGCACTGAGCACCCTGAGTACTGAGCACCCAGCACCCTGAGCACTGAGCACCCAGCACCCTGAGCACTGAGCACCCAGCACCCAGAGCACTGAGCACCCTGAGTACTGAGCACTGAGCACCCTGATCACTGAGCACCGAGCACCCTGAGTGCTGAGCACTGAGCACCCTGACCACTGAGCACCCAGCACCCTGAGTACTGAGCACCCAGCACCCTGAGCACTGAGGACCGAGCACCCTGAGTACTAAGCACAAAGCACCCTGAGTACTGAGCACCCAGCACCCTGAGCACTGAGCACCCAGCACACTGAGTACTGAGCACTGAGCACCCTGAGTACTGAGCACCGAGCACCCTGAGCACTGAGCACCCAGCACGCTGAGTACTGAGCACTGAGCACCCTGATTAATGAGCACCCGGCACCCCGAGAACTGAGCACCCAGCACCCTGAGTATTGAGCACCGAGCACCCTGAGTACTGAGCACCCAGCACCCTGAGTACTGAGCACCCAGTGTACTGAGCACCGAGCACCCAGCTTCCTGAGTACTGAGCACCCAGCACCCTGAGCACTGAGCACCCAGCACCCTGAGTACTGAGCACCGAGCACCCTGAGTACTGAGCACCCAGCACCCCGAGCACTGAGCACCCAGCACCCCGAGCACTGAGCACCCAGCACACCGAGCACTCAGCACCCAGCACCCCGAGCACTGAGCACCCAGCACACTGAGCACTGAGCACCCAGCACCCCGAGCACCGAGCACCATGAGTACTAAGCACCGAGCACCCTGAGCACTGAGCACCCAGCACCCTGAGCACTGAGCACCCAGCACCCTGAGTACTGAGCCCCCAGCACCCCGAGCACTGAGCACCCAGCACCGTGAGTACTGAGCACCCAGCACCCTGAGCACTGAGCACCGAGCACCCTGAGCACTGAGCACCCAGCACCCTGAGGACTGAGTACCCAGCACCCCGAGCACTGAGCACCCAGCACCCTGAACACTGAGCTCCCTGATTACTGAGCACTGAGCACCCTGAGTACTGAGCACCCAGCACCCTGAGTATTGAGCACCCAGCAACCTGAGCACTGAGCACCGAGCACCCTGAGCACAGAGCACCCAGCACCCTGAGCACTGAGCACCCAGCACCCTGAGCACTGAGCACCCTGAGTACTGAGCACAGAGCACCCTGAGTACTGAGCACCCAGCACCCTGAGTATTGAGCACCCAGCAACCTGAGCACTGAGCACCAAGCACCCTGAGCACTGAGCACCAAGCACCCTGAGTACTGAGCACCCTGAGTACTGAGCACACAGCACCGTGAGCACTGAGCACCCAGCACCCCGAGCACTGAGCACCCAGCACCCTGAGCACTGAGCACCCTGAGTACTGAGCACTGAACACCCTGAGTACTGAGCACCCAGCACCCTGAGTACTGAGCACCCAGCACCCTGAGCAATGAGCACCCGGAGTACTGAGCACCCAGCACCCTGAGTACTAAGCACCGAGCACCCTGAGTACTGAGCACCCAGTACCCTGAGCACTGAACACACAGCACCCTGAGTACTGAGCACCCTGAGCATTGAGCACCCAGCACCCTGAGCACTGAGGACCCAGCACCCTGAGTACTGAGCACCCAGCACCCCGAGCACTGAGCACCCAGCACCCCGAGCACTGAGCACCCAGCACACCGAGCACTCAGCACCCAGCACCCCGAGCACTGAGCACCGAGCACACCGATCACTGAGCACCCAGCACCCCGAGCACCGAGCACCATGAGTACTAAGCACCGAGCACCCTGAGCACTGAGCACCCAGCACCCTGAGCACTGAGCACCCAGCACCCTGAGTACTGAGCCCCCAGCACCCCGAGCACTGAGCACCCATCACCGTGAGTACTGAGCACCCAGCACCCTGAGCACTGAGCACCGAGCACCCTGAGCACTGAGCACCCAGCACCCTGAGGACTGAGTACCCAGCACCCCGAGCACTGAGCACCCAGCACCCTGAACACTGAGCTCCCTGATTACTGAGCACTGAGCACCCTGAGTACTGAGCACCCAGCACCCTGAGTATTGAGCACCCAGCAACCTGAGCACTGAGCACCGAGCACCCTGAGCACAGAGCACCCAGCACCCTGAGCACTGAGCACCCAGCACCCTGAGCACTGAGCACCCTGAGTACTGAGCACAGAGCACCCTGAGTACTGAGCACCCAGCACCCTGAGTATTGAGCACCCAGCAACCTGAGCACTGAGCACCAAGCACCCTGAGCACTGAGCACCAAGCACCCTGAGTACTGAGCACCCTGAGTACTGAGCACACAGCACCGTGAGCACTGAGCACCCAGCACCCCGAGCACTGAGCACCCAGCACCCTGAGCACTGAGCACCCTGAGTACTGAGCACTGAACACCCTGAGTACTGAGCACCCAGCACCCTGAGTACTGAGCACCCAGCACCCTGAGCAATGAGCACCCGGAGTACTGAGCACCCAGCACCCTGAGTACTAAGCACCGAGCACCCTGAGTACTGAGCACCCAGTACCCTGAGCACTGAACACACAGCACCCTGAGTACTGAGCACCCTGAGCATTGAGCACCCAGCACCCTGAGCACTGAGGACCCAGCACCCTGAGTACTGAGCACCCAGCACCCCGAGCACTGAGCACCCAGCACCCTGAGCACTGAGCACCCAGCACACCGAGCACTCAGCACCCAGCACCCCGAGCACTGAGCACCCAGCACACCGAGCACTGAGCACCCAGCACCCCGAGCACCGAGCACCATGAGTACTAAGCACCGAGCACCCTGAGCACTGAGCACCCAGCACCCTGAGCACTGAGCACCCAGCACCCTGAGTACTGAGCCCCCAGCACCCCGAGCACTGAGCACCCAGCACCGTGAGTACTGAGCACCCAGCACCCTGAGCACTGAGCACCGAGCACCCTGAGCACTGAGCACCCAGCACCCTGAGGACTGAGTACCCAGCACCCCGAGCACTGAGCACCCAGCACCCTGAACACTGAGCTCCCTGATTACTGAGCACTGAGCACCCTGAGCACTGAGCACCGAGCACCCCGAGCACTGAGCACCCAGCACCCTGAGTACTGAGCACCCAGCAAAAAGTGTACTGAGCAGCGAGCACCCTGAGCACTGAGCACCCAGCACCCTGAGTAATGAGCACCCAGCACCCCGAGTACTGAGCACCCAGCACCCCGAGCACTGAGCACCCAGCACCCTGAGTACTGAGCACCCAGCACCCTGAGCACTGAGCACAAAGCACACTGAGTACTGAGCACCCTGAGTACTGAGCATAGAGGACCCTGAGCACTGAGCACCCAGCACCCTGAGCACTGAGCACCCAGCACACCGAGAATGAGCACCCATCACTCTGAGTACTGAGAACCGAGCACCCTGAGTACTGAGCACGCAGCACGCTGAGCACTGAGCACCCAGCACCCCGAGTACTGAGCACCCAGCACCCCGAGCACTGAGCACCCAGCACCACGAGAATGAGCAGCCAGCACCCTGAGTACTGAGCACCCAGCACCCTGAGTACTGAGCACCCTGAGTACTGTGCACCGATCACCCTGAGCACTGAGCACCCAGCACCCTGAGTACTGAGCACCGAGCACCCTGAGCACTGAGCACCCAGCACCCTGAGTACTGAGCACCGAGCACCCCGAGCACTGAGCACCCAGCGCCCCGAGCACTGAGCACCCAGCACCCCGAGCACTGAGCACCCAGCACCCGTAGCACTGAGGACCCAGCACCCCGAGCAATGAGCACCCAGCACCCTGAGTACTGAGCACCCAGCACCCCGAGTACTGAGCACCCAGCAACCTGAGCACCGAGCACCCAGCACCCCGAGCACTGAGCACCCAGCACCCTGAGCACTGAGCACCCAGCACTCTGAGTACTGAGCACTGAGCTCCCCGAGTACTGAGCACCCACCACCCCGAGCACTGAGCACCGAGGACACCGAGCACTGAGCACCCAGCACCCCGAGCACTGAGCACCCAGCACCCTGAGCACTGAGCACCCAGCACCCTGAGCACTGAGCACCCAGCACCCCGAGCACTAAGCACCCAGCAACCCGAGCACTGAGCACCCAGCACCCCGAGCACTGAGCACACAGCACCCTGAGTACTGATCACCCAGCACCCTGAGTACTCAGCACCCAGCACCCTGAGCACTGAGCAACCAGCACCCTGAGTACTGAGCACCCTTCACCCCAAGCACTGAGCACCCTGAGAACTGAGCACCCAGCACCCCAAGCACTGAGAACCCTGAGTACTGAGCACCCAGCACCCTGATTAATGAGCACCCAGCACCCCGAGAACTGAGCACCCAGCACCCTGAGTATTGAGCACCGAGCACCCTGAGTACTGAGCACCCAGCACCCTGAGTACTGAGCACCCAGTGTACTGAGCACAGAGCACCCAGCACCCTGAGTACTGAGCACCCAGCACCCTGAGCACTGAGCACCCAGCACCCTGAGTACTGAGCACCGAGCACCCTGAGTACTGAGCAACCAGCACCCCGAGCACTGAGCACCCAGCACCCCGAGCACTGAGCACCCAGCACCCTGAGCACTGAGCACCCTGAGTACTGAGCACAGAGCACCCTGAGTACTGAGCACCCAGCACCCTGAGTATTGAGCACCCAGCAACCTGAGCACTGAGCACCAAGCACCCTGAGCACTGAGCACCAAGCACCCTGAGTACTGAGCACCCTGAGTACTGAGCACACAGCACCGTGAGCACTGAGCACCCAGCACCCCGAGCACTGAGCACCCAGCACCCTGAGCACTGAGCACCCTGAGTACTGAGCACTGAACACCCTGAGTACTGAGCACCCAGCACCCTGAGTACTGAGCACCCAGCACCCTGAGCAATGAGCACCCGGAGTACTGAGCACCCAGCACCCTGAGTACTAAGCACCGAGCACCCTGAGTACTGAGCACCCAGTACCCTGAGCACTGAACACACAGCACCCTGAGTACTGAGCACCCTGAGCATTGAGCACCCAGCACCCTGAGCACTGAGGACCCAGCACCCTGAGTACTGAGCACCCAGCACCCTGAGCACTGAGCACCCAGCACCCTGAGTACTGAGCACCCAGCACCCTGAGCACTGAGCACTCTGAGTAATGAGCACTGAGCACCCAGCACCCCGAGCACTGAGCACTCAGCACCCTGTGTACTGAGCACTGAGTACCCAGCACCCCGAGCACTGAGCACCCAGCACCCTGAGCACTGAGCACCCTGAGTACTGAGCACCCAGCACCCTGAGCACTGAGCACCCAGCACCCTGAGCACTGAGCACCCAGCACCCAGAGCACTGAGCACCCTGAGTACTGAGCACTGAGCACCCTGATCACTGAGCACCGAGCACCCTGAGTGCTGAGCACTGAGCACCCTGACCACTGAGCACCCAGCACCCTGAGTACTGAGCACCCAGCACCCTGAGCACTGAGGACCGAGCACCCTGAGTACTAAGCACAAAGCACCCTGAGTACTGAGCACCCAGCACCCTGAGCACTGAGCACCCAGCACACTGAGTACTGAGCACTGAGCACCCTGAGTACTGAGCACCGAGCACCCTGAGCACTGAGCACCCAGCACGCTGAGTACTGAGCACTGAGCACCCTGATTAATGAGCACCCGGCACCCCGAGAACTGAGCACCCAGCACCCTGAGTATTGAGCACCGAGCACCCTGAGTACTGAGCACCCAGCACCCTGAGTACTGAGCACCCAGTGTACTGAGCACCGAGCACCCAGCTTCCTGAGTACTGAGCACCCAGCACCCTGAGCACTGAGCACCCAGCACCCTGAGTACTGAGCACCGAGCACCCTGAGTACTGAGCACCCAGCACCCCGAGCACTGAGCACCCAGCACCCCGAGCACTGAGCACCCAGCACACCGAGCACTCAGCACCCAGCACCCCGAGCACTGAGCACCCAGCACACCGAGCACTGAGCACCCAGCACCCCGAGCACCGAGCACCATGAGTACTAAGCACCGAGCACCCTGAGCACTGAGCACCCAGCACCCTGAGCACTGAGCACCCAGCACCCTGAGTACTGAGCCCCCAGCACCCCGAGCACTGAGCACCCAGCACCGTGAGTACTGAGCACCCAGCACCCTGAGCACTGAGCACCGAGCACCCTGAGCACTGAGCACCCAGCACCCTGAGGACTGAGTACCCAGCACCCCGAGCACTGAGCACCCAGCACCCTGAACACTGAGCTCCCTGATTACTGAGCACTGAGCACCCTGAGTACTGAGCACCCAGCACCCTGAGTATTGAGCACCCAGCAACCTGAGCACTGAGCACCGAGCACCCTGAGCACAGAGCACCCAGCACCCTGAGCACTGAGCACAGAGCACCCTGAGCACTGAGCACCCTGAGTACTGAGCACAGAGCACCCTGAGTACTGAGCACCCAGCACCCTGAGTATTGAGCACCCAGCAACCTGAGCACTGAGCACCAAGCACCCTGAGCACTGAGCACCAAGCACCCTGAGTACTGAGCACCCTGAGTACTGAGCACACAGCACCGTGAGCACTGAGCACCCAGCACCCCGAGCACTGAGCACCCAGCACCCTGAGCACTGAGCACCCTGAGTACTGAGCACTGAACACCCTGAGTACTGAGCACCCAGCACCCTGAGTACTGAGCACCCAGCACCCTGAGCAATGAGCACCCGGAGTACTGAGCACCCAGCACCCTGAGTACTAAGCACCGAGCACCCTGAGTACTGAGCACCCAGTACCCTGAGCACTGAACACACAGCACCCTGAGTACTGAGCACCCTGAGCATTGAGCACCCAGCACCCTGAGCACTGAGGACCCAGCACCCTGAGTACTGAGCACCCAGCACCCCGAGCACTGAGCACCCAGCACCCCGAGCACTGAGCACCCAGCACACCGAGCACTCAGCACCCAGCACCCCGAGCACTGAGCACCCAGCACACCGATCACTGAGCACCCAGCACCCCGAGCACCGAGCACCATGAGTACTAAGCACCGAGCACCCTGAGCACTGAGCACCCAGCACCCTGAGCACTGAGCACCCAGCACCCTGAGTACTGAGCCCCCAGCACCCCGAGCACTGAGCACCCAGCACCGTGAGTACTGAGCACCCAGCACCCTGAGCACTGAGCACCGAGCACCCTGAGCACTGAGCACCCAGCACCCTGAGGACTGAGTACCCAGCACCCCGAGCACTGAGCACCCAGCACCCTGAACACTGAGCTCCCTGATTACTGAGCACTGAGCACCCTGAGTACTGAGCACCCAGCACCCTGAGTATTGAGCACCCAGCAACCTGAGCACTGAGCACCGAGCACCCTGAGCACAGAGCACCCAGCACCCTGAGCACTGAGCACCCAGCACCCTGAGCACTGAGCACCCTGAGTACTGAGCACAGAGCACCCTGAGTACTGAGCACCCAGCACCCTGAGTATTGAGCACCCAGCAACCTGAGCACTGAGCACCAAGCACCCTGAGCACTGAGCACCAAGCACCCTGAGTACTGAGCACCCTGAGTACTGAGCACACAGCACCGTGAGCACTGAGCACCCAGCACCCCGAGCACTGAGCACCCAGCACCCTGAGCACTGAGCACCCTGAGTACTGAGCACTGAACACCCTGAGTACTGAGCACCCAGCACCCTGAGTACTGAGCACCCAGCACCCTGAGCAATGAGCACCCGGAGTACTGAGCACCCAGCACCCTGAGTACTAAGCACCGAGCACCCTGAGTACTGAGCACCCAGTACCCTGAGCACTGAACACACAGCACCCTGAGTACTGAGCACCCTGAGCATTGAGCACCCAGCACCCTGAGCACTGAGGACCCAGCACCCTGAGTACTGAGCACCCAGCACCCCGAGCACTGAGCACCCAGCACCCTGAGCACTGAGCACCCAGCACACCGAGCACTCAGCACCCAGCACCCCGAGCACTGAGCACCCAGCACACCGAGCACTGAGCACCCAGCACCCCGAGCACCGAGCACCATGAGTACTAAGCACCGAGCACCCTGAGCACTGAGCACCCAGCACCCTGAGCACTGAGCACCCAGCACCCTGAGTACTGAGCCCCCAGCACCCCGAGCACTGAGCACCCAGCACCGTGAGTACTGAGCACCCAGCACCCTGAGCACTGAGCACCGAGCACCCTGAGCACTGAGCACCCAGCACCCTGAGGACTGAGTACCCAGCACCCCGAGCACTGAGCACCCAGCACCCTGAACACTGAGCTCCCTGATTACTGAGCACTGAGCACCCTGAGCACTGAGCACCGAGCACCCCGAGCACTGAGCACCCAGCACCCTGAGTACTGAGCACCCAGCAAAAAGTGTACTGAGCAGCGAGCACCCTGAGCACTGAGCACCCAGCACCCTGAGTAATGAGCACCCAGCACCCCGAGTACTGAGCACCCAGCACCCCGAGCACTGAGCACCCAGCACCCTGAGTACTGAGCACCCAGCACCCTGAGCACTGAGCACAAAGCACACTGAGTACTGAGCACCCTGAGTACTGAGCATAGAGGACCCTGAGCACTGAGCACCCAGCACCCTGAGCACTGAGCACCCAGCACACCGAGAATGAGCACCCATCACTCTGAGTACTGAGAACCGAGCACCCTGAGTACTGAGCACGCAGCACGCTGAGCACTGAGCACCCAGCACCCCGAGTACTGAGCACCCAGCACCCCGAGCACTGAGCACCCAGCACCACGAGAATGAGCAGCCAGCACCCTGAGTACTGAGCACCCAGCACCCTGAGTACTGAGCACCCTGAGTACTGTGCACCGATCACCCTGAGCACTGAGCACCCAGCACCCTGAGTACTGAGCACCGAGCACCCTGAGCACTGAGCACCCAGCACCCTGAGTACTGAGCACCGAGCACCCCGAGCACTGAGCACCCAGCGCCCCGAGCACTGAGCACCCAGCACCCCGAGCACTGAGCACCCAGCACCCGTAGCACTGAGGACCCAGCACCCCGAGCAATGAGCACCCAGCACCCTGAGTACTGAGCACCCAGCACCCCGAGTACTGAGCACCCAGCAACCTGAGCACCGAGCACCCAGCACCCCGAGCACTGAGCACCCAGCACCCTGAGCACTGAGCACCCAGCACTCTGAGTACTGAGCACTGAGCTCCCCGAGTACTGAGCACCCACCACCCCGAGCACTGAGCACCGAGGACACCGAGCACTGAGCACCCAGCACCCCGAGCACTGAGCACCCAGCACCCTGAGCACTGAGCACCCAGCACCCTGAGCACTGAGCACCCAGCACCCCGAGCACTAAGCACCCAGCAACCCGAGCACTGAGCACCCAGCACCCCGAGCACTGAGCACACAGCACCCTGAGTACTGATCACCCAGCACCCTGAGTACTCAGTACCCAGCACCCTCAGCACTGAGCAACCAGCACCCTGAGTACTGAGCACCCTTCACCCCAAGCACTGAGCACCCTGAGAACTGAGCACCCAGCACCCCAAGCACTGAGAACCCTGAGTACTGAGCACCCAGCACCCTGATTAATGAGCACCCAGCACCCCGAGAACTGAGCACCCAGCACCCTGAGTATTGAGCACCGAGCACCCTGAGTACTGAGCACCCAGCACCCTGAGTACTGAGCACCCAGTGTACTGAGCACAGAGCACCCAGCACCCTGAGTACTGAGCACCCAGCACCCTGAGCACTGAGCACCCAGCACCCTGAGTACTGAGCACCGAGCACCCTGAGTACTGAGCAACCAGCACCCCGAGCACTGAGCACCCAGCACCCCGAGCACTGAGCACCCAGCACCCTGAGCACTGAGCACCCTGAGTACTGAGCACAGAGCACCCTGAGTACTGAGCACCCAGCACCCTGAGTATTGAGCACCCAGCAACCTGAGCACTGAGCACCAAGCACCCTGAGCACTGAGCACCAAGCACCCTGAGTACTGAGCACCCTGAGTACTGAGCACACAGCACCGTGAGCACTGAGCACCCAGCACCCCGAGCACTGAGCACCCAGCACCCTGAGCACTGAGCACCCTGAGTACTGAGCACTGAACACCCTGAGTACTGAGCACCCAGCACCCTGAGTACTGAGCACCCAGCACCCTGAGCAATGAGCACCCGGAGTACTGAGCACCCAGCACCCTGAGTACTAAGCACCGAGCACCCTGAGTACTGAGCACCCAGTACCCTGAGCACTGAACACACAGCACCCTGAGTACTGAGCACCCTGAGCATTGAGCACCCAGCACCCTGAGCACTGAGGACCCAGCACCCTGAGTACTGAGCACCCAGCACCCTGAGCACTGAGCACCCAGCACCCTGAGTACTGAGCACCCAGCACCCTGAGCACTGAGCACTCTGAGTAATGAGCACTGAGCACCCAGCACCCCGAGCACTGAGCACTCAGCACCCTGTGTACTGAGCACTGAGTACCCAGCACCCCGAGCACTGAGCACCCAGCACCCTGAGCACTGAGCACCCTGAGTACTGAGCACCCAGCACCCTGAGCACTGAGCACCCAGCACCCTGAGCACTGAGCACCCAGCACCCAGAGCACTGAGCACCCTGAGTACTGAGCACTGAGCACCCTGATCACTGAGCACCGAGCACCCTGAGTGCTGAGCACTGAGCACCCTGACCACTGAGCACCCAGCACCCTGAGTACTGAGCACCCAGCACCCTGAGCACTGAGGACCGAGCACCCTGAGTACTAAGCACAAAGCACCCTGAGTACTGAGCACCCAGCACCCTGAGCACTGAGCACCCAGCACACTGAGTACTGAGCACTGAGCACCCTGAGTACTGAGCACCGAGCACCCTGAGCACTGAGCACCCAGCACGCTGAGTACTGAGCACTGAGCACCCTGATTAATGAGCACCCGGCACCCCGAGAACTGAGCACCCAGCACCCTGAGTATTGAGCACCGAGCACCCTGAGTACTGAGCACCCAGCACCCTGAGTACTGAGCACCCAGTGTACTGAGCACCGAGCACCCAGCTTCCTGAGTACTGAGCACCCAGCACCCTGAGCACTGAGCACCCAGCACCCTGAGTACTGAGCACCGAGCACCCTGAGTACTGAGCACCCAGCACCCCGAGCACTGAGCACCCAGCACCCCGAGCACTGAGCACCCAGCACACCGAGCACTCAGCACCCAGCACCCCGAGCACTGAGCACCCAGCACACCGAGCACTGAGCACCCAGCACCCCGAGCACCGAGCACCATGAGTACTAAGCACCGAGCACCCTGAGCACTGAGCACCCAGCACCCTGAGCACTGAGCACCCAGCACCCTGAGTACTGAGCCCCCAGCACCCCGAGCACTGAGCACCCAGCACCGTGAGTACTGAGCACCCAGCACCCTGAGCACTGAGCACCGAGCACCCTGAGCACTGAGCACCCAGCACCCTGAGGACTGAGTACCCAGCACCCCGAGCACTGAGCACCCAGCACCCTGAACACTGAGCTCCCTGATTACTGAGCACTGAGCACCCTGAGTACTGAGCACCCAGCACCCTGAGTATTGAGCACCCAGCAACCTGAGCACTGAGCACCGAGCACCCTGAGCACAGAGCACCCAGCACCCTGAGCACTGAGCACCCAGCACCCTGAGCACTGAGCACCCTGAGTACTGAGCACAGAGCACCCTGAGTACTGAGCACCCAGCACCCTGAGTATTGAGCACCCAGCAACCTGAGCACTGAGCACCAAGCACCCTGAGCACTGAGCACCAAGCACCCTGAGTACTGAGCACCCTGAGTACTGAGCACACAGCACCGTGAGCACTGAGCACCCAGCACCCCGAGCACTGAGCACCCAGCACCCTGAGCACTGAGCACCCTGAGTACTGAGCACTGAACACCCTGAGTACTGAGCACCCAGCACCCTGAGTACTGAGCACCCAGCACCCTGAGCAATGAGCACCCGGAGTACTGAGCACCCAGCACCCTGAGTACTAAGCACCGAGCACCCTGAGTACTGAGCACCCAGTACCCTGAGCACTGAACACACAGCACCCTGAGTACTGAGCACCCTGAGCATTGAGCACCCAGCACCCTGAGCACTGAGGACCCAGCACCCTGAGTACTGAGCACCCAGCACCCCGAGCACTGAGCACCCAGCACCCCGAGCACTGAGCACCCAGCACACCGAGCACTCAGCACCCAGCACCCCGAGCACTGAGCACCCAGCACACCGATCACTGAGCACCCAGCACCCCGAGCACCGAGCACCATGAGTACTAAGCACCGAGCACCCTGAGCACTGAGCACCCAGCACCCTGAGCACTGAGCACCCAGCACCCTGAGTACTGAGCCCCCAGCACCCCGAGCACTGAGCACCCAGCACCGTGAGTACTGAGCACCCAGCACCCTGAGCACTGAGCACCGAGCACCCTGAGCACTGAGCACCCAGCACCCTGAGGACTGAGTACCCAGCACCCCGAGCACTGAGCACCCAGCACCCTGAACACTGAGCTCCCTGATTACTGAGCACTGAGCACCCTGAGTACTGAGCACCCAGCACCCTGAGTATTGAGCACCCAGCAACCTGAGCACTGAGCACCGAGCACCCTGAGCACAGAGCACCCAGCACCCTGAGCACTGAGCACCCAGCACCCTGAGCACTGAGCACCCTGAGTACTGAGCACAGAGCACCCTGAGTACTGAGCACCCAGCACCCTGAGTATTGAGCACCCAGCAACCTGAGCACTGAGCACCAAGCACCCTGAGCACTGAGCACCAAGCACCCTGAGTACTGAGCACCCTGAGTACTGAGCACACAGCACCGTGAGCACTGAGCACCCAGCACCCCGAGCACTGAGCACCCAGCACCCTGAGCACTGAGCACCCTGAGTACTGAGCACTGAACACCCTGAGTACTGAGCACCCAGCACCCTGAGTACTGAGCACCCAGCACCCTGAGCAATGAGCACCCGGAGTACTGAGCACCCAGCACCCTGAGTACTAAGCACCGAGCACCCTGAGTACTGAGCACCCAGTACCCTGAGCACTGAACACACAGCACCCTGAGTACTGAGCACCCTGAGCATTGAGCACCCAGCACCCTGAGCACTGAGGACCCAGCACCCTGAGTACTGAGCACCCAGCACCCCGAGCACTGAGCACCCAGCACCCTGAGCACTGAGCACCCAGCACACCGAGCACTCAGCACCCAGCACCCCGAGCACTGAGCACCCAGCACACCGAGCACTGAGCACCCAGCACCCCGAGCACCGAGCACCATGAGTACTAAGCACCGAGCACCCTGAGCACTGAGCACCCAGCACCCTGAGCACTGAGCACCCAGCACCCTGAGTACTGAGCCCCCAGCACCCCGAGCACTGAGCACCCAGCACCGTGAGTACTGAGCACCCAGCAAACCGGAGCACTGAGCACCGAGCACCCTGAGCACTGAGCACCCAGCACCCTGAGGACTGAGTACCCAGCACCCCGAGCACTGAGCACCCAGCACCCTGAACACTGAGCTCCCTGATTACTGAGCACTGAGCAACCTGAGCACTGAGCACCGAGCACCCCGAGCACTGAGCACCCAGCACCCTGAGTACTGAGCACCCAGCAAAAAGTGTACTGAGCAGCGAGCACCCTGAGCACTGAGCACCCAGCACCCTGAGTAATGAGCACCCAGCACCCCGAGTACTGAGCACCCAGCACCCCGAGCACTGAGCACCCAGCACCCTGAGTACTGAGCACCCAGCACCCTGAGCACTGAGCACAAAGCACACTGAGTACTGAGCACCCTGAGTACTGAGCATAGAGGACCCTGAGCACTGAGCACCCAGCACCCTGAGCACTGAGCACCCAGCACACCGAGAATGAGCACCCATCACTCTGAGTACTGAGAACCGAGCACCCTGAGTACTGAGCACGCAGCACGCTGAGCACTGAGCACCCAGCACCCCGAGTACTGAGCACCCAGCACCCCGAGCACTGAGCACCCAGCACCACGAGAATGAGCAGCCAGCACCCTGAGTACTGAGCACCCAGCACCCTGAGTACTGAGCACCCTGAGTACTGTGCACCGATCACCCTGAGCACTGAGCACCCAGCACCCTGAGTACTGAGCACCGAGCACCCTGAGCACTGAGCACCCAGCACCCTGAGTACTGAGCACCGAGCACCCCGAGCACTGAGCACCCAGCGCCCCGAGCACTGAGCACCCAGCACCCCGAGCACTGAGCACCCAGCACCCGTAGCACTGAGGACCCAGCACCCCGAGCAATGAGCACCCAGCACCCTGAGTACTGAGCACCCAGCACCCCGAGTACTGAGCACCCAGCAACCTGAGCACCGAGCACCCAGCACCCCGAGCACTGAGCACCCAGCACCCTGAGCACTGAGCACCCAGCACTCTGAGTACTGAGCACTGAGCTCCCCGAGTACTGAGCACCCACCACCCCGAGCACTGAGCACCGAGGACACCGAGCACTGAGCACCCAGCACCCCGAGCACTGAGCACCCAGCACCCTGAGCACTGAGCACCCAGCACCCTGAGCACTGAGCACCCAGCACCCCGAGCACTAAGCACCCAGCAACCCGAGCACTGAGCACCCAGCACCCCGAGCACTGAGCACACAGCACCCTGAGTACTGATCACCCAGCACCCTGAGTACTCAGTACCCAGCACCCTGAGCACTGAGCAACCAGCACCCTGAGTACTGAGCACCCTTCACCCCAAGCACTGAGCACCCTGAGAACTGAGCACCCAGCACCCCAAGCACTGAGAACCCTGAGTACTGAGCACCCAGCACCCTGATTAATGAGCACCCAGCACCCCGAGAACTGAGCACCCAGCACCCTGAGTATTGAGCACCGAGCACCCTGAGTACTGAGCACCCAGCACCCTGAGTACTGAGCACCCAGTGTACTGAGCACAGAGCACCCAGCACCCTGAGTACTGAGCACCCAGCACCCTGAGCACTGAGCACCCAGCACCCTGAGTACTGAGCACCGAGCACCCTGAGTACTGAGCAACCAGCACCCCGAGCACTGAGCACCCAGCACCCCGAGCACTGAGCACCCAGCACCCTGAGCACTGAGCACCCTGAGTACTGAGCACAGAGCACCCTGAGTACTGAGCACCCAGCACCCTGAGTATTGAGCACCCAGCAACCTGAGCACTGAGCACCAAGCACCCTGAGCACTGAGCACCAAGCACCCTGAGTACTGAGCACCCTGAGTACTGAGCACACAGCACCGTGAGCACTGAGCACCC